>NW_027551568.1:3552339-3553111 GCF_008692635.1 Crocuta crocuta
GCCTCTGTGTCAGTTCTTGAACTGACAGGCATCCCACGCGATTTGGTAAAACGTCCACGCAAAGGCAATCACGCAATGGATTGTCAGGCAAGGGCTGGCTCGGTTTTAATTACTGGCCTGACACTCGCTCAGATGCTGGGAAACACCCCCATGAACACTTTTAAATCTAATGGAGAGGCAAACCTTTTCCCTTCAGCGGGGGGCTGGCTCGGAATACTTTGTGTCCGATCGATAGTAACCAGATAAGGCAAACGTATTTCAGGCCACAGAAAACAGCTCATCACCAATATTTTACAGCCTTGATTTATTAATACACTTGTCCGTGGCATCATGGAATGAGAGCCCCCCACCGCCCCTCCCCGGTAATCATTGATGGTCTCTGTTCTCTAAAGGCACTGACACTGAGGCTTTGGAGTAAAAACGGTTTAATTGTGTTTTGTTTGGCTGTCTGAAGATATTCTTCAGACAAAGCTAAAAGCCTGCTTGCCTGGGCAGAGGGCGGCGGACGGCTAATTCTCTGGGGCGACTGTGTTCCGGAAGCCTGTCTTTTATCAGGACGGCTGTATTAACCATGTACGATTACATCTGTGAACACTGTGCATTTATCTGCCCCCTCGCCGAACAGCAGAGAGCAAGGGAATGTATGACAGTAGCTGCTACGACTTTTCGGCGGTGACTTGGGTGGCCTCCTGGCTTTCAGAAATGTCAACGGGATCTCGGAAGGCTTGCTCTCCAAACATTTGAGAGCAGAGACCAAGATATCCTCGCCACT
>NW_027551568.1:3560872-3566908 GCF_008692635.1 Crocuta crocuta
TCATAAGGAATGGGCTCCAGCAGCTCAGGCTCCTTTCCATTGGTTCTCACGAAGTGTGCTTCTCTGGGCGGGGCAGGCTGGCGCTTCAGCTGAACCCAAGTACCCTTCTCCTTAGCTTCCTTCTTTTTCTGATCATTTTCTTTCACACGCTTCAGGAAGCTGTCTCGGCTCTTTGAGTGCTTAATATGCTCAATATGTACATTAATTCTCTTAGCAAGAATCTTTCCCTTAACTTGCTTGTTTACGACGATGCCAACAGCATGCTGGGTAACGTTGTAGACTCTTCCAGTTTTGCCGTGGTAACATTTGTGGGGCATCCCTTTTTGAACAGTGCCCATTCCCTTGATGTCCACAATATCACCTTTCTTGTAGATTCGCATGTATGTTGCCAAAGGAACAACTCCATGTTTCCTAAAAGGCCTAGAGAACNCCCCGCGGGCCCACAGGGCCCGAGAGCCGTGGCATCGCCACCACCCTGCCCGATGCCAGCCGCCTCATCCTGCCTCTGTGTCAGTTCTTGAACTGACAGGCATCCCACGCGATTTGGTAAAACGTCCACGCAAAGGCAATCACGCAATGGATTGTCAGGCAAGGGCTGGCTCGGTTTTAATTACTGGCCTGACACTCGCTCAGATGCTGGGAAACACCCCCATGAACACTTTTAAATCTAATGGAGAGGCAAACCTTTTCCCTTCAGCGGGGGGCTGGCTCGGAATACTTTGTGTCCGATCGATAGTAACCAGATAAGGCAAACGTATTTCAGGCCACAGAAAACAGCTCATCACCAATATTTTACAGCCTTGATTTATTAATACACTTGTCCGTGGCATCATGGAATGAGAGCCCCCCACCGCCCCTCCCCGGTAATCATTGATGGTCTCTGTTCTCTAAAGGCACTGACACTGAGGCTTTGGAGTAAAAACGGTTTAATTGTGTTTTGTTTGGCTGTCTGAAGATATTCTTCAGACAAAGCTAAAAGCCTGCTTGCCTGGGCAGAGGGCGGCGGACGGCTAATTCTCTGGGGCGACTGTGTTCCGGAAGCCTGTCTTTTATCAGGACGGCTGTATTAACCATGTACGATTACATCTGTGAACACTGTGCATTTATCTGCCCCCTCGCCGAACAGCAGAGAGCAAGGGAATGTATGACAGTAGCTGCTACGACTTTTCGGCGGTGACTTGGGTGGCCTCCTGGCTTTCAGAAATGTCAACGGGATCTCGGAAGGCTTGCTCTCCAAACATTTGAGAGCAGAGACCAAGATATCCTCGCCACTTGGTCAAGCTGATGGAAATGTCACACTAGTGTCAAACTAGCAGCCACCATCATCCCCTTCCCTCGAGGCGATGGGATGGCCAAGGTCATGGTCATCGATGCCGGGACTGCTGAGGAAATGTGGTCACAGAATCAAGCAGGGACAGAGCTGAAGGCCTCCTCTGGGTGATGAACCTGAACCCTCTCCTGGCTGAGCCCCGTCATGGTCTGGGAGCTGCACCACCTTGAATCACGCTCACCTGATCAAGGTGCATCTGCGTGATGTAGAGTAGGTAACGGCATTGGTTATAAAATGATTGTACGCAGCATTTATTGAGCACTTACTGTATACCAGGCAGGACACTGGATGTGTTATATGTAGTTCGACAACCCTCCAGTGAGGTAGTTACTGACTTCCTGCCTACTGATGGATGAAGCAAACGTGCCCCACAGAGGGCAGTAACCCGCCCCCCCACAGGTGGGAGTAACCCCCTAGGCCCTGTCCAGGCTCCTCCTTGCACCTGCAGAGATGTTTACTCAGGCACCCACGGGACCCATGTCAGCTCGTGCGGGGACAGAGTGAAGGCAGCCTCGTGGCCCTTGCTTCATGGAGTCCACAGTCTCGTGGTGACACAGTGTCCGAAGACACACATTATGAACTCTAAGGGGGGCCCAACAATGTCTAGGAGGGCATCGGCAAGACCACAGCGAGAGTGAGACGGGTCAGGTGAGGAGGCCACCGGGGCGGGGAGAAGGCTGCAGAGGTGGAGAGAAGGTGGCGGGACCGGGTGCCCAGTGGGTGAGGCAGCCCTGAGTCTGAGAGGAAAGCAGTGAACAGAATGGACCCGGTGCCTCCCGCTGCTGGGGAAGAGGCTGAGGGCGCAGGAGTGCACAGGAGGGTGCGGAGGGGACCAGTGGGCAGGGCCAGGGAGGCCACGGGCCAGTGGCAGTGGCACCAACTGTCCAGGGTGGGCACTGGCGTCCCCGGGCATCACTGATCGTCAAGGGTGGGCACCGGCGTCCCCGGGCATCACTGATCGTCAAGGGTGGGCACTGGGGTCCCCGGGCATCACTGATCGTCAAGGGTGGGCACTGGGGTCCCTGGGGAAGGGTGGTGTGAGGGGTAGTGCCATCCCCATCCCTTCTTCTGTCCTCTAAGCCATGTGCCATCAGTCACCAGTGAGTCCTGTGGCTTCTACTCCTTAGGGTCAGGGCGTGGCCCTGGGGTCAGAGCGGACGCCTCCCAAGCGGTAGGTGAACTGCACACACACGCAGCGATAATGGGAGAGATGAGTGCTCTCCTCTGTCAACTCCTTCTCATCCTTCCTCCGCAAATGAACAACGATTTAATTAAAGTTCTTGTGGAAAGAGCTCTGGAGACTTCCCGAGAGCTCTCAGCGGTCACGTGGAGATGGGTTTGAACCAAGGCTCTGGCTTCGGTGGGGATCGTCAGTGTCGACGTTTCCGGATGGAGAAGGCGCAGGCTGGCCGCACGCCCTCCCCCAGGCACAGACCAGAGGAGGGGTGGGGCGAGGAGGAGCGGGGCGGGTCCAGCCTCCTCCCGTCACTCAGGACACAGGGACACCCACAAATAGGTGGCCAGGGTGCCAGCCAGACCCTCACACTTTCTGATGCGGGAACTGCTACAACCGTATCCCTGCCCCATCTGCTTGGATGCCTCCAGTGGTGGGGGATTCCCTACCTCACTGACCACGTGAGTGCTTTTCTTTATAAAAAAGCTCAATCGTCAGAGGCACAGAAAGAAGGGCCTGGAATCCGGCACACCTACACTGAATTCTGTCCGTGCACATATAGCAGCGTGACCTTGATCCAGTTCAGCAGTCCTGGGAGCCCAGATCCCTCCTTTGAGAAGGAGGGAGACACCATCCGCCCTCCTCACTCCCCTCTCTGGTCTCTCACTTCTACCAAGCCTCAGGTGGAGGTGAGCGATGGGAGGAGGTCCCGGCAGCCTGGGGAGGAGCACCATGATCCCCCACCCTCCTTGATGGCTGCTCTGTAGGCACGCCCCCTCCCGGGAGCCCACCTGGGTGAGGGGCGCACCTGCGGCAGGCAGGATGTGGGTATTTCCGGGCTCTACTCGGACCAGGATGCCATGAAAATCCCACAGCGTCCTGATTCACTGATTAATAACACACAGCTTGCTGTGACGGCGTGCAGAGCCCACCAAGCCGGGCACCCACCATGCCAATGACACCGGGCGTGGTGGGAACAACGACAGACAAACGCAGCACTAACAGCAAGGGGAATGGCGCGGGGGCGCTCACTCAGGGCAGACGCTGCCCTGAGCGCTTTGTGCGCGCCTACTCCCGGGCTCCTCCTGTGACGACCCCCACTTCCCTGAGGTGAGCACCTTGCCCACAGGTCCGTCAGCTCCGAGGAGGCGGAGCCGGTGACGGGAGGCTCTAGGCGCCCGGCCAGGCAGCCTTTCTTTGATCTGAGTTATTGATCGGGTTTCTGTGTACGGTGTTGTTTGGCTAAAGGGTTTGATGTTAAAAAACACATTTCACCACCTTTGATTTTATCCAATCACTAGCCCCCCAACACACACACACACACACACACACACACACACACACACACGCTGCATTTTGCAAACGGGGCAAGTGTCAAAGGGCTGCGTCTGGAGTCCGAGGAGAAACGCCCTCCGCCTCTGTTGCCTGTGGATGGAATCGGCCCGGGGGCCGGTTCTGCGCTGGGCAGACCCCTCCGGGCCTGGCCGCACCGCCCAGGCCACACAGAACCCCACCTGACAGAGGAGGGGCCTGAGGCTTGCGGAGGACACGGGAGCCCCCTCCTGACGCAGCCAGAGCTGGGTGGGACCCGGGTCTGTGTGCCTGTCTTAGGGTTCCTCCTGAGTGTCTGCCCTCAGTGCGGCAGCTGCGCCAAATCCTTGCCTCAGGCTCTGCTTCTGGGGAACCTGACCTAAGGCTGCTTCCTTTTCTCAAAGCAGACATCTCCCCAGGTAGTGGGGAAGGTCCCGAAGAGCAGGGGCTCTGGCTGTCTTGGCCACTCCGTGTCCCCAGGATCTGGCACGTGGCAGGTAGGACTCTGTGGTTTGCGCTGTGGGAATGGACGAAGACCCGCTGGGAAAACCTGGCTCGTAAAGCTCAGAAAGCACTGGAGGCTAGCAGGTACCCAAAAAGCCAGGTCACGTGAGAACACACAACTTTGTTCTCAGCAAAAGCCCAGGCCATTTGTCTCATATTTTAAAGACCAAGGAAAATAATACATAGTGGTGTTGTGTGTGTGTGTGTGTGTGTGTGTGTGTGTGTGGCTGATCTGGGAAAGTGAGTGATCCTGTGCTGTTCTTCTCTATAAGATCAAAACTTGTAGTGGCAAAAGAGGTACCAGGGCTGAGAAACGCCCAGTGGTCCCCAGCCCAGGACACAGAAGAAGAGGAAGAGGGGCAGGAGCCAGCGAGAGACTCACACGGGTGAGCTTGGGTGTCTGGGGCGGTGGGGGAAGGGCCGGCGAAATCCGTGCCAAGACCGCTTTTTATCGTGCAACATCTGACTGTGCTTTAAATCACACATTGGTACACGCGGGTGCACACATCCATCAGTGCAGGTGCGTGCATACATGCGTGCACACACACGTACATTCCTAGAAGCAGCCCCCAGCCCCAGTGCATTACAGGTATCAGCCTGACGCTTGTTCTTGGCGGAGCCTCTAGACCCCTTAGGAGAGCGGACAGAGAGTCTGCAGACTTGGCGGCTGGTGCACAGGGATGGACGTCACCCAGTCCGGACGCCTTACTTCACTGTCCGGGACACTAGCATCCGAGGAGGGAGAGCCTCCTCTCCGTGGTCCACAGCCTCCGGGGCTGAGCCGGGACCCCTGGCTGCCTAACACTGATTCTAGGATGGGAGACCCTCCCCGTGGGAGACTTTCCCTCCTGTCCCTGAGCAGGGGCTGAAGAGGTGGCCAGTCCGAGTGACGTGTCGCTGGCCAGAAGGCTTCTGGGCTGAGTGTGGAGCCAGGGGGGACAGCAGGCTTGGCAGGTTAACTCGTGTGTGTCCGTGGTATGTGACACCGTGGGGCTGGGGGGGTCATGAAGAGAGGGGGAGACTGGAGGGATTGGTGGACACCCCGTCCCCTCGGCTGTGAACTCCGGAAGGGGGGTCTGAGCTAAGAAGGTGAGGCAGAACAGACGGCCGGTGGGCGGCACAGGGTAGAAACGATTCTCCCCCCTTGACAGGTGAGGAAACTGAGCTCAAAAGACAGACTCATCCCCAGAAACACAGCCAGGGAGGGTGGACCCAGATTTTGAGCTCAAGTTCCTGATCTTGAACTTTGGAACTAAAAGTGTTGCTTAGAAGGCCCTTCCCTCTTACACATGGTCAGCACCTGTACATCAGAGGCCACCCCAAGTGTCCCCTCTTCTATGAAACTCTTCCTGTTCCATTACGGTGACCAACCCCCCATCACAGTTCCATGGAAGTGTACACACGCCTCCACTTTGAACTTATTCTGCCGCAGGAGAGTGGTTTGTGACCTAACTGGGCTGTGAACAACTTGAGGGGGGTCTGGGAATCCATTCTATTCCTACCCCAGCCCAGTGCTTTCCCAGAAACTCAGCATATGAGGAACTGTATAAGGGCCTGTTGAATGGAAGGATAAAGGATGGATGGATGGACAGATGGATGGACAGCTGGATGGATGGATGGACGGGTGGATGGATGGATGGGTGGATGGATGGATGGGTGGATGGATGGGTGGATGGGTGGATGGATGGGTGGATGGGTGGATGGGGGAATGGGGGGA
>NW_027551568.1:3566963-3570280 GCF_008692635.1 Crocuta crocuta
TGGGTGGATGGATGGATGGATGGGGGATGGATGGATGGATGCATGGGTGGATGGGGGGATGGCGGGATGGGGATGGGTGGGTGGATGGGGGGATGGATGGATGGATATCAGGTAGACATGGTGGAAAGACTGTAAGATTTGTAGTCAAAATATTCAGAACTTGATCCTGGCCTCACTCTTACAACCTGCCTGGCAGGCACCACGAGGTCCCTATTGCTGGGCTCTGGGCTCATCACCTTTGGGGGTGACCGGGTGACCAGTTGGGACTCTGCGAGGCTCACAGAGGCCATGAGAACAGTTCAGGGAGCACAGGGGGCCCCGTGTGTGGAAGGCGGCCCCGGGGAGCCTGGCACAAAATGTACCACTGTGGTTTCTCTTTGCCAGAAATCACCTCGAAAACGTTTACCCAGGGAACATAATTTCCACATGGCTGGCTTTAAAAACCAAGTAATTAAGTGGTTTTACAGTCCGTTTCTAAAACAAGCTCTTTAACTTAGGAGTATAAAGCAGTGTCCCTGTAAATAGCCAAGTTGTTCTTGTTGTGATTTCTATTGCAATGGATTCTATAATTAGGCAGGAAAAAAAATCTACCCAGGGCTGAGGGTATTTTCTGGAACTCATTTTTTTGGCTTAGTGGGACCTGTTCAGCCCACAGAAATGGGGCTTCCTCAGGCCCTGGCCCAGGCAGGAGCCTTGCTGGGGCTCCTGGGGTGGTGGGTGACTGGCGATGTGGAGGGACGGCAGGGGCGCAGGCTGTGTGTGCGTGTGCGTGTGCGCACGTGTGTGTGTGCGCATGTAGGTGTGCACGGGGACTTTCATCCCGCCCAGCCTGGACGGAGAGGCTGGTCAAGGAAGCGTCTGGACGAAGACTGTTGTTGCGGGGCAGTGACCCCGGGGTCACCCAGCACTCCCGACCTCACTGGGGAGGCCAGCTCCGGGGGCTGGGGTCCGGCAGGGAAGGTTGACGGAAAACAGAGCTCACCTGCTTCAGTTTGAATTTACGACAAACAAGTACCCTTTGAGTACAGGTATTTCCCCAACGTTGTGTGTTTTTCTGTATGTGTGCAACAGTTGTGATATAATGAAAATAATTTGTTGCTTATGTGAAATTTAAATTTAACCAAGTGTCGTGTGTGTGCGCGCATGCGTGTGCGTGCACGCGCTCAATCCAGCAACCTTGTGAAGGACTTGAGCCACTGCAGTGGATGATACAGGCATTACCTACAGTAAGTGATAAGCACCTGATGGGGGTAATTTGGGGCATCTATGGCAGCTCAGGAGGCACTGAGCCTCCTGAGGGTAGTTAAGGAGAGCTTCCTGGAGGAGGTGTCCTTGAATGAATGAGTTAGTTGGGGAATGTTATTTTGGGACAACGTTATCTCAGGTGCTGGAAAAGCAACATCGAGGCACAACGACCCCTGACGGGTATGTCAGGAGTGGGGCAGGGATAGAACAGCCTCCCTCTGAGATTTCCCAGGATGCAACAGGGCTGCTAAGTAGCCCCCAGGGCATGTGCCTTAAAGAAAGTTTGGCTCCTTTATACCAGGAAAAAGATTCCCCTTCCTCCAGGCCAAGGCAGCCCACTTCAGAGCTCATAGCCTGGCAAGTTAATTTTAGTCCCATTCACCCTCAGCGAAGTGTCCTTGTGCAGTGCACAGCCTGCCCAATGTGTGTGTGTGCTGCCCTGATTTTAGGCCCCACATGGTGGGTCCTTGTCTCTCTTGCTCACTGCTGTATCTCCAGAACCTAGAGCAGTGTCAGATTAATCTCTTATAAGTCAGTATTGAGTGGGGAGGGTAAGTGGATGGATGGATTGGTGGAGATGGATGGATGGATGGATGGATGGATGGATGGATGGATTGGTAAGTGATGGGCTGGTGGGTGATGGATGGATGGGTACATGGATAGATGGGTGGGTAGATGGTGGGTGGATGGTGGATGGATGAATGGATGGAGAGAGGGATTGGTGGGTGATAGATGGATGGATGGGTGGATGGATGGATGGATGGATTGGTGAGTGACAGGTTGGTGGGTGATGGATGGATGGCTACATGGATAGATGGATGGGTAGATGGTGGATGGATGGTGGATGGATGGACGGACGGATGGATGGATGGATGGATAGATGGATGGATGGACAGACGGATGGATGGTTGGATAGACTGGTGGGTGGTAGATGGGGAGAGGGATGGGTGGGTGAGTAGATGGGTGAATTGCAAGTTCCAGGATGGCAGGGTCCAGACCCACCATGCGGGGCCTCACGTCTGGGTGCTGAGTAGCAGCTTGCACTAGGAAATGAAGGAACGGGTATGGAATTGGAGGGACTCCCATCTTCCAGTGCCTGGGATATGTCCACAAGCACTTTTCCTGAGGGTCATTCCTGTACAGTTATGTGAGATGCATGTGCTCCTTGGTCTTCAGTGGCCCCTTTCTCTGAGGCTACCCTCAGAGTTATGGATATATCAGGGCTGGACTGTCCCTTAGTTGGAGGACATGACTTCCCACCTTCCTGCGAGTGGGGACATGTGGCCTCTAAGGGACAGGGAGATTACTGGGCTCAGGATCCCCACTGAGCAGCTGACCACCGCCTCCTCTGTCTCGGCTCTGTCTTATTCTTTGGGTTATTTAGGTCGCCTTAGAAGTCCCCTTGCATTTTTTTTTTGTGCAGAGATGGGGTATCCATTCATACCTTTTCATCCACTGAGTGGAATAAAGATCTATTTTGCAGGCAGTTGACCACTGGGGTCCCCAGTGCTAGTTCGTTCATTTGACAAGCACTCCTGCCCAGAATGCTAGGCTCCCCTTCCGAGTCCAGTGGCCCCAGAGTCCCCATTGACAGAACCCATGGCTCCTCTCTGGGAGGGAGGGGATGGGGAGGAAGGGCCCTGCCCTCGGGTACAGGGAGCACCGGCCTGAGAGCCCGCGGTGCTGGCCTCAGTCCTAGCCCAGCTTGGAGAACGGCTTCCCGCTCCCCCTCCTCCCTCGCCCATGCTCTTCCTCCTGCCCCCCCCACCCCCAGAGTTATAGCTATTTCTCTAGCAGGTCCCCACTGTGGGGCAGGCCCTGTACCAGAGCTTAGCTTGTATTATCTCCCTCGTCCTGACGGCTACCTGTGGGGCGGGATTAAACGGTGTAATGGAGGTGAAAGTACACGGCAAATTGGAAATCGCTGTAGCGATGTGAAGGGTTATTACGAAGGCGCTTTCTTCCAGCGCACCAGGCCCTTGATGGAGAGCTGAGGTGTGAGGCGGCGGCAGCGGGAGGGGCGGGGGTCCGGGTCCGGCAGGGACCCACACACACGGCACCGTCACGGGACA
>NW_027551568.1:3570286-3573535 GCF_008692635.1 Crocuta crocuta
GGAGCTCCTGTGGGCTGCAGACCCCGGCCCCCTCCCCGCCCGCGCGCACCTGCTGCGGGGACAGGGGCTCCGGAGATGGAGACCACCCAGCCACGCCCCTGCCCCCACACTGGCTCGCGCAGGGTGGGGGCGGGCAGGGCAGCAGGAAGACGTGGAAGACACAGCTCTCGGGCCCTAGAGATGTGCAGGAGGAGGGGCATCTCACCCCTGTCTGGGAGAGCTGCTCCGTCCTGTCTCCACGCCCTCCCCCTCCCAGGCCTGAGCCACCCTACCTTCACCCCAAGACCTCTGTAAAACCACACACACACACACACACACACACACCACATGCACACATGCACATACTATACACACAGACGCACACACATGCACGCACGCAGGGCTGAGGTGGGGGGGCGGGGGCGTGTATGTGCCCTGTAGGGGCCCCTTCCCCGGTGACCCCCGCCCACACAGCTGACTGCAGAGCACATTCGCTGCCCTGCACCCCCAGGGCTCGGACGACTCCCAGAGAAGTCCCCACCGCGGAACCGGACTGAGCACATCTTGCCATAATTAGTCCGGGGGCCCCGAGGAGGCAGTCTGGGGAGAGGGCATTAGTGGGCTAATCATCAGCCTCAAACCAAATGCCAGGCCCGCAGATGATTATGGTCACAGATTTGCTGCAGCCGTTCGCCTCGAGCACAATCGCCAAGTAATGAAGGAAAATAAGCTGCCAAGTCGCATTAGTTGAAAATAAAGTACCAAGTGAGACAGACGGCACTTGTGTTCAAGCCGACAGCGTCGGTCCAACAGGCTGGTGGGGGGCATGAGCACTGACGCACAGGGACATGGTCACCGCGAGGGCGCCCCACAGAGCCCCTCGAGCCAGCCCACCCCGTCTACCTCCCCAGGCTCGTCCTGAGTGCATGGCGTGGCGTCCCGACCGCTCTGGAGCACAGGCCCAACCTCAGAGCTACTCTGGCCCTGACGCCTCCATTCTGGTCACGCACACGCTGTTCTGGGCCAAGGACACAGAGCAGGACACGGTCTCCCCACCTTCAGAAGCTCAAGGTAGAGAAGAAGAAAAACGCTTGCTTGACTGGGCGCCTAAGGGGCTCAGTCGGTTAAGAGTTGGAATCTCGATTTCAGCTCAGGGCAGGATCTCACAATTTGTGAGCTCGAGCCCGGCGTCAGGCTCTGCACTGAATGCAGAGCCTGCTTGAGATTCTCTCTCCCTCTTTCCCCGCCCCTCCCCTACTTGAGCTCGTACTCTCTCTCTCAAAATAAATAGGTAAATATTTAAAAAACAGAAGCCCTTGACGACAAAATGGGGAACGGATGTGGTTTGAGAAGCAGCCGCAGGGGTTGTGGGGTAGAGTCTGGGGGAGGGGCCTAAGTCTGCAGGGCACTGCCGAACGGCTTTCTGGGTGAGATGACAGCTGAGGTCAGTGTGGAAGGCCAGGACCTCAGCAGGGGGGTGGGGGGGGGGTGGGCGGGCAGGCGTGACCCAGGCCCTGCCAGTGCGAAGGTGCACGGGGCACGTGGCGCGCTCGCGCATGGCTGGAGGGACCCCCGTCCCCAGGCTTCCAGCCTCCGCCAACCATGATATTTACAAGAATATCAAAGGGGGGGCCCACTAGGCTGTAGCCTTTTATTTTTCCAAGGGACTTTGTTAAAAATAAAAGAAAATTACTATCCTTAACCGCCAATTCACAGAAGAAGGGACATTTTAGCATCCCAAAGGAGGAAGGACCCACCTTCATATAAAATGCAGAATGTTCTGCGAGAGGCCACTGGAAGCCCCAAAGCCTGGCCAAAGCGGAGGCTGAGAAGGGGCAGGGCCCCTGGGCGCGGGGCGGGGCTGTGGTCAGGTCTGGTCCTGGATCACATGGATCAGGGCTGACATCTAGAGGGGGCACTGGGGGCTGGGGTTTCCGGCCAAGGGAGCAAGTGCTCCTGCCCTGTCGTCTCTGTCTACACCCAGCAGCGGCAGGCCCGCGCCTTGACCCCTAATTGAACATGGGGACCTACGTTGCCTTGAAATCCCGCCTGCTCCCAAATCCTGGTGACACAGGGTGGCTCAGAGCAGAGCCAAAGAGACTTTGTCGAAATCTCACATCCACCTGTGACGTGGTTCTTTGGGGGAAAGTCGGTCCCTTCTTCAAGCCCCAATTCTGTCTGTGAGACGGAGATATGAATTCTTGGCACACAGAACTGTCACTAAGGATGATACGGGGTCGTCCAGGTGTCCAGGAAGCACTCAGTACCAAGGCTGGAGGGGCAGGAGGGCGGAGGGGAGGTTTACGGGGGTCAGGGACATGGGCTGAGCAGGGAAGGGGGACAGAACTCCCCCAGGTGACCTCTCCAGCTCACCACGGGACACCTACCTCCAGATCAGAGCATGTCACCAGAAACACACACTAGGAGTTATCTGCCTCAGAGCCAATGTTTAAATGCTGGACAGAAGTTTAGTTGCCACCATTGAAAAGCCAACAGAAGACACATAATGATACCGGAAACACAGAGAGATCGGTTTTGAGGTTGGCAACCCATGTCTTCTTAAGTGTGCATCTGGGGCCACACTACACAGTTAAAATACCGAAGGTCACGGGGTGCTCAGGGGCTCAGCCAGTGAAGCGTCCGACTTCGGCTCAGGTCATGATCTCATGGGTTTGGGTGTTGGAGCCCCACGTCGGGCTCTGTGCTGACAGCTCGGAGCCTGGAGCCTGCTTTGGATTCTGTGTCTCCCTCTCTCTCTGCCCCTCCCCCACTCTCATTCTGCCTCTCTCTCTCTGTCTCTCAGAAATCAATAAACGTTCAAAAAATGTTTTAATAAAAAATAAAATAAAATAAAATACAAAGGTCAGAAGCTGTCAGCATGGCTTTCTGTCGGTGACCAAGGGGCAGGAAGGTTGATTCTGGTCTTGGGCTCTGAGCTCAACACTCATTCAAAGGAAAAGCTCAGCGGGAAGTGGAAGATTCACGAGTGGCCAAATGGTGGCGGCAGCCCCAGCCGCAGCCCGTTTGTTCAGGAATGCAGTGAAGGGATCCCCAGCAGCCCCGGGGCCCCTAACCTTAATGGATGGTGTCACTTCAGACACTCGCCATGTGTCAGCGAACGCCACACCAGGGGTCATCACCAGCAGCTATGCCCTCGCCTTCCTAGCGACCCTGCTGCGTACTATGACACCCACCCCCCTGCAGAAGGCGGGGCGGGGTGGGCACAGAGGGGCCGGTTCAGTAGGACCTGGGAGAAATGCGGGGCTAAAG
>NW_027551568.1:3573607-3578405 GCF_008692635.1 Crocuta crocuta
CCCCCCCCCCCGCCCTCCGCCCCCTGTCCTGGAGCAGGTGCCGAAGCCCCACCTTCTTAGATCTCTGCTGCCAGGAAGACTTGTTCTGGAAAGTTCCACCGGGGCCAATGAATCTTGCGGGTCTGGGAAGCAACCAGCCCTGGCGAGAAGCCACGAGGAGTCAGAATGAGATGCCAGAACGCCAGGGAGCCTTTTAATGCTTGGATTACAATCACCGGAGTGTCCAGGCCACAGAGACAATCGTTTAATAAATATTTAAAAAAATGCAACTCACCGTCGAACGGGTTGGAACGGGCGTTATCCCTGGCTAACCCGGCCTCTTCTCCAGCAGGTCACAAAGAGCAGCTCGTTCTGTGATGTGGAGGGGCCCTCGCTGGGCTAACGCAGCAGCGCCCCCGAGTCATCAGATCTTTCTAGCGCCACATGGCGGCCCAGCTGTGAAGAGTGAGTTATGGCCGAGAGGGGCAGTGGCCCGAATGGGGGTGTGCTGGCCCAAGTTCAAGAGCCTGCGAGGAGGGGAGCCCCGCCCCCTGCTCGCACGGCCAGGCCTGAGCGTCGCTTCACACCACAGCTCCCCGTCTCTGGCCCTGGGGCACCCCACTCCCCAGGCCGGGTGCCCACGCGTGTTCTCTCTGCACCTTGCTAGTGCCGCCCCCCAGACCATCTGCACTGAGACCCTCCAACCCCGAGGTTGCTAACGGGCTTTCTAGGTCGTCCCACTGCCTGATCTTCCACTAGCAGCCGCCTCCCCTTGTGGGACCCAGCTGAGAGCCCCCCTTGCCCCTACTCCGACCGGACCCCCCAGGACCAACACCGAGAAGCACCTGTGCTCGCAAATGCACGAGGGTCGCAGCTGGACGGGCGAGCAGAGGCAGGTGTGCAATAGCTGTTCATCCAGAGCTGCCCAGCTGGGCAGACACCCTTTTACTGGCCAGAGGGCAGACTAAACGCCACTGAAATCCTTCCCGCGGAAGCAACAAATAGGCCTGATTAAATGTAGCTTCAGATACTTGAAAGTGCATTGTTGCGCCGTTAAGGGAACAGGGACCTTTAGAGGTCAAAACCCAAAGTGGCCGCGGAGACGGAGCGCGGTGAGCCAGCTTCGAGCCAGCTTCCCGCGGCGCGGCACACACACCCACCGCACCCGGGAGCTGCAGGCGGCCCGAGTCCCTTCCTTCCCAGCAACAGGACCCTCAATTTTCAGTGGGACATGTGACCACACAGAACAGAGCCCGCACTTCCCAGACTCCCCTGAAACACAGGATGACCGTGTAACCAAGTTTGGCCCAAGACTGTGGACGGAGGTGCTGTGTGAAGCCCCTGGGGAGTGTCCCTAAAATGACAGCATGCTCTTCTTCACCCTTTCTATCCCTTCCAAGAGCTGGACTATCCACACAATGCCCGGTACTGCAGCAGCCATTCTGGGCTGTGAGGATGCCTGGAAACAGAAGCCATGCAGAGTGAGGCATAAAGAAGACCCTCAGCCCTGCACTGACCACCTCAGACTTGTGGGTCATAAGAAAGAAATGAGGTAAGAAACTTCTATCTTAACTAAACCACTCTGGCTGGGGTTTCTTATGTTATGCATGGATGACATGGACCCTAATATAATAGGAGATCTGGATCTCCGTTTCGATGGCTGCAGGAGGGCGCAAGGTCAGGGCACAAAGCCAAGAAAGGGAGTTTAATGGGAAGCCCTCTGCCTGAGCTGGGGCCCAGAGAGCGCCATGTCTGGTGTTAGTGTGAACTGGACATAAATCCACAGTGTAGATGGAAATCTGCCCATTTTTATCTTGTTCTATGGACTAGGTGAAAAGTACACACACACACACACACACACACACACACACAATCTTTGCTAGATGGATGAAAGCTTGCCAATTTAATGACAAAAGGCTCAATTTACAAGAAAGATATAACACTATGTAACATTCTAATCTTGTAATGGAATAAAGCCTCATGGAATAAACCAAAGGTCGACAGAACTTCGAGCCAAAAACTCACAAAGCTGCATTCAGGGTGGAAATCTTAATACACTTCTCTCGACAACAGTTGAGCAGACAAAAATCCCTGAGAAGATAGAAGACGTGGACTACCGTTTTAACGAGCCCCATCCAAGGATATACTTGGGGTGTCTACCCAACAGAGAACTGAATAGCACACATTTTCTTCGGTGCTTAGGAGACGTTCAGGATCGTACACCACACACTATGCGAAAAAGCCGGTTTCTACAGACTCACGCAGGCCACGTTCGTTGACCACCTGTGTAGCTGAGAGAATAATGTCCCCACCCCCCACAGAGATGTCCGTGCCCTGATCCTCCGTCCCTGTGAATATCTCACCGTAGATGGCCAAAGGGGCTTTGCAGACATGATTAGTTACAGACCTCGGGATGGGAGATTAGCCTGGATTATCTGGTGGGCATCGTGCAATCACAGGGTTCTTGCAAGAGGGAGGCGGCAAGGTCAGGGTGTGGAAGGGAGGTGGGGCAGTGCAAACAGAGGGTCCGGGTCAGACGGACAGGCTGGGGGTGTTTCCCTGCTCGCTGTGAAGATGCAGGGGCTACCGGCCAAGGCGCACCCTCCCCTAGAGCCCGCGTGAGGGGTGCAGCCCTGCCGACACCTCGATTTCAGCCCAGTGAAACCCACCTGAGGCCGCTGATCCCCGAACTGTAGGAGGACAGATTCCTGCTGTTCTAAGCTTTGTACTAATTTGTCGTAACAGCAATCAGAAGTGAATACACCGTGCAATCAATCCTCTTTAATGTAGGACCTCATTAAAGAAAGGTCACACATAAACCCCTCCCACCTTTAAACATTCTGGAAACCTCTCCTGGCTCTCACCATGGCTAGAGTAAAGCCCCCACTCCGTCTACGACCCGGCCCACGCCCACCCTCTCACCTCTCTTCAGGGATGCTCTGCTCCCAGGCTCTACCACAACCACAGCGAGAGGAGCCAAACGGAACGGTGCACGGAGGAGATGTGTGCAATCCGGGGCGGGGAGGGGGCAGCCTGGAGGGAGCAGCAAAGGGGGCAATGCGACCCATGGCCTTCGTGGTGCTCAGTGTGAGTTGGGACACTCACAGCACCCCCTCCATTTAGACCCGTCTCCCAAGACAGGGGCTGAGATGCGGGGGGTGGGGGGTGTCCTCCGGGGAGCCGATAGCATTGCTCTGCTGACCTCCTGGAGGACCCTCGCGTCAGTCTCCCTGCCAGCGAGGGCACCCACCGTGCACATCAAAACCAGTAAGCCCGCGGCCCTCCACGTCACAGGGGCCCCACGGACCACGGCAATGACCGTAACCGTGGGACATCGTGCGGCTCAACATTAACCTGGCTTGGGGAGGACGCGGCCACCATCCACTCCCAGCGCAGTCGCGGTCTGGGTGCACCTGCGCTGGCTTCCGCACACGGCTTCTGAGAAAGTGAAGAATATCTCGTATAGCGGGAGAAACCGTCGCCTAAGGGCTTCAGGAAGAAGCTTAGGCAAGTTTGGCAGGACCACGTTTCGGTGCCAGGAAAGCAGAAGCGAGGGGTTTTAGCACTTGGGCTGCCTCTTACCTCCCACCAAGTGCCCCCCACCCCGCCGCCCCTGGGCCTCGCATGGAGCAGGGCTCCCCTGACACCTCTCTGGCACCCTACCTTCGGCTCACCTGGTGTGCGCCAGGCCTGGTTCAGCCCAGCCTGAGACACCATCGCGACAGAGCGTGGAGACCTGACGGGTCCCCAGATTGATCCGGGGGTTGATGCAGAGGAAGGCTCCACGCAGTGTCTCTACTGGGGTCCCGCTGGGCTGGCTGCAGGGGGAGCTCCTTAGAAGCCCCCTGCACAGCCGCATACACCCCACGAGGGGTGCGGATGAGCAAGGGGGAGCCCACGCTTCCGCCGCCTCGGGGGAGAATGCATGGCTTCCCTGCGGACCCCGTGGAACCCTCTGGATCCGTGTCAGGACGAGGCGGCCGTGATCTGCTGAGCTGGCAGTGCGGGACTTTACTTGAGCCCCGAGCGGTAAGAAACGCCAGAGGTTAAGTACCCCACCCTGCGCTCCAGAAAGAGCTACGGTGAGAAGCACCTGCCCTGTGGACTCAGACAAGCTGTNAGGCCAAACACGGACCTCTGCTCCTAAAAGAGGAGCCAAGCTGGACGGTGCTGACGAAGCTGGACGAAATGCCGGCAGCGGTAGGGAGCCCACCGATTTCATCAGGCGTCTCCCCGAAACGGGCCCAACGGTGCCCGGCCCCGCGGTGGGCAAGCCTGGCACAGAACGAGCCCAGAACCAGCAGGTGCCAGCAGACTCCTGCCTGCTCGTGACCCGTTCAGCCCTGGGCCCCGCGTGCTGGTCCCGGAAGGAAACACCTTCCCTTTACCTTTGAGCTGCTCTCGATCTTTTTTTTTTTTAATATTTTTATTTATTTCTAGGAGAGAGAGAGAGAGAGAGGGACAGCGTGAGCAGGGGAGGGTCAGAGAGAGAGGGAGTCACAGACTGAAACAGGCTCCAGGCTCTGAGCTGGCAGTCAGCACAGAGCCCGACGCGGGGCTCGAACCCACGAACCGCGAGATCATGACCTGAGCGAAAGTCGGACGCTTAACCGACTGAGCCACCCAGGCGCCCCTGAGACGCTCTGGATCTTACACTGAATTAACCCCGCCTCCTGATATGATAGCCCCTCCCGTGTAGTTACAACTCCTCCCCCAGGGTAGTAGCCCCTCCGCTGTTATAACTCCTCCTCCATTGTAACAGCCCCTCCTCTTTGGCAATCGCACCTCCCCCTTGGTAATAGCCCCTCCCCCGTTGTAA
>NW_027551568.1:3578483-3578687 GCF_008692635.1 Crocuta crocuta
CTGCCTCCGTCTGACACAGGAACCCGCCCCAGGCCCAGGGCAGGCTGCCCTCCTCCATGGGACGCTGTGTCACGCCTCCTTGGGCTTCCCTGCTGGAATTTTCCAGACTCGAGGAGCTGAGTCCCTACCCTTCAAGATCCCCAGGGTGTCCCGTGAGCCCCTCACCCCCCGAGCAGGGCGGGCCTGGGGCTCCCTTCCCTCGGC
>NW_027551568.1:3578857-3581155 GCF_008692635.1 Crocuta crocuta
GCCTCGGCTTCAAATTACACTGAAAACTGAACGAGCCGGTCTCGGACGGACGGAGGGGTTCCGCGCAGAAGGAGAGAAAATCTGAAAAAACAGGTTCCTCCAGCCCCGTTTCCCTCATACTTGGGCGTCTTTGGAGCTGGCTAATTAGACAGCATTTCCCCAAGTCAGAGAGCGGAGCCTTGGCAGCCGAAGGGCACTTTGCAGACAGCATGTGACACACAGGTCTCGCTTGTGACACACAGGCCCTGCGTGTGACCCACATGTCCAGCGAGTGACACACAGGCCCCGCGTGTGACCCACAGATCCAGCGTGTGACACACAGGCCCCGCGTGTGACCCACATGTCCAGCGTGTGTCACACATGTCCAGCGTGTGACCCTCAGATCCAGCGTGTGACACACAGGCCCCGCGTGTGACCCACATGTCCAGCGTGTGTCACACATGTCCAGCGTGTGACCCTCAGATCCAGCGTGTGACACACAGGCCCCGCGTGTGACCCACATGTCCAGCGTGTGTCACACATGTCCAGCGTGTGACCCTCAGATCCAGCGTGTGACACACAGGCCCCGCGTGTGACCCACATGTCCAGCGTGTGTCACACATGTCCAGCGTGTGACCCTCAGATCCAGCGTGTGACACACAGGCCCCGCGTGTGACCCACATGTCCAGCGTGTGACACACAGGCCCCTCGAGCCCTACAGAAAGCGACCGCGTGCAAGCGGGCGGTGTGCACGCCAGCCAGGCGACGCCCTCCCAGAGCGGAGGCGGGGCGGGCCTCTCCTGCCCCCCAGGCTGGCGGCGGTGCTCCCGCCAGACCCTCGGGAGTCCTCCTCCCTACAGCACCCGGTCAGGCAGGTGCGCGTCTGGGCGAGGCCACAAACCCGCTCTTTAATAATCCTGGTTCTGCTTAATGCCAGGTGGGTTGGTTTTGTGTCTCCCAGTAGCAGCAGACACCCCTCAAAACAGGCGGCTTCCGGGCCGCGATCGCGGGGCGGGGCGCTGCCCCGTTCAAACCCCATCTGCGGCCCTGCTGGATCCCCGCGATTCGGCAGCGGCCATGCCGGCGGGGAGGGGCAGCTGGGGGGGTCCACGCTCCCCCACACTCCCGGGGTGTGGGGGCTCCGACGCCAGGCCATGACCCTTGTGAGGACGGTGACTGGCTGCTCCATCCTGCGACAGCCAGGTGACACACAGTGCCGGCACCTAGTAGGTGTTCAATAAATGCCTGCAAGTGCATGAGGGCTAGAATGATCGGAAGCGCATCTCAGCCGTGCGGAACGACCATGTCCCCTGCCCTGACTCTGGGCTGCTCTTGGTGGCTTCCTTCGCCAAAGGAATACAGGAAAAGTGTCATGCCTGGACTTCCGAGGCGTCGGACTTCTCCCAGGAGGCTCAGAAACGCTCCCTCTTAGAGCCCAGCCTCCAGGGCTCCCACCACAGGCGTAAGGGGCTCCAGTCGAGGCTCCGCCAAGCCCTCAGCCACTTGCTGGTGTCAACTGCGTGACCAACCTGGACGTCCAGCCCAGTCAAGCCTTCGGATGACGGTAGCACCCAGCCGACGTGTGACTGCAAGCACGTGTGACCCCTCCCAGCCGAGCCCACCCACCCACAGCCTCCTGGGAGAACATGCTGGATCCGTGGTGTAAAGTTTGGGCCCCTTTGTTATGCAGCGGTACGTAACCAGAGCGTTCACTTTCGAGTAGAGGGAAATGACTAGCATTTATTGTACACTTACCAGGAGCCCGACATTTCCTTGGTGGTATATGTCATTCATTCATTCACTCACTTGTTCATTCATTCAACAATTTCTCACAATATTATGGAACAGGGATCCTATTTCCGGAAGGGTAGGCTAGGTCTTGGGCAAATTCACCTGCTGCCCTGGCCCCCCGGGCACGTCACAGATCCCGAATCCCTCAAGCTGTGTCTGCGGTGGGCTGACGAATGCGTGGCTGCACCCGGCGCCTCAGGGCCCAGGCCGACAGGGCCTCTGCGCTCCGCAAACCTTGGCTTTATCAGCCGTTGAGATGGGGAGGGAGAGTGAGGCTTCTCAGCCTCCTCATCACTTCCTCTCCCACGTGGCCACGCCCCGGGTAACGGGGCGGGGAGTGCATTCGGCCACGGAGCCACAAGGAAAGGACACCTGGGTGTGGGTGAGCACCATCGTCTTCTCCTGCTGGGAGAAAGGGGACGCCCAGGCTCACTGCCACGGTCATAGGGCCGGTAAGCCAGCTGTGGAACAGACCTGCGTGGCTCCAAATATTCCAGCATATTCCAGCATATTCCGAGACGGCCTGCG
>NW_027551568.1:3581249-3586427 GCF_008692635.1 Crocuta crocuta
AAAGCCCCCGAAAATAACGAACAGGCAGGGCCCGCCGTAAACAACAGGCCCTGAAGGAAATGAAAGGGGCTTTGTCAGAGTGGTCTACACCACAGGCTGATCCTTTGAAATGATAAAGGCAAAAAGCTCCAGGCTGCATGTGGGGCTGGAAAAAGCCAGGCCAGCGTTCTGGTCGCTTTGCCAGTTTAAAGGGTTTTTTTGTTCCCCTCGCACAACGTCTCCTGGGCTTTTCTGAAATGGCCCCATTTAATCCTTTGAGGCGCCTCAAATGTGTCCTGGAGGCTGATACAGAAGCACAGAGATGTGTGGTCGCTGCTCACCAGGGCCCCAGACAAATAGGAAGCCGAGGAAGGACATGGGCCCATCCCTCCCTGTGGTGGGGGCCCCCCGACGCCAGCACCACCGGCTCTGAGGCCCCTGTAGGCATCATTCGGGGCTACCAGGCTGCTCCAGAGAGCCTCGCGGGGCGTGGGGGTACGGGTTTTCTCCAAAGCTAACCCCATCCCCCAGGGTCACCTTGAATCCTCAGGAGCCAGACTTCCAGAAGGTTCTGCTGGCAAGAGCCTGAGAGGGGGCAAGGGCCAGCCCTGCAGCGGGGCCCCCAGGCCCTGGGGTCCCCTCTTAATGGGCCAGGCTGGACTCGGGGCCCTCAGCCAAACCGCACATCTCTGCCATTCTTCCAGTCATGCTCCCTCTAACCAAAGCCTAGAAAAAGTCTCTGCTTTTGGGGACCCACGTGATTGGATCACCACGGGGATCACTGGGGATCGACCTTCTGCCCCACCGGGTAGTGTGTGGCAGGAGCCGGGATTAGTGCCAGGACCTCTCTGAGAGGCTGTCAGTGTCCCCCAAGGGGCCCCACCCACAGCGCGCAAACGTGAAACCCAGCGCCAGGCTGAGGGGGAAGCCAGGGCCCGGACTCCGGGGCCAGTGCTCTCCCTTGGCCCACGGTAACTCCTGCTCACGGGCCCCGATTCACACCTCCCTGCGCCGTTTCCACCAGGCCCTTCCGTCCAAGTTAGCAAATAACACGGAGGATCCAACTGGCAAGATTAAAGCACAGCTATGAATATGCATGACTCATTCAGCAATCAAACAGCCCGAATCTTTTCCAGAAGAAGGGATCCGAGCATAATTTTCTGCCACATATTTAAATTCAAATTAGTCATTATTTGATGTTGGGACAAATCGCTGGAGAAGGTCATGTTTTCAGTTTAATGCTTTTTTTTCTTAATAAGCGAGGCTGATTCCCCGGCGCGGTACGTGTGTCCTGCTCACGTGTTTCTTTCCCCTTTTCCGCTCAGGCTGAAGACACGCGCCCTGGAGATAGCACTGAATGCCGTCCCCACTCACGCTTTCCTGGATCAACGCTCCCCCACCCTCTTTCTCTGCGTCCCTCATCCCTCTGCTGGGTTCACGAACAGATCGGCTGTCTCTGCCCGGTTGTGGGCATCTAGGTATCAGATGAATCCAGACGGTCCGAGTTCAAATCTCACGCTGCCATTTCCAAGCTGTGTGACCTCACTTAGCCTCTCTGAGCCTGTTTCCTCATCTGTAGAAGGGGGGTACAGTAGTTCCTTCGACATGGTCACTGAGTATTACTACATGCAAGGGGCTTAGGCAAGGGCACCCCCATAAAAGTCCCCCGTTCTCACCAACATCGCCACCGCGGCTGCCATCACCCGTCCGACAGCCTCCAGCGCCGGCCTCTCCATCCTCACTCTACAGGTTGTATTTCACCCCCCGCTACTACAGTGGCCTCCTCACTGGCCCCCCCCGATGGAATGCAAGAGCCACTTTGCCGTGGTGTGCAGTGGGGGGGGGGCAGTGATCCCACCTAACCTTCCAGAGCCTTCTGTCCTNTGTACCAAGAGGCTCACTGTCTCCCAAACAAGCCACACTCTTAGCCCTCTGTGTCTGTACGTGCTGTTCCCCAGGCCCACAACGCTTATCCACTTGGTTCTGAATTGCTAACAGACCCTAGAAAACCAACTCAATTTCCATGTCCTCTGTGAAGTGTCCCAGCCTGGCTGAGCCAGCAGCCATCTCTGCTCTGCTTTNTGTTGTCTGAGCGTTCACTGCGCCGCACGGCCCAATGAGTGAACGAATGAGCGAACGAATGAACGAATGAACCAATGCGTGTCAGTCTCTGGGCCAGCGCCCTCCTCCTTCAGGGCCGGACCCCAGGCCACTTCTTCACTGAATCAGGCACATCCGACCCCAGTTTTCCAAGATGGGAGACGAAACGCCTTCCCAGGAACCTCTCGGCCCCACCGACCGTCGGGAGTCAGTGCACAGGGCAGGCCTTGCTCCTCCGCAGACGGAGCCTCGATTCTCAGACTCCAGACTGGGTTCCCACCAGCTCCCTGGGCACCAAACTGACCCTGAATTCTCTGGACAGCGGGTTCCTCGGGTCTCCTCAGATGGGCAGGGCCGGAGCCCACCCCGGGCTCCAAGCCCAACGACCCAGGAGACACACTCAGAGTCCAAGTTAAAATACAGCCTTTCCGGGGCACCTGGGTGGCTTAGTCGGTTAAGCGTCCGACTTTCGCTTAGGTCATGATCTCGTGGTTCGTGGGTTCGAGCCCCGCGTCGGGCTCTGTGCTGACTGCCAGCTCGGAGCCTGGAGCCTCTTTCGGTCTGTGACTCCCTCTCTCTCTGACCCTCCCCTGCTCACGCCGTCTCTCTCTCTCCTAGAAATAAATAAAAAAAACATAAAAAAAAATACAGCCTTTCCTTCCAATAATAATGATAATAATAATAATAATAATAAAACAACCCAGAGGCCGCATGTCCGATCGGCGTAAAGAAACCCAAGGGCAGCCCCCCCAGGGACACTTCTCAGCGCGGAGCCGCTCCAGAGCGACGGGCCGGCCGCCCAAGGGAAGGAGGCGAGCTGGGGCCACAGGAGATGTTTTCACCAACAAGCCATTTCTTACTCGGGGAGACGGGGCAGGGGGCAGTCCCCGCTGTAAAGCCTGTTCCGCCCCCTCCCTGGGGACCCTGGGGCAGAGGACAAAGGAGGCTGTGAGCTGTCAGACAGACAGGAAAACTCTGTCCCCAGGGGCTCTGACAAGTCCTGCAGAGCCACTCTTTACAGGTAAAGAAATTGGTTTGAAAGGCCCATAAAGTGTTCTATTGTTACAGAGAAGCCATCTGTCTTTGCGTTGCTGTTGCCGCTGAGATGGCAAATTGGTTCCTTAAAAAAAAAAAAATCTCCGCACCAGCTCCTGGAGCACAGTCCTGCTGGTAGGAACCCGTGCTCCCTCGCAGTGCTCCCTGGGCACAGGCCAGCTCTGCTCTTGGAGACCCCTCCCTCGGAGCCGGTGCCGTGGGGACAGCGCCCTCCCTCAGCAGGAAGGGAGGCCGCAGGGACAGTGATGGGAGGCGGGTCGACAGGTCAGAGCCAGCCAGCCGCTCACCCCGTCTCCCCGGGAGCACCAGCGCGGGGCGCCCTGTGGAGGGGACTCCAGGCCGGGTGGGTCTCTATGGCAACCGCCTGGGCCCTCATCAACCCCATCGACCAGACACCTGCGCAGAGCCGGCCGCCTGTCAGCCGAACCCTGACCATGTCACCCCAACAGAAGGAAACCTCCTACGTGCCCTGCGTGCCCAGGTCGGGGCTGGCACGTTCGTTAAATGACTAACCGACCCGGCCGTGGCGGTGCCCGAGGGGGAGACCCAAGCTTAGCCTGGGGGTCGCGGAGCGGGTGGCCCAAATAGGACCTAAAACCCCTCAACCTTCCTCCTCTTCCAACACATACCAGCAGCAAGGGCTGGAAAGCCCACATCCGAGGGATAGAGGGCTCCTGGCTCACCAGGCAAGCAAGAGCAGACTCCTTTCAACGATGTTCTACCAAGTGGTTGTTGCCTCTGTTTGCATGCCCCTCGGGACGGGGAGCTCACTCCTTCCCAGGACGGCTTGTGCCCATGTCTGACATCGGTAGCCGTCAAGGGGTTGTTCTAAATTTCTAGCTGAGGTCTGCGCCTCCTCCACCCCCACGCATCTGCCCTCGATCCCGAACAGAACGCCCCGTGGTGGGAAGGGTGTGGGCTCCGGAGTCAGCACATCTGGCCCAAATCTGTGTCTGCCATTTATTGGTTGACTGGCGCCAATTGTTGCATTTTGAGTAATTCTTGCCCCAAATACTGCCAGGTAAGCCTTGTGGCTCGTGTCCAGGCTTCCCTGGCCTCCGTTTGTGGTGGGGAGGGGGGCTTCTGCGGTGGAAGGGCCTGGGGACCATCTAATTGCCTGCAATTACCCAGAAACACACAAAACCCTAAGCACAGGGAGGCCAACGGGAGATGCCGGTCTGGTTTTTCCTCCTGTTTTTCAGGGAAAAGAGCAGGAACTGAGGAGGGGACACTCTTGGCTTCGAGGCCCTGGTTGGTCACTTACCTGGCGGTGACAGCCTCTGAGCCTCAGTCTCTTCGCGGAGAAACGGGCACCATCGGACGCCCCGGCCCGCCCTGAGGGTGGTTCTCACAGCCTGTGCGCCCGGCTCTCAGACACGTAAGCCGGTTTCAGATTCAGAGGATTCTGTGTTTGAGGACGAGCAGGCCCGGAGGGGTTACTTTCCTGCCCTTCACATCCCAGCCGGGCGCCCGGGGCCGACTTGGGCGGGTGTCACACAGCGGGAGCCTCCCCCCAAGGAGCCCAAGATCCCGGAGCATCCGTGCTCTCGCCTGGGCCCACCCCGCCTTCCGACGGCGTGGAGCTGGCTTCTCCCTGTTCCAGCAGCTTCTGTGTCCTGGCTCGGGCTCGAGGCCGCCCACCAGGGCCTTGCGAGAGCTGTGGGGGCCTGTGCCCGCGGGCACAAAGTGCTCCGTGCAGGTCTCTGTCCCGGCCTCCAGCGTTAGAGCCGCGCCGGCCCAGGGACCCCTCCCTCGCACACACCCCCACACCTGGCCCAGGGACCCCTCCCTCGCACACACCCCCACACCTGGCCCAGGGACCCCTCCCTCGCACACACCCCCACACCTGGCCCAGGGACCCCTCCCTTGAGCACACCCCACACCCGGCAGAGAAAATGATGAATGGCACCTCAATACTGACAACCTGGACAGGAATACAGGAAACTGCCCCTCCCCCCAAGCCGAACCACCAGAGAAACGCCCACGGCTGCAATGCCAGGAGAGCGGGTCAAGGGGCCGGTGGGGCAGCTCCCTCCTCACCTG
>NW_027551568.1:3586473-3609700 GCF_008692635.1 Crocuta crocuta
CTGGGTGTGTGATTCTCCTGACTTCTCTAAGACCGGGGTGGGGAGGGAGGAGGGCTCGTCAAGGAGAAGTTCTGACCGACACCACGTGACAGGGCACCAAATGCGAAGAGCACCTGCCGGGGCCTCGCGGACAGCGACGCGGCTGTGAGGACCCGCACCGCGTCGGCTTCTCTGTCAAAGATGCGTGAACAGAGAAACAGAAGAAAGCAGCAGCGCGGGGCCTGCGAAGGGGCGCGGCATCGGGGCCGGAAGGACGCTCACCGGACGACTCAGGGAAAGGCGCTCTCTCTGCAAAGGACTCAGCCCTGAACCTGCGGCCGGCGCCACCCTCGGAGGACGTGAGCGGACACGGCATCCGGAGGGAAAGAGACGTGAAAGGCAGGGCTTACGCACAGAGGAGAAAATCAGGGACGCAGCAGAAATCCTTCCGGAGCTTTCTCAGCAGGTAGCACAAGAGCACAAATACATAGAATTAACAGAAGGGGAGAAAAAAAGTGGCCTCGGAGATGAGAGCACAGGGATCTAGTCTCAGAACTGGTAGGCGTCCTGGAGGAGGAGGTGCAAGTGTGACAGAGCGATGGTCAGCGGCGCAGAACGAAACAAGCACACGAGCACCCGGCACGTCGCAGAGTCCCTGAGGGCACGCCGGCCCCCGGTGCACGTTTACCCACGAGCAGAGAGACCATCAGGCAGAATGAATGAACGGCTGGATTGACGGAAGGCTCGGGCACACAGGGCACCTCGTCCCGATGTTTCAGAGGAAAGAGGGTGACTCAGAAATTCTCAGTACGGTCAGGGTGTGATCCAGCCGTGGCGGAGACAAAAAATAATCCCGGAGCACCCGGGTGGCCCATCCACTGAGCGTCCGACTTCAGCTCAGGTCAAGATCTCACCCTTTGTGAGTTCGGGCCCCGCGTCGGGCTTGCAGCTGTCGGCACAGAGTCCACTTCGGCTCCTCTGTCCTCGCCCCCCCCCCGCCCCTCCCCTGCTCTCTCCCCCTCTGAAAAATAAATAAACATTAAAAAAATAATAATAATTCTAGAATGCAAGAGCAATACCCCCCGGCCAGTAAAACCAGACTTTATCCCCATTTCTGCCACAGAAGCTTTCATCGTGTTACCCTCGCACTCGTGCAGAGGACCAGCATTTGAGGATGTATCCCGGCCAACTGCGTGAAGAATCGCGGTCACTCAGGAAGAGAGGGACAGGCGCACAGGAGGCGAACGACCACAGCAAGTGTGATTACAAACACCGAGCACGCAGCGGCTCGCCCGTGGGCACCGAGACCTCGGATAAGAAAGTAGTGACGTGATGCCCGCATCGCGTGTCTATAATACCTGGAGGAGGGGGACACGAAGGACCCAGTCTGACATTCCTGCTGTTGGCTCGGGGGGTCAGCAGCCCCGGGACAGCCGTGACGGGAGGCAGGAGAAAGGCACAGCTGCTCCAAGCAGAGGGGAGCCCCCTTTGTCTCCGGGAGCCAGAGATGGGGGCCAGGCTGACGTTTCTGGGCCCGCGCTGGCCCGGACCCTCCCTTAAGAAGTCTGGTGGCTTTGAGGTGCCGGGCAGAAATCCAGACCACATGACGGGTGACAATTCAGCCAAGTGTCATTTTCCCCAAGGGAGCCCCAGCCCGCACTTCAGGCGGCGTTTCAAGGGGGGGGAGATGTAAGAGCCTTCACACCCACGATGTCCGCTTCCTGCTGAAGAAAACACAGCCCAAAGAGAACGTCACATGCTTCAGTTTTATACGATTGTCTCAGATCTTGCCTTTCCTCCGTCCCTCTGTCCTTCTCATTCACTCACAAAGCAATCCGAGGGCCTGTGGCTTATCAGGCCCCTCCCCGTCGCTGTGGGCACGCTGAGCAAGGCTCTGGCACCAGGATTCACAACAGGGTATTTACAGCCACCTCCCTGCATGTTTTGCAACGTGCTGTCCTTATTTTGACACCCCCTGGCGCCTAGCATCCGAGTCTACAAACAGAGCCCACGTAATTAGGCTAATGACATCGACTTTCTCAGTTCAACTGGGTAATGGCAGCATTTATCCCACGCTGGAAATCGCACACGGTCTGTCGTGGCAGCAGAATCATGATGCTCTTGGTACCCTGCCTGCAAACCTACCCAGACTCAGATTTGCTCCCCGTAGCCGAGCCTGAGGCTGGGCAGCGGAGGCGGGGGCATGACCGCCTTGGCGCCTTTTGTATCTACCCTGGGGGCGGCCACATTCTGTGGCGCGGGAGGGGCAGGGGGACCGACCTGTCACACAGAAGAACACTGAACTGTCCCCACGTCTGTCTCTGCACAACCTCGGGCAGGTCCCTTATGATCTCCAGATCTGTTTTGTCTCCTGTAAGATGAGCAGAGGCATCAGAGATCACCTGAGCTCCTTTCTAGGACCAACTGCCCATTAGGTACCTCCTCCAGCCCGCTATGCATGGAAGCCCCTTTTTCTCCATGCACTCTCTCAGCTCCCAAAGTATGAGCCCTGCTGGACACAGACACAGCTACAGCGACCGGGGACCGCGCCTCCATGGTCCCCAAGTCTCCATTTATCTGTGCCCCCAACGAGCCTGGACCGGACACCCTTGGCAGTCTCATTCCTGCCCCATTCTCTTGGCACTGACATCCAGGAATTCCCTTTCTACCTTATCAGTGACACTTACTGCTTACTGTTAACAACGGTTGATTCAACGGGCATTTATGGAGCACCGACTACATGACGGACACAATGTTCGGAGGCAGCACGTGGGCTGAAGGCAGAGACGCTGCTGTAACACAAAACGTTCCCAGGTCAGAATCCGCAGACACTCTCAGCCTTGAGCGTCTGCCCTCTGGAGCAGGTCTTCCGAATCCTATTTTCCAGATGAAGAAACTAAGACGGTGAGGGGGAAGGGCTGCACTTGAGACACAGCCCAGCAGAGGCAGAACCAAGCCCTCAGCCCCGGAGCCCGGGCTCTCTGTGCTGTGGTGACACTGAGTGTCATCAACCACACTGGAACTTCTGGGCGCAGAGACCTGAGCTGGGGATGCGGCCTGGGCGGCAGCCCCACTTCGTCATTACGTGGCCAGGTGACTTGGGCAGACTGACTCTCAGAGAATGGAGGGGCGTGGGATGGGTGACCCTCAGGGTCACATCCAGAGCAAGCCACCTTGATGCCTGTCCTCTCTCCACGCTCTCTGGAGGCGCCCCTCAGGTCATGGGAAAAGGAAGACTGAATACAAGAAAGCTCCTAAGTTGGGGTCCAAATGACGAGGGGCAGGTGTGCTGGCCCCCTTTGCAGCCCCTGCACCTCCCCGCACAGGAAGCTGCACTCAAAGCCCATCTGTGGGCAATTGCTGGAATTGGGAAGTTTGCCAAGGTCCCCGGAAACCTGCAGGCAATCATCTTCATGTCAACAAATGTCTATCGAGCACCTTCTGTGTGACAGGTCCTGAAGCCACAGCTCATCCACGCTCAACAATGAGCCCAGAGTGGATGGAGACCTGTCATCAGCGGGGATGGGGGGGGAGCGGTGAAGTGGGATGAAGGTGGCAGTGATCAGCTGGGCCACTCACTGCTTTGTGGCTAAAACCATGGCTATTGTTGTTAATAGAACTTCCTGGCCCAGGTAGTGGGTTTTCAGTCCACGGGGGGATTGAAGTAGGGGCTGCGTGCTCTCCTGCTGGATGACGCATCTCCATGGAGGGGGGCCGGAAGGCATCACTGCCTCAGGGTATCCCCATCTCAGGCTTCTGTGATCCTTTCATCTTTAACAACCTTCTATCTGACAATGGCTGCTAAAATCCACCTAGATGTCCAACTCTCTGGTGATGGATACGTAAACTGTGAAAGACACATGGTTTATTTCAACATTATGGATAAAAGCGGCAAGGGGCCATGTGGTGCAATGGCAAGATCATGGCCTTCATCATCAGACATCCATGCATTTGAAACCATCTCTGCCCCTTACTGAGCTGTGTGATCTTGGCCAATTTACTTAGCCTCTCTGAACTTCAGTTTCAACATCCGCAAAGTTGGAGATAATAACACCCCCATCTCAAAGCCCTTTCGCATTTGAGAAGAATGTCTGAAATACCTTCATATCATGCCACGAGCATATACGTCCCCAATAAATGGTAGCTAACTACAAAAATGGCTACATTATCATTAACCAAAACACAGACGGATTTGAAGCCATCAAAACGATGCTCACAAGGCATTCTTAATAATGTGGGAGAACACTTCAGCGGTGCACATTGAGAGTATAAAAGTGCCTCAACTATATCATAAAAATTCATAGAAAAACGACAAGAAGGCAATACATCGGACATCACAAGAGACCATCTCTAGATGGCAAATTTATAGGTAGCACTGGTTTTCCGTGTTCGGGCTGTCTGGCTCGCAAGCATTCCTGAAGAGGTGGAATCCAGGACTCAGGTTCCGGGTAAGTATCTGGGAGCAGGAGTCCACAGTGGGCAGAGGAGGGCTGGGTTGGGGCTCCCGGGGGCACCCACCGAGAGGCCAGAGAGGCTCAGCCGGGTCAGCACCACGGACAGCGCTCAGGGCAGCCCCTGTCCTGGTCTGCGCGGGGTCGGGGGTCCACAGATGACCAGGCCCAGCGACTACCAGGCAAAACTGGTCCTGCCCCAGCTGTCACGCCAGCCAAGAAGATGACAGATGTCTTGTTTCTTTAGGGCAGGGTCTGCTATAGTCTTTCACTGAAAGGGCCCTGACTTGGGGCGCCTGGGTGGCTCCGTCGGTTAAGCGTCCGACTTCGGCTCAGGTCATGATCTCACGGTTGGTGGGTTCGAGCCCCGCGTCGGGCTCTGTGCTGACAGCTCAGAGCCTGGAGTCTGTTTCAGATTCTGTGTCTCCCTCCCTCTCTAACCCTCCCCTGCTCACGCTGTCTCTCTCTCTCTCAGAAATAAAAAAAAATAAAAAAAATAAAATGAAAGGGCCCTGACTTGTTCCAAGCCGTCAGGTGAATAGCGGCACACACTGTCAGAATTTCTATTTCTTCAGACCCTTGTCAAACTGGATTATCGTTGCTATCTCAGTTTTTGGCCAACGTAGGAAGTAAAAGAGGTATCTTGCTGTTTGGCTTGCTTTTCGTTAAGAAAGGGGTTGATCATCTTTTCATATGCTTATTAAAATTTGTATTAGAATTTGCTATTTTTCAGTATGCTGTTTGCTAAACGTATTTTTCCTTTTTCCTGTAAAAAATTCTTCTTGGGGCAGTCAGTTAAGCGTCCGACTCTTGGTTTCAGCTCAGGTCATGATCACACGGTTCGTGGGTCCGTGGTGACAGTGCAGAGCCTGCTTAGGATTCTCTGTCTCCTTCTCTCTCCTCCTCCCCTGCTCTCCATCTCTCTCTCAAAAAAAGAAATATTTATAAAATTCCTCTTGTAACTTTTTTTTTTGGAGTTAAGTATACATGAAAGCCAAAAGGCTTTCGTGTTAGACGGATCTGGGTTCGAGTCTCAGGTCCACCTTTTCTAGCTGGATATACTTGGGTACAACCCAGAATCCAGTTATTACTGTAATTTGGGAAGAGTCTCCCATGGTTCCGCACCTCCCAAAATCGAGAGCAGCATTCTGGCCCGTGCATCCTAACTCTGCGCGACTCAGGAAGTTCTTCCTGCTCCGGATCCAGGATTTCTACCCTTGGCATGCTTGGCTCCTTGCTCCTGACATGTTCTACCTCTTCCCACACCTCCCCGAGCCCCACTGCTACGTGGAAGCATCTGCTGTTGCCCCAGATAGCTCCTAAACAGGTAGACGGTAAAGACTGTCAGTTCCTCCCTGAGACTTCCTAGGGGAAAAATTTCAAACATCAAGAAATAATTTTGTAAAGAAGTAGGTTAAAATGCAAAGCAATTTCTACCAGCTAAAAAAAGCATTGCTTGTCTATTTGTGTAGACAATGACAAGTTAATGTGCCATGAATTGGAAGGCTTTGCATCAGCCTGGGTTTTGAGTGCACAGCCAGCCAGGTGAACTGGTTTAACGAAACACCCGTTTACAGACCTTCGTAAGCACACACTTCTCATTGCATGTTCCCTCCTCCTTGCCTCTGCTCACCCTCTCCGCTCTGTCTGGAATCATGCCACTCTGACCTTCCATGAACAAATCACCCTTAGCTCTTAACAATGAACACAGCTGCCTTCACTTCCAGGAAGCCCTCCTGGATCCTTAAAGGTAGAAGAGATCCTTATCTACAATCTTCTGGCACTTTGTGTCTCTGAGTTCTGGGAATCCCAGACATCCATCGGTTTCTCTCCTCCCTTAGAAGGTGAGCTCCCCAAGAGAGGCCCCATTCACCTCTGCATACTCAGTGCTTCGCACAAGCCCAGGGCAGAGCAAGTGCTCATCCAAGTGCATTCTACTGAGGGGCGCCTCGGTGGATCAGGCAGTTAAGCATCCGACTCTCGATTTCGGCTCAGGTCATGATCTCATGGTTTGTGAGCTGGAGCCACGCACTGACAGAGCAGAGCCTGCTTGGGATTCTCTCTCTGCCCCTCCCCCAGCATGCACACGTGAGTTTGCACACACACAAACACTCTCTCTCTCTCTCTCAAAATAAGTAAGTAAATAAACTTTCCCAAAAAAGTGCATTCTGTTGAGATCCAACATGACGTAGAAGGCGTGTGGAGAAGCATGGGCCGTGTCTTACTGGCCCCGGGGCCTGGGGAATACTTGAGGCCATCCTAAGGGTGGTGTCCAAGAGGGCAGTCTGGGGAGCCCAAAATAGTCAAGGTCAGTGTTCTAATTTCGGCTCCTCCACAGCTCAGTTATGTGGGCAAAATAGGTTCTCTGGGTCTCTGCTTCCCCAGCTACCCCATGGGGCTACAAATGCCCACTTCCAGACGTTATGAGAACGTCGTGAAATGACATACAGTGTGCATGGAGGTGTGGAGGTGACCTAGCTACGTGCATGGGATTTTCTGTGTACTTGGTGTCTGGCCACTATTATAAATTTTTTAAAACTCATAATACAAGTAAATGATAAAAACCCCCCATGCATCACCGCTCGTGGATGGAAACAGTAAAGGACAGAGGGGAGCTCCTCACTGAGGGGCCACAAACACATGTGACACAGTCTGGGATCCTGGGGCACCCCGGGGTGCTGGTGGGTTTGCATTAAGGGCAGCTGGAAGGGACATGTGGACAGGTTCAGGCTCTGTAAGAACTTAAATCACAACCATTGAGTCATTTATTCATTCATTCATTCACTCATTTCAACATGGGAGAGATACAGAGATGTGTATGGATGGAACAGTCAGTCTCAAAGAGCCCTGACATCTGCCCACAGCCAGACTTCAGAATCAGCAAGGAGTTAACTTAGGGGTGAGGTGGGCTCATCAGGGTTAAATCACCGACATTTCACAGAAAGTCTAACTTTGAGTAGGATTCCAGGATGGGGAAAGCCTGGAGACCAGATACTCTACCTGTTCTGTTTTATAGATGGGGAAACTGAGTCCCAGGGAGCTTACATGTCTTGACCAAAGTCATCAGTCACGGAGCTGGAGCCCAGGTGGCTTCTGAGGTGCCCAGCACTTATTGTCAGCTCTGTTTGCATTTAGCCACACGCCAGATGTACAGGAACGAACTACTCCCTCGAGCATATCATCAAAATTAAGAAAACTCATCAACGGGATCAGGCTTAGCAGGACAAATGAACTGGAAGGAACCGGGATGGATCATTTGGTTGTAATTCACAAGGGCAGACATGAGCGGCTGGCAGTTGAGTAGAAAAACTCTGAAAAATACTTCGGATCATAGTACTTTTCAGAGTACTTTAGTACTTTAGCCCTTAGCTTGTCTGCCCACCAGAAAGCTAATGCCAGAAATTGTAAGGTGGCGTCTCTTGACTCTGCAGCCTCTAGCTCTTCATGACAGTCTCAACACTTTGCCTTCATGTTCTGGGACCTTCCTTTCTTTCTTTTTTCTTTTTTCTTTTTTAAATATTTTTTATTTATTTCTAGGAGAGAGAGAGAGAGACAGCGTGAGCAGGGGAGGGTCAGAGAGAGAGGGAGTCACAGACTGAAACAGGCTCCAGGCTCCGAGCTGGCAGTCAGCACAGAGCCCGACACAGGGCTCGAGCCCACGAACCGCGAGATCATGACCTAAGCGAAAGTCGGACGCTTAACCGACTAAGCCACCCAGGCGCCCCTGGGACCTTCCTTTCTGACAGTCGCTCCATTTTCCAGATCCTGGTCCTTCTCTCCGCCCTCCACCTCCACGCCTTATGAATGTGTCCTCTGTTGCTGCTTCCCAAATAACAGCTCTTTCAATATAAGTTCTTCAAATCTTTTTCCAGCCAACTCTTCTTCATTCCTCAACGTCCAGCAGTAATGTCACCTCTGTCGTAAGATACACACAAGGCTGAGCACACTCCCTCCTCGTTTACATACAGCTCAGCACCCAGTAGGTGCTCAATGGCTGTTCTTATCTGATTGGCCCTTCCCTACTGCTTTTTTTTTTTTTTTTTGCTAAATCCAAGGGGATGCTAATATTAGTTGATGGAATCAACTTGTCTTTTAAAAAAGTCTTTAAAAAATGATTACTGAAAGTAAGCTCATATTTTTAGAATGAAATTACTCACTAATACATCCCTACTGGCTTATTATTGTATGTAGGCTACCAAATCCTCCCCACCACCCATGCGGCCAGGAAACAAGGTTTCTCTTTGCTATGACAGCATTTTGGCCGAGTGGGTGGCTTTGGGCAGAAGAGGGATGCCACTGGTGCGGAGCTCTCTGACGCCATCAATACTGCTTTCTAGGGAGAATATTCTGGTGCTGGAGTTCACCTGTGTCCTTTCAACTTGCCACCTCCTGACACACAGCTGGGCATCAGTCATTAAAGTCATGTTTCTTCGTTGAGATGTGACCCTCACACCCTCCCCCCCAGAAATGTGACAGTCTTAACTTCATCAATTCACGAACCAATGGAGCTTTTCAAAAAACTAATTTCTTAATTATGAACTCAGATCATTCATTTGTCAAATTACTGGACAGAAACAGAAAACATCAGATAATTTACGTTCCTCATGCCCACTGTGAACACCTCACTGGTCCAACATGGACTCCTGCTTGATTCCACTTAGAAAAGGAAAAACAAGAGGAGCATGGATTCACCTTCCCAATTACAGTGTGTAAACACACGGGTTAATTCTAAGGCCTTGGATGTCCGAGGAGTGAGAAGCACGCTGTCCAATCTGATGGTGGCTAGCTGAGTTATAATTGAGTTCACTTTAATTGTAAAGACTAGTTGATTTGCATATTGGAAAACTTGAGTATCTTTGGAACAAGTTGGGCGTGGGGGTCGCCCACTTCTCCTACCGTCCATTTTATGCACTCTAAACATCGATCAAATACTCCCAAAGACATTTTGGTGGCTTAAAAATGGAGATGTCCTGTGAGACCAAAATATAAACTGGATTTCAGAGATTCAGTATGAGAATAGAGTACACTCAAGGACTCACTGGTAATTTTACTTCAATTATTTGTCGACATCGAAGGGATTCAGAGTAAGTCTCCCCAGAATGTTCTACTTTAGCACATGGGCTATTTTGAGCTGAAGGCAATCGAGACCCTGTGGGCGCAAGAGAAACTTTTTGCCCCTCCCTTACCTACCTAGAAGAATCTAAATTGAGGCTCTTTCCCAGAATAAGAGTTATTACAGAGATAAATATATCTGAGAGATCTGTCTGTGTGGCAGAGCAAACATCAAATAACAAGACACTTGCCCCTTACCGCCGTGTGAATGCCCTCCACCCCTTTGCAGCCCCAGGCCCCCATCCCATTTCTTAGCTCAGGGTGGCACGGACATTTCATTTTACTTTCTGTCTTGGAGCCTCGCATGTGTGTGGGGTTCCCGAGTGTATAAAATTAAATTTGATTTTCTTCTGTTAATCTGTCTCGTGTTGATTTAATTCTTAGACCAGATGGAAGAACCTCTGAAGGGTCGAACAAATTTTTTCCTCCCCTGCAGCCAGCCAGGAGACCTGGCACGCTGGGTACCGCTCACCCTGGAGTTTATGGCAGCAGAGATATCCTGGACCTCCGACAGCTGGTCAAGGTAAGAACTTTGACAGCAGACTCCTAGATCTCTACTTACAGAGTCCAGAGAAAGATGAGGGGCGCCTGGGTGGCTTAGTCGGTTAAGCGTCCGACTTTCGCTTAGGTCATGATCTCNGAAAGATGAGCGGGGAGGGTCCTTTTCATCCTTTTTGAAATTTAGAGTAGCAGAAAACATTGGTGGAACTAGCTCCTTGGGCTTAGTGACTCTGGTTGGTATTTGGCCTGAGTACTCACAGTTCTTATCTATCTTTTTCCTCCCAGAAATGGCCGTTATTTCTGTCTGCTGTGTTGTTCTATGTCTTGAGAGCTCAGCTTCTTGGCCAGTGAGAATACTGTCTCTGATCTGTGAGCCAGAGGACATGGACTGGCATGCATCTGCTGGGCAGCCCAAACAGACAGTAGGGCTGCCAGCCTTTGTCTGACAGCGCCAGCCCTCAGGGCAGTTTGTCCTAAGAGACCTGCTCCATAAAAAGCCGTTGTTGTCTTTAACTTTCACTGTCAGTGCTGGAAAAAATCCGATCCCAGGAGCACCTGCCCTGTGCCACAGATTAGCAGGTCCGTGACTGGAGGCATCACATTGTCATCGGAGACTAGAGATGCCTCATCACCTGTGCAACAAAGTCTTTTGCTTTCTAAGACTGATTTTGGGAAGGAGCTTTCTGGATCATGGGGGCTACATCATCCGCACCCACTCCACGGACGCCACGTGCATCCATGGTAAAGATATATTCCAAGCCTGGAAGGTTACTTCCAGGTCGTTCCATGAAAAGGCTTATTGATTTGAGTCACTATTGACAGATCCCAGTCATCAATGGCCAGATGACAGACGCTCTGAATTGGCTATCTTTGAGAGAAGAAAAAAAGATTAGAGAGGGCTCATCTTAAGCCATTTATTGGCACCTGTGGAGAGACCAAATTAAAAAGAAGACCCAAGGAAACATAATGACTACCCTGAGGGGCTCCCTTAACCTGATGAAAGAACAGAAATTAGACTTTGAACAAAAATGAAATTTAACATAAATTCCCTACCCACAGCTGGCCCCATAGGCCTGTTTAGGTTTCCTTTTTTTTTTTTTTTTCTTCTTTTTTCTTACAAGATTTACAGATTGCTCTGCAGCCTAGCCTCCGGGCCTAGTCCACATGGGTCACTCCTGTACATGCTGAAAGCCAGGAGGTGGCTCAGTAGAAGCACGGGGCCAGGCAGTAGGGCTCAGTGTGGGCTCCGTCATCAGGCTCCCCCTAGCTTCTGGCCTTGCCACGCGATAACCTTTGCAGATACATCCCACATTCCCACCGAGGGAGTACATTTCCCCTGGACAGCAGCACATCTTTTCAGGAGGTTCTACCAAATTTAGAGGAGAACGAGAAAGCTCGTCCTCCTCCCCCTAGAGGAAATGCACGATGGGAATGTCTCCTAGGTCCTGTTACACATGACCAGACGAAGCCCAGGAGCCGACAGAAGAGGAAAACAAAATTTCACGATGCCTCTTGTTTTCCAAATCCAGACCCACCGGTTACGGATCCTTCCTCTCCCAGGGTCGGCTATTGGCTTCTTGACGGTCTCCCTGGGCATCCTGAGAACCTGGCTTGGTCTCTGCCTACCTTGGGCACGCAGCTTGTTGGCTCTTTCTTTTGGCTACCTTTGGCAATGACTCTGGATCTTAGGAAGGTGCCATCCCTGGGAAGGTCCCTCCTTGGGGACCTGTCCTATGCCCAGCGGGGAAGGAGGGGTTATTTAACGCTGCCAGAATATTTACTGTTTGTCCCAGCTGAAAACGGGCAGGCTATTTACAATATATTTTTTTAAGTAGCTCTGTAGTTAAAAGTTAGATTAGAAGCTGATATTCAGAACCTGATAGGAATTTTTTTAAGGCTTCCTCCCCTAAGTTAAAATTAGAGCTATGTACCCAGAAGGAAACGAAGCAAATTGAAGATAATTGGATGGGGAGATCAACCCACAATGCCCTTTAAGTTTGTAACATAAAGGATTCCTTAAGGGATTGAAGGCATCTGTTCTCTATCTTACAAATCTTGGCAAAACTAGAAATACCGCCTCAGATATAATTCAAAGACCTTTAACCTGTCCTTTTTATCAATTCCCAAACCTTCCCTCCTTATCTCAAAAGAGTTAAAGGTATTGTCCTTAGGAATACAAAGTCGTTCTTGGAGGTACTTAGCTACTTTCTCTGTGCCTTTGTGACGGGGACTTTCTACCCACATCTTCTCTAGGACCTAAGAGCTAGTCTTTGAAAGACAAACTTTATGGGGGCCCCCGGGCGGTTCAGTCAGTTAATTGTCCAACTTCAGTTCAGGTCATGATCTCATGGTTGGGGAGTTCGAGCCCCATGTCGGGCTCTGTGCTGTCAGCTCGGAGCCTCGAGCCTGCTTTGGAATCTCTGTCTCCCCCTCTCTCTGCCCCTCCCCTGCTCATGCTCTGTTTCTCTCTCTCATTCTCTCTCTCTAAAGAAAAAAAAAACATTAAAAGAACGAAAAACAAACTTTAGGGAGAGATTTCTCATCAGAAAAGAGAGACAGGCAGAGACAGAGGGAAAGAGGAAGTCTGGCTATTGGGCACATGAACACAACTTCTGCACATACATTAGAAAGCACAAGATCTCGGCACCTGTTCGAGTATGTCTACACCCATGTGTTGCGGGTGTGGGATCATTTCCTACTTCTGGATGGCACTTCCAAAATTAATTTGTAAAAGAACTCAACAGAGTTGGCTTGAGACACCATCTTGTAAGCCTTGGCTGTTCTAAAACTCTCAGAAATCATAAAAAATGAACCCAAATGTTCTGCAAGTACATGTGATCTAGGATTAATCTTTAGTAAATAAAAGCTACTTGGAGTGTGTTGGTGGAATGAAACAGGCACGCCTTTGGAGTCCTTGGCGTTAAATACGATCCTTTTATGCTAGTCAGCTTTACTCAAAGTAAGATAAGCTGTTGTCATCTCTTGTTATAGGACTTCTCAGCAAGAGAGACAACTGAAGGATCCTGGTTAGCTCTTTAACGCTTTGTAAAATTTTCACGAGTGATCAAAACACAACTGTTAAGTACAAGTATGTCGAACAGATAAATAACATTTTAAAAAGATCTTTAGGCAAATTTCTCAAAGTTTCCCCCAATCTTTTTGGTCACCTGAAACTTCACATTTTACTGTTAAGTGATAAGTTCAATTTACTGACTCTCCAGATTGATTCCGGATAAGAGAAAATAGAGAAACATTAACTGCTAAAGAAGAATCTAAACCACCAGAAATCGAAAGGGCAAAGTCTCCGTATGCAGAGAATGAGATGTGTGTTTCTGGTAGGAAGAAGAAGGAGGAATAAAAATGCACTTTGCTGTGCCTGAGGAAAAGTAAAGTAATTCTGTCCTAGAGCGAATCTGGTTATTTAAGAAGGGAAGAGACCGGACCAAGTCTGAATGCGAAAAAGCTGTAGAAGTCTTGTAGAAAAGGAATCTTTGGAAAGCGATTTCATGCGTGCCCAGGACGGGCTAAGATGGGAATTACTTTAATTAAGTCGATGAGCTTTAATCCCAAAAGTACCCTTGGTGCGAGGTCACAATTTGGTTTCCTCTGGAGAAGCCGTTCAGGGTTCAACCTCAAGGTTCCTTATGAACGGTTCCAGCAAAGCAGATTTAAAAAGAGCCTGTGTGGTTGATCACTGTTCTTTCTGCCCTTCGGCAAACCATCCGGCCAGGTTTGTTGAAATCAGGATTCCTCTGCAAACAAATTCATCTCCATTTGGCTGTCATTGGTGGACATGAGGGTGGTTTTTGGAGAGAAAAATTACGTCTCCATAACATACCGTTTTGGATACCAGAGGACCTCGTTCTGAGGAATGGCCTGGGTGAGTCTGCTATTTGCCTATTCACTGGACTCAATCCGGAATTCTTCTGATCTCCTCAGATGACTGCCTCTGACCCTCCAAACTAACATTTCCAATTCTCCCCCATCCATTCGACTTGGAATCATGACAACTGCCCTCTTCCCCGAGGCCCCGCAAACTGCGGGGAGGTGGCCCGATGTGAACAGCTGTGTTGAGACAAGCTTCATGCATGGTGCTGAAGCTTCATGCATGGTGGTCAGAAAGACCACCAGGAACATTCGAACCACAAACCATGAAAACCTGCCAGATGGCCGCTGCCTCCCCTCTCTCCATCTGGGGACGCCTTGAACCTGGCGTCCAGAATCCCACTGTCAGCACTCAAGACACGGGGTTTGGAACTCGCTCCATTCACCTGTGTTTTCCTTTGGTTTCCATGGAAACACCTCTTATTAACGACCTGATCGCTTGTACAGAATAGGCCTCACTTTGGGGGCCCACCTGCGAGACCACTGCCTGAGATTGGTCACACCAACTTAACTGACCCGATCTATTCTCAGGACCGAGGCTGGTTAACAGGTAGGCACCAATCTACCAACTCAGCTTCTGGACCATGAAAACGTCTTCAAAGTTTCAAAGGCTCAGCGGAAGGGGTTCAGAGGAGGTCTCCCCAAAACATGCCACTTTAGCACGTGGACTATTTTGAGCTGAAGACAATCGAGACCCTATTGGCTCAAGAGAAACTTTTTGCCCCTCCCTTAACTACCTAGAAGACTCTGAACTGAGGATCCTTCCCAGAATGAGAGTTATTACAGAGATAAATATATCTGAGGGACCATCTGTATGGCAGGGCGAACATCAAACGACCAGACACCCGCCCCTTACCGCCCTGTGAATCGTCGTCGTCCCCTTTGCAGCCGCAGGCCCCCATCCCCTTCCTTAGCTCAGGGCTACACATATCGTATTTTACCTTTCTGTCTCAGAGCCTCGCATGCGTGTGAGGTTCCCGAATGTATGAAGTATTTGATTTTCTTCTGTTCATCTGTCTCAGGTCAATATAATTCTTAGAGCAGCTGAAGGAAACTGAAGGATAGAGGAAAATGTTTCCTCCCCCACAACATAATATTGCATTTTAAAAAATATACTGCAGAGGGGCGCCTGGGGGGCTCAGTCAGTTAAGCTCCCAACTTCAGCTCAGGTCATGATCTCGCAGCTCGGGAGGTCCAGCCCCGCATTGGGCTCATTGCAGTCACTGCAGAGCCCACTTCAGATCCTCTGCTCTCCCCATTCCTCCCCGGCTCATGTGTGTGCTCAGTCTCTCTCTCTCAAAAATAAATAAACACTTAAATATATACATGTATATTTTTTGAGTGTGGCTTTTAGGAAACTTGAAATTATGTATGTGTTCACATGCTGTCTCTATAGACTGAGCCACTAGAATTTGTGGGGAAAGTTGCATGAAGATCTTCTCACAGACACTGCATTTCACAAGAGGGTGACTGTGGCCAAGTCTAGGGGCCATTGCCCTTCCCCAGGGTCGCCCTCTCCCTGGGTCCCCCTCTCCCAGGGTCACCCCTGCTCTGGTCTCCTACCACCAGCCCCGGCCCCTTTAGTGTGTGATGTCACAACGGAGAACCCTCATCTTCTGTGTCACCGCCACCTTCGCTTGGAAGGTCAGGCCACAGAGCCTGAAGCTTCTGGAATGGGCAAGGCAGGAGGCCCTACTCAGGTCAGTAGGTGGCGGTTTCTCCCCTGGAGAAGGGGGTGATGTTCAGATGAGATGAGCCAGCAGACATGACGCCTTTTAGGATTTGCTCGGCACATCGCCGAGGACAGCCACCCCCAACGTGGCTCTCCCCACGGATTCGGTGAAGGAAGCTATGGGTTCTGCTGCTGAAGTGGGCTGCCCTTTAAAAGTCCTGCCCTGGGGAGAAGGCGCGCTCTGCTTCCTCAGTGAGGGGCCGGCTCCCCTCCCTCCCCTTTCCCTGTCCCTCTCTGCCTCCCCTCTGACAAGCACAGCTGTCCTGGCATTCGGTGGAGTCAGAAACCAGAACAGAGGAGCAATTGCAGGGTGACGGGGTGGGGGCAGACCTGCAGCTCACTCTTTTTTTTTTTTTTTTTTTATTTCTAGGAGAGAGAGAGACAGCGTGAGCAGGGGAGGGTCAGAGAGAGAGGGAGTCACAGACCGAAACAGGCTCCAGGCTCTGAGCCGGCAGCCAGCACAGAGCCCGACGTGGAGCCCGAACCCACGAACTGCAAGATCATGGCCTAAGTGAAAGTCGGACGCTCAACCGACTAAGCCACCCAGGCGCCCCGCAGCTCACTCTTAAAGACCCGAATACAAAGAACTCCCTGCTCTGTACATGAAGATGTGCATTTGGCTGTGAAGACCGCGAGCTCACACTGTCCTTCCCAGGGAGGGGCCCTTATCCCAGCCCATCTCTTTGCTGGTGAAGCAGGTCATCAAGGTCACCGTGGGGAGAAGGGGGGGCGGGAAGACACGGGACAGAGGCTGCCCCATGGGGCCCACGCACAAGTAAGATGATTTCCCACAGTGACAGGGGCTTTGGAGAAAAGGAAGCAAGGGAAAAGAGGAGCCCTGGGGGAGGGGTGTGCCGTTGCGGACAGCTCGGCGATGGAGGGAGGCCTGGGGTGGTGGCCTCGGGGACAGAGTGCCCTGCGCAGACAGCCCGGGGCAGCGGGAGCTTCCCGGGAACAGCCAGGGGGCAGGTGGGATGCAGTGAGCGTGCAGTGCATGGCCTCGGGGCCCAGGACAGCAGTTCGAAATCCGTCCTACGTGTGTGTTTCCAGAAAGAGGCCACAAGCCCTGCAGCCTGGCAGGGACCCCAACTCGGAACGTCCTGTGGGTGCTCTGCACGAGGTTTCCTTCGTCCCTCAAATTCCTCGAAGCTGAGCAAGAGCATGAGGTGCAACAAGTAACTAGTAGAACTCGACTTACGCTTCTATTCGCTCTGAAAAACAGGGAGCAAATTGCCTTCACCTCCTTACTGGCTAGAGGGAGGCTGGTACCTCCCCCCCACCTGCACCGAGACCCGCAGTGACCAAGGGCTTCCCACTGTGACCTGTGGGCGTTCACCAGCCAAGGGGTGGCCCTCGAGTGGATGCCTTGAGAGAGACAACTCACGGGGCGCCTGGGTGGCTTAGTCGGTTAAGCGTCCGACTTTCGCTTAGGTCATGATCTNACTTGAACATGAATTATGTATTTTTCTTTTACCGAAAGACGCAAGTTCCAAATGGGAACTGAAGGCAGGCTGTTATCACACGTACGCCGCTCCGCTTGTTTTCACAAGGAGTCGACACACACGCTTCGTGTCCCTTCCGATCAAGAGCTGCTCTGATAATAATAGGTGAGAAGATCCCTCCTTCCCCAAGGGATGTAGAGTCTGGAGGAAAAACTCTGAAAATGGGTGTTTGGCAAGATTTCCAGCCTTATGAAACGGGGATGGCTTACGAGATCTCTCAAATGTGCTGCAGACCTTTAATTCTGGAATATAAAACTTTCTAGCTTGTTTTAAAATCTTCTAGGGGCGCTGGGGGGATTCAGCTGGTTGAGCCTCCGACTTTGACTCAGGTCGTGGTCTCGCAGCTCGTGAGCTCAAGCCCCGCGTTGGGCTCTGTGCTGACAGCTCGGAGCCTGGAGCCTGCGTCTCCCTCTCTCTCTGCCCCTGCCCTGCTCATGCTCTGTCTCTCTCTCCCTCAAAAATAAATAAACATTTAAAGCATTTTTTTAATCTTTGAAAGGGGTTCTGTATGGTTTTTTCAGCCCATCTGTTAAAATTATGAAAAATGCAATACCTTTCGGCGAACTTGCTGTTCAGAGGGAGGTGCGGATGTGCACCCCGTGGTCCGGGGTGTCCCCCCATGGAGGAGCCGCCGCCCTGCTCGCTGCCAGCTGTGAGGAACATGCCCCATCCCCTCTGCCATCTGCCCATTCAGGCTGCAGTCACCAGATAGACATGTATGGGGCCACTCAGGGCAGGCCCTCGGGACCAACCGTGATCCAGACCAACTCAGGCTCTGCTGGCGGGGAGCAAACGGGCTGGAGGAGGACACAGAAAAGCCTCATTGTCCCATCAAGAGATGGAGCGCCATGCTGGCCCATGAAGGAGCACGGAGGGCCTGCATGCTGGTTAGGCCCAGGAGGCTGCCTGGAGGAGGCAGCTGAAGACCAGAACACGTGAGGAGGAGCTAAGAAAGGGGAAGGGACAGGGCTCTTGGCCCCTGAGAAGGTCAAGGTCAATTGTGGAGCAGTGAGCTGAGCTCCGAGGGCTTGGGGGGGGGAGGGTAGGGCGGGGAGGATGAGGCTCTGAGGCCGCAAGGGGCTTGAGGGTGGTTCTGGGGGCAGTGGGGAGCATCACGGGGTTTCCACCCTGAGTGACATGTCATCACGTGCGGTGCACACCGCCGCGTCCCTCCCGCCGGTGCCCGCGTACTGCCTGGTGCCTGGTGTGCCCCCCTGTGCAGAGTGAGAGGGCCCAGAAACCTTCCCTCCCCAAGCGCAGTTGAGGAGGGGTCTGCATGGGGTGCAGACCCCATGATCACGCCGGGGCCGGTGAGTCCCAGGAAGCCAGCTCGTTGGTCTTGTTAACACGACGCATCTGTCCCTTTCCAGGACCAATGGTAATCGCCGTTATACACAGAAATTCAATCACAGTTTAATGCTGCGACATTCCCTGGGGCCGGGGCCTTGAGCAGCTGGCCTCACCGGCCATTTTCCTCATGGCGTGTCCCCGTCCATTCCCCATCGCCTCCTCCTCCCCTTCCAGATCACGCTCGACCCACTGACGGAGCCCCGTGTCTCCGTCCTCACCTGCCTCGGGGCCGAGCCCAGCCGTCCACACAGGCCTGGCTGCGATCAGCAAACACACGGGTGAGTGGAGGCTCCCGGCCCAGCCTCCTCCCAGACCTGCCACACAGTTTCCCACCTCTGCCAGGCTGGCCTCCGGAGATGACTTCCCCTCATCCCTGCCCAGCCCCCTCCTCCTTGGAGAAGCAAGTCTCCTTCACAGTCCAGCTTAAAGGCCATCTCTTGAGGTTTGTCCAGCCAGCAAAGACCTCGTCTCTTGTCTGCCTCTCCTGAAACTGGGGCTGCGTCTGGTCCCCTCTGTGTCCACAGCCTCCAGCCCCAGACCCAGAGGCAACGCGAGGAGAGCATTTGCCGAAAAACCAAACAAGGACGTACCGCAGAAGCTCGTTGCCATTATATCAGCTTCTGGAACAAACCCTGGCATTAAGTGCTGTCTGGGGCCAGGGGCTGCATAAGAGATGCGTTATTTTAATAAATATAGGATGATCCAGCCGGGGAGATGGGGAGGGCGTGGCAAGATTCTCATTAAAACTGCAGACACAGATTTCCATGGAGAGTGGTGCCCGGCCTTGCCTCGGAGATCTCTCTGGGCTGACTCGGGATGGAAAAGGGGTGGCCGGGAAGCGGGGACCCTGCCCCTCCTCCCAGCCAGCCCGGCCACAGTGCCCATGACCTCGCTGCATTGTGCTCTCCGGATAATACCTGCCAGGAATTTTGTTTCAGATCGCTGAGCCGTGCCCCACCCCCCAGCCCATATCTGAATGCCGGAGCGCGGCTTCCAAAACCTCCTGGAAGAAAGCCGGCGACTGGGAGGTTTGGTGCCAAGGCGTGGCAGGTGCAGCCGGGCATGGAGGAAGGAGCGGAGTCTGTGCCAAGCAACCACTTTGCAAGTCAAGGTCCCTGACTTGCCATCACCACCCCCACATCCCTGGGGCCTCAGGAAGGGGTGGCTGACCCGCAGGGCATTGGAATGTGGGAGACGGAGGAAGGGCCCCCTGGTTTCCTGGTGGTGCGTCCCAGCCTGCACAGGAAGGCAGGTGTCAGGGGAGGGGACTCATGGGCATCGACTGGTGATGAGCAGGGCCCTGGGGCAACCTTAGCAGTGAGTGTTGAGGGTTGGGGTCTCAGGACGCACCCGTGGTGCCCCGAGGTGGTCCGGGGCTCCCGCGCACGCTGTGGACGCACACTCAGCACCTGCCCGTCCCCGGCTCCACTGGCCACTGCCTCGTGGGCCCATACATTGGGACCCTACGAAAGGCAGACTGCTTTTAATCCGTGACTGCCATCCCTTATGCGGACACCACAGCCCCAAATAATGGATGAGCCACTCCGTTTGGCCACCTTTGTCACACTTGAGAGCAGGCCGTTAGCGTTTAGAGGCAGGGCTGGATCTGGGGCCCTGGTCTCGTCCTCTGCCGCCACACACACAGGCTGCTAGCCTTGTCCCTGCCCAGCAGGCCCGGAGATGAAGCCCCTCGCTTCCTGCTAACAGATCGCCCCCGTTGTGTCTTTAACAGATGCATCCATCAGCGGGAAACAGTGTGGCCGCGTCCATCCAGGGCTCGGAAAGGACGATTCACCGGGGCCCAGAGCAGTTACTGGAGGCCTGGCGGGTTTCAAGACCCTCTCCCTCCTTTATCACCTTATCCCACCCCCACCATGGCCCCGGGGGCAGAGGGGAGCCCTTTGTCCCCCAAGGGGGCTTGAGAAAGTCAGAATGATCGTGAAGAGCCTTTAAAACCCCCACAAAATAAGGAGCACCATGTTTTTGTGCGTGTAGGACACACGCACCTTACAAATGGTGCCACGCATCTCCCACACGCATCCATGCATGATAGAATAGCGCATATATAAAGGGGCGCCGGGGAGGCTTAGTCGGTTAAGCGTCCGACTTCAGCTCAGGTCATGATCTCGCGGTTCCTGGGTTCGAGCCCCGCGTCGGGCTCTGTGCTGACAGCTCGGAGCCTGGAGCCTGTTTCAGTCTGTGACTCCCTCTCTCTCTGACCCTCCCCTGCTCACGCTGTCTCTCTCTCTCTCTCTCTCCTAGAAATCAATAAAAAAATTAAAAAAATTAAAAAAAAAAAGAGAAGAAGTCATATATGTGTACTTGCATACACCTGGGTAACGTGTGCAGGGAGGGACAGTACGAAATACAAATACTTCTGTGAAGCAGAACCATACAGCACGAGTTCTCTACGCTCCAGCCTCACACTCAGCAGGACGAGATCCCCAGCCTGGCAGCCGCCCGGGGGCGGGGGGCTCTGAAGGCAGAGACTTGGGGTGCCCCCCCATCCACACCCTGGGGCATCTGTCCTGCACCTGGGGGATGGGCAGAGAGTCCACCGTGCCACACTCGCTCTCAGCACCCCTCGCCCCCAGGGGCACACCCCTGAGTCCCTGTGGGTTGGACATGGGTATTATGTTACCTCTACGGGCACATTTCTACCCATTTTGCAGAGAAGTCAACTGAGGCTGAGAAGGACCTACGGCCAAGGTCGCACAGTCAGAAAGCGGGCAGAGCCCAGGACCCCATGTTTGCCCCGCCCCCGCCCCCAGATCTTGCCAGTGGTCTCTCACTTCCCGTGGTGGCCCCTGGGCTCTGCTCTCAGCCGGGGACTCGATCCGGGAGCAGATCACGGAGGGGGCAGGGGGGNCCTGCCGCTGACGCATTTGCACGGCAGCCAAGCTCTGCGCTGTCCGTCCATGGGCTCCACCCGTCAGACTCCAGAAGCACCCAAGGCGGCGAGGAAAGATGCCGTGTTTGGGGGCAGAGCCCCGGTTGCCACATGGAGACGCAGCTGGGAGGGAGCAGACAGCGGCCCGGCCGGGCTGGGACACAGCCTGGGAGCCTGGGGGACGTGCTGGCGAAGGGCCCTCGGCCACAGCGTGGGCACGGGGGGGGGGGGGGGGCGNGAGAAGAGGGTGCTCTGGGGCCCCTCCCCCTGGGGGTGGACCCCCCCCAGCTTCCACCCCTATGGGCACAGATGAACGACATCAGCCACTCGGGCAGGATGTCCCCCACCCCATGCAGCAGTGGGACACGGCTGCTACAGGCTGCCATGGTTCCCAGACTGTAGGCCACGGCACCCCAGGGTGCCACAGTGAGCGACGGACACAGAGGAATTTCTTTTTTCCGGAGAAAAACACAGTGATGTTCAACATCTTCTGAATTCTGCGCCCACTTCCACTTTGAGTTGTTCATTGTATCTTTTTTTAATGTCTCTTTATTTATTTTAGAGAGTGTAGAAGCAGGGGAGGGGCAGAGAGAGAGAATGTGAAGCAGCTCCAGCCTCTGAGCTGACGGCAGTGAACCCGACGCAGGGCTCGAACTCACGAGTGGTGAGATCATGACCTGAGCTGAAGTCGGACGCTTAACCGACTGAGCCCCCCAGTCCCCTCAGGTTGTTCATGGTGTCAACATGCGATCACGTCACCTCCCTTTCGATGGCACCTATCTCTGCCACGCCGGGTTTCTGGCGGGGGCGGTGACGAGAAGGAAGATCAGTGCGGACGAGGAAACGAGGGCGCTGACGTGGGGCTCGGCCATGACTCCAGGGCCTGAGGGGATGGAGGAGCTCCCCCCATCGTGGTGAAGCATCGAGCCAAATACCATTCTGGCAGGTGAGTCGCATTTTTAAAAATGATTGTGATTTAACAGGACCTGCCTGCTTATTATGTGCCTGGACCTAACTACTAAATAAGCCTTTAGTAAACCTATTTGTTTGTTAATTTATTTAATTTTTTTTTAATTGAGAGAGAGAGAGAGCATGAGGGGGTGAGGGGCAGAGAGAGACAGAGACAGAGACAGAGAGAGACAGAGAGGATCTCAAGCAGGCTCCACGCTCAGCGCAGACCCCGATGCGGGGTTTGAACCCATGCCCCTGGGATCATGACCTGAGCCGCAATCAGGAGTGGGACGCTCAGCCGACTGGGCTCCCCAGGTGCGGAGGTCAGGGTGCTCCCTGCCACCCCAGTCTCGACTCTCAGTCTTTAACAGAGGAACCAAGACCCTTGGGGCAAGTAGCTGATTCTGGGACCGGGCAGAGAAATGTAGCCGATGAGCCCGGAGCAATTCCGACACCAGAAAGTGAGGACGTGCGAGAAAATATGGATCATGGTGAGGGGTGTGTCCCCGGGCCCGGATCCAACCGAAAGAGCCAGCGGAGCAACAGAACAGCTACAGAAGTGTTAGATTAACCCAGAGGATGACGTAAATATTCGTGGTCCATCCTCACATCAATAGACGACAGAATAAATAAATAAATGGGGGAGACGGCACAAATCTCCTTGAAGGAGAATTCTAAATAATTTACGGAGATGCTCTGCCCTCAAGGAAGAGGGGCCACAACTCCCCTGTCCCCGAGGTGGGGGCCCCCCAATGACCTCCCGCCGGACAGCACAGTGTGGGAAGGGGGGTGAAAAGGAACCTCACAGCTGGGAACCCTGGGAAACACCACCTCGGCCGGGGGACCAAGGTCAATGTCATGGTGACAGGCCACG
>NW_027551568.1:3609726-3612520 GCF_008692635.1 Crocuta crocuta
AGGCTTCACCTCTGTGGTTCCCCTCCCCCCAAACCGTGACCTCAGTCTAATCACAGGAAAAACATCAGACAAATCCCAACTCAGAAAAACGCTCTAAAAACACCTGACGAGCACTCTTCAGACACATCAAGGTCGTCGGCAGGTGGAATGTCTGAGAAGCGCCGCACGCCCGGGGCCGCGGGAGCCCAGGCAGCCCGACCACTAGCTGTATGGGGTGTCCCGACGCGGTCCGGCCACAGAAGGTGGGCGGCAGGGAAACGCCGAGGAACCCGAATACAGAATGGAGCTAGTTAATAAGAACGCGGCCGTATCAGTTCCTGATCCATGACAAACATACCCAGCTATAAACAGGGGGAGCCGGGTGTGAGGTGTGGAGGGGCTCTCTCTGCTCTGTCTTTACAATTTCTCTGTGAATCCAAAACCACCACAAGATTTAATACTCTAAGAAACAAGACGCTTGAAAACTAAATGCCAGTGTTGAAGTCGGTGGACCCATGTCCAAATCGAAGCTCTGTGACCTCCTCTCTGGGTGGCAGAGGTTAGCGCTCACCAAATGCCCACGTGTGCCTCCACCTCCCGGGCTCGGGCTTCCTCCGGGCACCGGGGGCCACGTGTGACCGGATGAGAGAGGGCATGTCACCCCCTGACCAAAGGAGCCGGAGCCGAGTGCCTCCCCGGAGACGGGAGGAGCCCTCGAAATTCCCGAGGGAGAAGCGACCTGCGGTGCACTGAACGGACCGTCATGCTCACCACCATTACGTCCACGCTGTCTTCTCCAACACCACCACCGTCTTCTGATGAGACGGGGCCCACCGCCTGTACCCCAAGGGCAGGGCTCCCCCACCCGTCAGCCCTGGAGGATGGTGGCATTTCCCGTCCGGGGTAGTCCAGGAAGCTGTTTTAAAACCGTTTTCTTCGGGGCGCCTGGGTGGCTTAGTCGGTTGAGCGTCCGACTTTCGCTCAGGTCATGATCTCGCGGTTCGTGGGTTCGAGCCCCGCGTCGGGCTCTGGGCTGACAGCTCAGAGCCTGGGGCCTACTTCGGAGCCTGTGTCTCCCTCTCTCTCTGACCCTCCCCTGCTCACGCTGTCTCTCTCTCTCTCTCTCCTAGAAATAAATAAAAATATTAAAAAAAAAATTAAAAAAAATAAGTAAAAATGTTTTCTTCGTTTTCTTCCCAGATTAGTCATTTATTTTTAAAATCACATCTCATCGATCCTCAGTCAGGGGAAACAAATGTGCCTGAGCACGTGTGCGTCCCCACAGAACTGGGAGACGGCAGGCGGCGCGGCTCTCCCTCCCTCCGAGCTCACGCCCGCTGACAGGCAGGCCGTCACAGGGTCAGGGGCAGGCGCATCAGAGGAGGGAAGTTCACTTCCAAAGCTGGCCGTGCTCTGCCTCCTGTGGGCCGGAGCCGCGCCCTCGGGAAGGCCACCCCCCGTGATTACGGGCAGGGACACACGAGCCTACTGATGTCGGGGCGTCAGCAAGCGGCACCCACAACACGCCCCAGACAACTCCCAGGAAATTTGGGGTATTTTCTCTTAACTATGGGGACCATTGGCTTCTTTTTTTTTTTTTTTCTAGAATCCAATATTTTCAACACTCACTGTCATAGTAACCGTGCTGTGGGGTTTCCTTCTAGAAAGAGCTTCCTGGGGCCACAGCTCCATGGGAACCAGAGCGGGATTAAGGCAGGGTAGGGGCCGGTTCAGGAGGGGCTCGCCGCCGCTTCCCTCCCCCCGCCCTGGCCCCGAGCCCTTGGACACGCCTCCTCGTCTCCCCAAGGTCCGGCACCTTCAGATGGAAAGTAAGAGCCGCCACCCAGGACCCCGACTCCGTGAGCGATGTGCCCAAAGTCACACGCAGCTCTAATCTGACTAGATTAATCCGACCCTCAGAGCAAGACTCCCAGGACCAGCATCATCTCAAGGGCAGTGAGAGGAAACAGAGGAGGCCCAAGCTCTGTGTCCCTCCCCTCCCCACCCCTGCTGTCCAGCCCTGGCCAAGAACAGCCCCCTTCCTCTCTGCAGGGGCCCAGGGAACGAGGCTACTCTGGCACCTGCTTCATGGCAGTGGCTGGGAGCTGGGGACACACAGGCAGGAGGTGGCTCCACCCCCAGAGTCAGTATATCCCCGCCCCCCCGCCCCCCCAGGAGAGGCGGGTGAGAGACGGGGCAGGACCCGGGGACCGAAAACGGGCCCTTTGCTGGAAGGGTGAGTCATCTCAGGCTCAAGGAAGAGGTGAAAAGGGAGATTGTGCCTGGAAACGGGGTTGATGGTAACAGGGTCCAGGAGTCTGGGCCCCGGGCCCCCTGAGCCCCTGCCCGGTGGCACGGGGCCAGCCAGAGGGAGGAGGCCAGAGGCCTGGGGCCGGAAGCCCGGGGGGCTCAGCAGGACCACGTGTCGGGGCGGGAGCCGGGCGGAGGGGGCTGGTCTCCGAGGGTGACCCGGCTGGAAAGCCCCTCTCTGGTCGTGAGCACGGCTGCTCCCTGGGACCGCGCTGGTCCCCTCCCCCCTCCCCCCTGCTCCTCCTCCTTCACTCTCCCTGTGTGGCTGTGCCTGGCGGGCCTTCCCCCTCCTTTCTGGGGTTTTCCCCTCTGAGCCTCGTATGAACACAGCTGCCCCGGGCCCCTGCCTCGTTACCCAGCAGAGCGCTCACAGAGCCGCCTCCCGGGACGTCCCGTGCCTAGGTGACCAGCGAAGCCTTTTCGAGTCTGGACTCCAGGGACCCACTGAGTTCCCTTGAGTGCCCTCCGCCTCTCTGAGCCTCCGCTTCTTCCTCCGAACGGCGGG
>NW_027551568.1:3613187-3625743 GCF_008692635.1 Crocuta crocuta
GGGAACACGCACGTCCCGGGGAGGCCAGGAGATGTGGCTGCACCTGCCACACACCGGGCCACGAAAGCGCTGGCACCGGGCTGTCAGCTCAGAGGCAGGGGGGTCGGGGAGGGGCTGGGGCCCCCCATCCCTGCTCCCCATCCGTGCCCACCTCCCGACTGGTGCGCGGGCCGGGCCTCAGATGCACCAGGGATTTGGGTGGAGCACTGAGGAAGGCTGTGCAGGGGATGGTCTTCCCCCAACGCTCTGATGAAGCATGTGCCCATTCACTCACCCGGTATTTACTGAAAGCCTCCTCCACGCGGGAGACGGCTCTGTGTCCGCTAGGTGAAAAAAAAAATCATCGGTTCTACTGTTCAAAAGCTAATAATCCACTAAAACAAAACCGAAAGCACTTACGAAAAGGATTTGCTGAGCACCGGCTGTTTAAGGAGCCACACCGTGTGATATCTCACGGCCTCATCTCCTTTCCGCCCCAGCCGCCCGAGGAAGGGCATGGAATAATCTCTGTTTCGTAGACTTGCCAATGCCCGGGCTGCAGCCAGACAGTCGCAGGGCAGAGGCGGAGGCCGGGTGCACACCCACGGCCCACCCCGCACCCGGACACAGCCCGGCCGCCGAGGTCTCAGAGGAGCAGGGGACGACAGTCGTGTCCCGTTTCCTACTGAGAAGCACCTTCCTCGTATTTCCCTCCCAGGCTACTTGGAGCTGACGCGAAACACTCACACTCGAGAAGAAAGCAAAAGAGAAACGTGTTATCAAATAAATTAACCTGACACTTTATGTCTCATAAAGTAATTTCTAACAAGTACCATTTCTCAGGAATTAGATTGTTTACATTTTAGTCAAATTGTTCTCACTCGTGTTGCTTAGTGATAGTCAAAAGCGATGAGGCCCTTGTATTGCAATAGTTACATAATGGCTGGACCATTTTGGAGCCTGGAACACAGACGTGCCCACAGGGAGACAGCACTGTTTGTGGGTCTGCGCTCGTGTGGGGAGAGGGAATCACGTGCTCTGTGTGAACTTGCACTTGTGGTACTGAGCTCCCCAGCCAAGCTCTGCATTCTAGGCAGTGAGTCTCCTGTCCGTGGGAGTATGTAACGGGGGGGCAGATGGCATCCATCTCCCTTCCAACCTGGAGGTCCAGAGGTGTGCTTCTCCTCTCAGTCGGCAGTGATGCCCATCTAGCCGGAAGGGAAGGGCCCAAGTTGCGGAAAAAATAATTCCCCGAAAGCCTTAGCCCAGCATGAGGGGAGTGAGACAGTCTGGCCAGTGAGGAGCTGGTGCAGGGTAGACAAGATAAAGACACATGGGCTTCGGGGCCAGACAGAACAGGGCCACCTCCTATATCAGCTGTTGTGCCAGGCTTGCCCCAAGCAGGTCACTTACTCCCCTGAGACTCAGTGTCCTTTGGAAAAATGGAAAGGAGGTGGAAGACCCCCTAGGGACTGTTGTCCATGGTGTTGACTGCTGCATTCCCTACGGGCAGGCTCTGACGGAGCAACTGTTTGCATAATCCCCGAATAGAGGGAGGAGAAGTGGCCCTGGACGTCCAAGCCCACCCTGCAGTCTCACCCCCACCCCTCACCCCACCAATGCAGAAGGAAGGGCACCCGCCCATGGCATCCTGTTACTCTAGACCAGAGGCTGGCAAACTGCCATCTGCAGGACGAATCTTGCCTGCGGCCTGTTTGGGCTGCAGATGGACTATGAATTATTTTTGGTGTCTCAAGAGTTGTGTGTTGGGTTGAATCGTGCCCCCGAAAATTCCTGCCCTTTCTGCAACCTCAGGAGGTGATCTTAGTTGGAAATAGGGTCTCTGCAGACGTGATTGGTAAGATGTGGTCACTATGGGGGGCGCCTGGGGGGCTTGGTCGGTTAAGCGTCCGACTTCGGCTCAGGTCATGATCTCGCGGTTCGTGGGTTCGAGCCCCACGTCAGGCTCTGTGCTGACAGCTCAGAGCCTGGAGCCTGTTTGAGATTCTGTGCCTCCCTCTCTCTCTGACCCTCCCCTGCTCAAGCTCTTTCTCTCTCTCTCTCTCAGAAATAAATAAAAACAAAACAAAACAAAAAATTTAAAAAAAATTTTTTTAAAGATGTGGTCACAATGGAGGGGGGGGCTCTCACCCACTGGCTGTCTGGGTCCTTATGGGAACAGGCCACTGTGGACACAGACACACATGGGGAAGCCGTGTGATGCCAGAGGAAGAGTCTGGAGAGACGTGGCCACAAGCCAGGGTTTGCTGGCACCACCAGCGGCTGGAGGAGGTGGGGAGACTCGCCGCCGGAGCCTTGAGCGAGAGAGCACGGCCCGCTCACAGCCTGACTTCAGACCCCCCCTCCTCTCCACCACGTCCCGGGGGACCAAGTGCCATTAAGTTAGTGATGATCAATTACAATTGATAGGCAACCCTTTTTAAAAAAATGTTTTTTTACCTTTATTCATTTTTTGAGAGACAGAGAGTGAATGGGGGGGAGGGACAGAGAGAGAGGGAGATGCAGAATCCCTAGCAGGCTCCAGGCTCCGAGCTGTCAGCACAGAGCCCGACGCGGGGCTTGAACTCACAGACCGTGAGATCATGACCTGAGCCGAAGTCGGACGCTTAACCGACTGAGCCACGCAGGCTCCCCTGGAATCGATAGTCAACTCTAATTAATTGGTGATGAGTCAGTCAACGCCTGCTCCCACGCCGGGATATCAGTCCCACGGGGTAGGGGCTACGTCACCAGTACCCACCATCGCGCCTTGTGTGGATCCATGAAGTCCCGTAGAAATAGCAGGTGTGTGAAGGAGTGAAGGACTGAATGAACCGAATTTCAAGAGCTCCGTGGGTGCAGTTCGAGCCCTGGGATCCCCCTGGCCTGTGGACCCGGCGCGGCTCCAGCTCCAGGCCCCTGCGGCCCTATGTGACCATATCAAAACCAGGGTGGGTTTGCACAAAGTGTCACGAGTTCCCCACTCTGCGCCAGGCCGCCACGAGGAGGAACTGCCGTGGGCGCCCGGAGGAGGTGTTAGTGGGCATGAGCTGTTACTCTGGGAGACCCTGGGGCAGGGCTGGGGGAGCAGGGGGTGCAGCCGGAACAGTCCGAGGCAATCGGGAGGGCTTTGGGGATGAGCGGACACTCACACTGTTCATGGGGGGAGGGGGAGGGAAGAAGGCGAGATGTGGGAAGAGTCCATGTTCAAGTCTAGGCACCATCCCCCCTCCGGCTGCTGCCCATTAATCATTGCCCCCAATGCTAACTCCATCTTGCTTTTTGCAGCCACTCACTAGAATTCTCCACCTGCGTCCTGCATGGCAAACCTCAACAAACCTCAATTTCTCTGGCCATCGAAGCAGCATTTTCACCCACGCCAGCCTCGGGGGGAGGGAAGATCGGTCTCACCCTCAGAGATTACCAACAGGCTAATGGCTTCGTTTTCCAAGTCGTGAGGGGACCAAGCCCCAGAGAGAAATGAAATGTGCAAACACATCTCCCCTCTGCAGCAGGCGCGGAAGCACGAAAGACGATGGGGTCGGTCTCGGGGGCACAGCGGCCGTGGCGGCCGGGCCACACATGCCCGGAGCCCCCGTGGGTCCTCGCCGTCCCTGGCTGTGCCGGGGTGCAGTGCGGGAGAGCCCTGACCCTGCGTTCTCCCCGTCACTCTGCCCTGTGGTGCACTGGAAAGGCACCACCATCGGCTGAAAGGTGGGAGGCTGGAGTCACCGCGCCAGGCCACCAGGGAGGGGAGATGGTCCCCATCTGACAACGGCAGAGTCTGTCTTCTTTCTTCCCACCCACCACCCTGCATCCAGCCAAAGAATTTGCCAGAAATCACCTTCCAGGTGAAAATCGACGGCTCCCTGTCTGCACCTCTGCTCCGTTAATATGATGTGTTTTTGCGGCTCCTTACACCAGGTGGATAAATGGAGACTGCCGCTGCCGGGATGGCCTCCCTGATGCTCCCCAAGCCCGGCCGCTATGGGCAGGGATGAGGGCAGCAGAACAAACAGATCAATGCAGGTCATCACACGCCATGCTGGTGGCTCGGCGGCCAGCATTTTTCCTGCTCAAAGCCGCAAGGATGGGCACATCTGTCAGCCTCCTTTGTGTCCCTGGAACCCCGGCCTCTAAAGCAGCTTCCCTGCCTTCAGCATGTCCCCGACATACATCTAAAGGATGGTTCCGGTCAGTCTGGTACCTGTTCCCAAACAGAATGGCCGGGAACTAAGTCCCACCTCTATAGCATCTGCCCCGGGGCTGCTGTGGCACAGCTGTGGGCTGTACCCCCTGACCGGGGACGGTGATGGGTGCTTGTGAGCGGCGCTGGGCACAAGCTGCTGGCTGTGGGGCAGCCCGTCCATCTCCCATGACCGTCTGAAGGGGGGGGACTAGCGTCATCCCCATTTTACAGGAGAGGAGACTGAGGCACAAGGAGGGACCAGAGCCACCCGAGATCACACAGTAGGTACGGACTCAGGACCCTCGTGCTGAGCCCCCTTCTGTGGCTCCTCAACTCCAGCCAGAGGAGCTGCTCAGGGACCAGGGTGCCCTGGACAGGTGGGGACCGTCCAACCCAGGCCTGTGCGGATGTCATCCTCGGGGCTGCCCGTCCAAGAGTGCCCGCCCCACCCCCCGGGGCCTGGCCTCCACAAAGTCCTGCATGGTTCCTCAGCCTCGAGGGCTCCGGCATCTTCCGGGCGTGCCCTGCCTGCCCCCTGTCTGTCCCTCCCAGGTGCCTGTGTCACCACTGGTCCCCTACAGCGGCTCAGGCTGTCCTCCAGACCAGCCGCACAGGGCCAGGCAGCATGTTCTGGAACCGAGTTGCACGGCCGCATACTCCCAAGCACAGCTATACTCAGGGGGCCTCGGAGGCTTGGCTGTAGAACTCATCTGGATGGACCGCAGCTCCGTTTCTTAGGCTTTCCCGCGTCTACAAGGAAGTCCCTCCGCCTCTCTGAGCCTCATTTTCCTCATCTGTGAAATGGGTACTGTGCCGTGGAATGTGCTAAGGGATACAAGGCGCTTAGAGCTCAGGACGAGGCAGACCGTGGTTGATTGTCACGTGGATTCCAGCCTCTGCGTTCCCAGCGAGGTTATCGCGGGGGGCGGGGGTGCATCACACACACATCACACCATGTCCCCCCCCACACCATGTCCTGCGGGGCCCCATGGACATCTGGGAAGCGCACCGCTTCAAATGGTTCAAACACAGGAGAACGGACCCTTCGTCAAGGTGCTTGACCCAGGGAAAGCACTTGGTAAATATTCATCGGATGAACAAATGATTATCCTTATGATAACAGAATCTAGCCCAGAGCAGTTAATCCAATTCATAGTCTCCGTGTTCAGTGATTAATCTCCATGTACTTAACAAGTGTGATCAAGAGAACGAGCCCTTGCGCAGCCTATAAAGTGCAGAGGAGTCTTCACAGCCTTTGCTTCTCTTTGTCGTTTGACAGCCAGAAGCCAGAATAGGGTCACCAGCCCCAATTTACAGATGAAACCACTGAGGCTCGAAGACAGAAACAATTTGCGCCTCACCCCACCCCTCCTCGTCCACCCCCGCCGGGGCGATGAAGCTGAGATCACCATGAGAGGAAGGAAGACGGCGCGGCCCCGGGCACTCTCTAGGAAAAGTGATCGATTAATATTGATTGGTTGGACTGAATGAACGAAGGCTGTAAGGATATAAATGAGAAGTGTGACACACAGTGTCAAGTCCCTGGGAGGACTTCGGAAGCACTGACTTACGAATGACTGGGAAGCCCGTGCCAGACTGTTCTTACCTGCCCATGGTTCATGCCGCCGCGCTGAGCCAGACCCACCTGGAGCCTCACGCCGCCCCCAGGGGGGCTACCGAGCTTCCTTCCTTCTGGCCCATCTCCCGTTGGGCCTTCACACTCCCGATGCTTGTCCCTTACCTGGGAGGCTTCTCACTAACCCCCTCCTGGACACACAAGGCGGATTAAACTGCCCCCTCCTCTGTGTCCCCAAGGGAGGCATTTGCATTGTGGCAACTGCCCTCCTCGTTTGTGACGTTTGCACACTTGTCTCCCCACTGAGCAGGGAGCGCCTTGGTGGTGTACCTGGCCCAGGTGAAACGGGAGACCGGGTGGACGGGAGGGAGGGTGGGCAGGCAGGTGGATGGATGGGCGGATGGGGAGAAAGCAAATTCTGGAGCCTAGCTGGCTGCACGTTCTTGGGGATTCTAGAATCGTCTGTCAGCACTGGGCCTGTGTCCTCTGCCTTTGCACAGTGTGCAGCTCAGCCCCCGTTAGTGACGGGACCTGTACCCCTTCTCTTCCTGCCTCCACGTCCCCTCAGCGAGAAGTCCTCAGTGCCCAGGTCCTAGCTGACCAGGGCTGCAGGAGCGGGCGGAGCCCCGGCCCTCGTCTGAGCCCCTCACTCGCGGGTCCGCAGCCTGAGCGCCACTGGGGTGCCTCACGGCGCTCGGCACCACAAACCCACTCTGCCCCCTTTGTCTCCCCCTCCAGGGGGTAGCCGCATTCTTTCTCCCCATTCCTGGAGCCCAGCAACCGCAGTCCAGACCCCTGTCCCCCCTCCCCTGCACGCAGGGGTTCCCAGCCGGGTCCCCTCCTACCCCACCATATAGACCTTCTGAAATACAACTCCACCATTCGTCCCCTGGTGGACCCCTTTGCTAGTTTCCCATGTCCCTCGGGACTTAAATATTAGGGTGTTAGTGGGGCGTGTAACACACGGGCTTTTTCCAGAACCCCCTATCCAACCGCCAGGCTAATTACAAACCTTTCTCATCTATTCCTTTGGCGTTTTCCCCACCAGGGCTCTGCCTCAGCTGCCTGCCGCCATGCTGGCTTTCCCCACAAGCGTCTCTGGCCCCTGGACCTTTGCACCTGCTGTCTCCTGCCCCTTTCACCTTCGCAACTCAGGCTTAGGCCACAGGGCCACCTTTGCAGGGAAAACCTCCCACGACCCTGTCTCAGAGTGACTTGTCAAGCTACGCATTCCCCTCATGCCTGGGCTCCATCTTCTCCCCCCACCAGGGCTCCATCTGTTTGACCCAAAGCCACGTTCCCTCAGGGGAATGAGAGCATGGATGGCGCCCATTTCATCCCCCTCTATCTCCAACACTAAATAGCTGCTCGGGTGAGAGAAAACTGGGGGGTGCTCCCCAAATGTCGACGCCGGGTGGAGACCAGCCCGGGCGCTGCGGACAGAACATACTGCAGCCCCTCCTTCCCCACCTGCCCGAGCGGCTCTCGGAGGGGTGCAGGGTAGTGCTGGGCCACCTTGGGAGGGGCCCCCGCCAGGAAGTGGCATCAGAATGCTGGCCGCGAGAGTCCTTCGCAGACAATTTCGAAGGGGATTGCACCTAACTGCTCCTCGGGAAAGTGGCCATTAAAACGAGACAGTTTAATAGCGACCGACTCACTCAGCAAGGGGTTCTGGAATGATCCGTCTCGTGCAATTACCATCACTTTCATATATGGGGGTGTTTACCCCGAAGAGGTCCTTGGAGGTCATCTGCCTAGATGAGATCCGAACTCGGGCTTCCTGGAGAGGCCTAAACAAGGACACCCACCTGGACGGGCCCCGCCCCGCAGCCCGAGCACTTCGCGGGGGCGTGGCCGTCCCGCTGGAGGATTCGGCGCAGCCGCGGGCGGAGAGGACTTCGTGCATTTTCACCTGAGAGCCTCAGGCCGCAGCTCCCGGAGATCTGAACTGGNCGGCACATCGACGCCACCCCCCTTTCTGGAGCACCCCTGCCACGGCGCCCGTCCTCCCTGCTGTCCTCTGCGCGGCCGGCTCAGCCAGCGGTGCTTCTCTCAGCGGGATATCCCTTCTCCAGGCTTCCATGATTCTACGATTTGACTTAAAACCTCTGTGTCCCTGCCCGGTATCCAACGTGCCCTGGGGCGTCCACAAGCCACCCAGAGGCATTCACCTTCTTCCGTCTTCTCATCAAAATTTGATCTCTACCTTGTTGAAGAAATCCTTCCTTATGACAAGGTATAGAAGTGTTCTCCCGCTTTGCCTTCTAGAAGTTGTGTGGGTTTGCCTTTCACGTGCAAGTGTTCAATCCACCCAGAATAGACCGCTACGCAGTGGGGCACTGGGGTCAGCTCATTGATTTTCAAGCGAGTCACCAGTTACCCCCGCACCATTTAAAATGGCCCATCCCTCGGGGCGCCTGGGTGGCTCAGTCAGTTAAGCATCTGACTTCGGCTCAGGTCATGATCTCGCAGTCCACGGGTTTGAGTCCCGCGTCGGGCTCTGTGCTGACAGCCAGCTTGGAGCCTGGAGCCTGCTTCAGATTCTGTGTCTCCCTCTCTCTCTGCCTCTCCCGACTCACTCTCTGTCTCTCTCAAAAATAAATAAGCATTGAAAAAATAAAAATAAAATAAAATAGTCCACCTCCTGCCCAGCGACCAGCAGTGCTGAGGTTCCCACATGCATCTGGGTCTGTCTCCGGGCCCCTGACTTGGTTCCGCTGGCCAATCTTTCCAAAGTACGCCAGTCAGCATAATAATTCTTGCTGTGTTTCCGGTTAAGCAAAACACCCAACACGTTCTTACAGAACGTTCTTCAGAATTTTTCGTCTTTTTCAGTATCGTTCATCCTTGCTCTTTGATATAAATTTTCAAATCAGCTCTTCAAGTTCAAACAAAACAGAACAATCCCAAACATCTTGGTGTTTAAGGTGGAATTGCACTGTCTGCAGATGAATTTGAAAAGAAATGTCTTCTTTGCCAGGTTGATTTCCTCGCCCGCCCATCAACACAGTATATTCATCTATTGGCGTCTCCTTAAATGTGTCTCAATAACATTTAATAATTTTGTTTATTAAAAAAAGGCGCCCTGAGGTCTAGACAGGTGTCTTTTTCATCTCCCTACATCCACATATTCTAAATATTCTACCTCTAACAACTTCAAAGCTGTTGGCTAAACTTACCTTGGGACTTGAAACCTTAAATGGTGGAGTACTTAGCACCAGAGCCACCACCTAGGAAAAATATTCTTGGAGAATGTCAGCATGGAGAGGAGGTGATGGGGGTCAGCGTGGGGAGGACGTGATGGGGGTGGGTGGAGTTCCCTCTCATAATCCCTGACATAATAGCATCCTGTCACTCACCCGTGTGATCTATACTGCTATGTCCCCTACACCCACTCACAATGATAAACAGCCTTCATACTTTATGTTTTGCAAAGCCATTTGGGTTCAAAATCTTCAACCTTCTGGCATCAGGAGCATATAGCAGGTGAGAACTTCCGGGTATTTTTTTTAATGTTATGAATTTATTTTTGAGAGAGAGAACAATCAAGGGAGGGACAGAGAGACAGAGGGACAGAGGATCAGAAGCGGGCTCCGTACTGACAGCGCAAAGCCCGATGTGGGGCTCGAACACACAAACCGTGAGATCATGACCTGAGCCGAAGTCGGACGCTTAACCAACTGAGCCACCCGGGCGCCCCTCTCTCCATTTTTCAACCACCACTACCTAAGCTGCATCTGGGACGCGCCTGTCCCTAGTCCTCCCGTCCGCTTCTCCGCCAGACCTTATCCGCCTCCCCGGCGCTGAGCGAAATCCATTTCTCTGCTGCCACAACACCTTTCCAAGGCAGCATCCTTCCCAAACAGGTACCCAGCTGCCTAGATTAGGACGTTCTGCTTTCTGAAGATCCTCCCGTGTTCCCAGAAGTAATGAACGGCAGCTGCATCGGGCGTGAAACTCCGAGATCCTATCTGCCCCACATGCGTGTGCAGACACCAAAGTGTCCTTTATATTTCAAAAGGTAATACGGAAAACATGTCTGCACCAGCCTGACTCTGCTTCTTTTACAAATAGTTGTTCTTTCCTGAGAAACATCACAAGTTCCTTTTCCCATCACAAGTAAAGGAAGGAAATCTGGAAGGCGAGTTCGGCTTCCCGAGGGCTCCTCTGCCATCCCACGGGCCGCCCCCCCTCACCCCCCGCGGCCCTCACTGTCTGGGTCTCAGCCCAGAAAACCCCCTGCTGCTTGGGAAAAATGCTAGTGCTCCATGGGGCAGAGACACCGTCCTGGGAATCTTCATCTTCCAAGCAACGGCATGAAAACCTGCTCAACTCTGAGGTCAGAAACCCACAAGGTGAAGCTGTAGACAGCCCTCAGGACACCACCTGCCCCTTCTCAGGTGGGCCCTCGCTCTGAGGGAGAGAAGGGGTTTACGTCCCTCCTCGTGAGCGAGATGGCCACGTTTTTTTTCCTGATCTTTTTAAAAAAAATTTTAATGTTTTTATTTATTTTTGAAACAGAGACAGAGCGTGAGTGGGGGAGGGGGAGAGAGAGAGAGAGGGAGACACAGAATCCGAAGCAGCTCCAGGCTCTGAGCTGTCAGCACAGAGCCCGACGCGGGGCTCGAACCCAGTAACTGTGAGATCATGACCTAAGCCAAAGTCAAGTGCTTAACTGACTGAGCCCCCAGATGCCCCTGGCCATGTTTTATTAAAAGCATGGCAGGACTTTGGAGGACAAAGAATGGCTAATTTATATGGGACAAATAACTATTTAATTGCTCTCTAATTACATGACAATTAGAATTCGGATCATGGCCTTGTCCTTAGGTATCTGTTTATGGGCTGCACAGAGCATGGTGGCCGCGCCTGAACCATTAAGAATGGCACAATTTGTGAAGCAGGCAGCACCGACAATTACAGAGCATAATTGCCCATGTAATTATTCTCTTATACCCAAGTAATTACACGCCGGTATTATCTGCGTATTACAGTTTATTCATATACCTAATCGCAGTCTCCTTTCACAACCTGGGACCTGGCCAGGAGGCGCTCATTAATTTCTTGAAAATAACATAAAAGTCATCTGTGAAAAGCTTGGCTACCAGGCCGCCTGCGTTCATCACCCCTCGGAGAGAAGGCGAAGGGCTGGGAAGTCACACCTAGTCATCTGGGGAAGTCATCAGCAGAAGCCCACCCTGCCCAGTCGTGAGGCCTGAGACGCGACCTGTGGGCGCTGTCCCCACTTGGTGGGCTCGTGGCTGCCGAGTCATGTGGGCAGTGGCCTCTCCACACTGCAGCTCACGGGCCCAGCACACATGACCCACCCTGTGTTAGGACCACCCTTCTGTCTCCCCTTCTGGACCTGGAGCTTTGTGATGGCAGGACCCTCCACGGGTCTTATTTATCTTTTTAAATTTTTTTTAATCTTTATTTTTGAGAGAGAGACAGAGTGTGAGAAGGGGAGGAACAGAGAGAGAGGGAGACACAGAATCGGAAGCAGGTTCCAGGCTCTGAGCTGTCAGCACAGAGCCCGACGTGGGGCTTGAACTGACAAACCACAAGTTCATGATCTGAGCCAAAGTCAGACACTTAACTGACTGAACCCCCCAGGGGCCCCTCAAGAGTCTTATTTCTACTGCTAGCACAAAGGGGTGAATGCCGAGCCAGATTCTTTGTCTCCCTGTCTCTCTGCCCCTCCCCCGCTCACTCATGCTCGGTGTCCCTCTCTCTCTCTCTCTCTAAAATAAACAAATATTTAAAAAAACCCACTAACGTGCTATCTTGCAGTTCTGGAAGTCAGAGTCTGCAATGAAGCTCACGAGTTTGAAATCAAAGTGTAGGCAGAGCTGGCTCCTTCCAGAAGCCCCAGGGGAGAATCTGCGCCCTGTGATCTCCTTTCTAGAGGGGCCCGCCTCCCTTGGCTGGTGGCCCCTCCTCTGTCTCCAGAGCAGGCAGTGCAACTTCAGCTCTTCCCTCCCTCGGACCCTCCCGCCTCCCTCTTTCAGGAGCCCTGGGACTGATTACACGGGACTAACTTCCTCCCACACAGGTGCCAGGGCTCAGGACACGGAAGCCCCGCGTTACTCAGCCCCCTGCCGCGCGTGCCCGCAAGCACCCACGCCTCCTACCATCCACCACGTTCACAGAGGGAAGCGAAAGGCCCGGAGATGCCGCCCCACAGGCTCCGGGACACCCAGGCTAGTAAGCCGGAGTGCCGGGTTTGAACTAGGGCCCCTGGACCTCCCCAGCCTGGTCTCTGACTCACCACCACCCCGCTGTCCCATCGGCAGGTGGACAAAGGGGCTCGGACACACGGACATTCTGCTTCCCCCGTGCCGTAAGGGGTGTGCGGTCACTCAGCACCCACTCGCCTTTACTTCCCTCTTGCACAACACCCAGTCCCTCGGGGCGGACGGTCCTGTTCGAACTACCCATCGAGGGGCCACCTTCAAAAGGGCAAGTTCATGATCTGCCAACACTCAAGGGTGGGTGTCACTGGGGGTCTGTTCCAGCAGCCCCGCTGCTCTCAAGGTGCCCGCGGCCCCCCTGCTTCCCGCTTTGCCAGACGCCCTCTTGTTCCAGATTCTACCTGACCGTTTTCTAGTGAAGACCCCTGGCTGCTGCTGGCCACCAAAGCCCCTCGGCTGCAGCCCACCCTACTTCAACCGCAGCCACGTGAAGCAGTGGTGCTGGAAAATCCGGACTCGCAGGGGTCTACGCTTCCGGCGGCAGGTGCAGTAGCAGAGGCCCAGGGAAAGTGACAGCCCCCAGGGCAGGGCGGGGCGGGGCCGGGGAGGGTGTGGGGACGG
>NW_027551568.1:3625808-3634905 GCF_008692635.1 Crocuta crocuta
CCAGGACGGAGGTCCCCACTTCCCCCAGGCCCGCTCGCCTTCAGTCCGCAACAACACAGCGCACAGCTGTTCACAGCCGAGGGAGTCACTGTCGTTGGGGATCCAACATTTTCAGCCTTGGCGGCTTGAAATGCAGACAGTCTCGCACAAGAAACAAAACCACGCCGGCTCCCCGTGGGTGTAGAGAAGAGTCGCTAGTCCCATCGCCTGCAGGCCCTCCCCAGCCCTGCTCAAACCGTCCACCTAGTGCGTGCGTCCGTAGGTACGTGAGATTCATTCCAGTCTCCAGGAACAAACACTAGACTTCATCCTGCTCTCCCTGAACCCATCCTGCCAACCGGGGCGGCTTCCACAGGCCCTGCGGCTGTGAGCTCATGTGGTGGGTTCCGATCAACAAACAGCGGCCTGGGTGGAGGGCATCAGCTCCCTCCGGCCCCACCGACTGCTTCAGGAAAGGGGGCCGTGACCCTTGCCCAGAAAATGGGAGCCTTCCCCGGGATCTGAGCAGCACCTACGGGGGGAAGCGGACCCCACCCCTTCTGAGATGAGGGGTCTCACGGCGCTAAGAATCCCAGGTGTCTGGGATTCTCAGAGGTCAGCTTTCCAACCCAAGAGCAAAAACGTGCCTGAGATTGAGGCCAAGACATAGGAGAGCCCAGATGAGAGATGGGGGAAGAGAGACTGTCCCGTGTCACCAGTAGAGGTCCTGGATTGAACTGTGCCTGAAGGAAGCCACCCCTGATCGTCACGGTGACGTTACTTTTAATCCAAGGAGTCCTGACTAACATAGTGCGGGAGGTGAGGATGGGTATTTACTCAGGGGCTGGTTTGTCAAAGGTAGACAAGTAGAGCACAGAACATTAGAAGGGAAGGACCCTCAGAGGCCACAGGGGGACAGACAGCTGCTCTGTGACATAGGAGCTGCCACTCTGCCTCTCTGGTACCTAAGGCCAACAGCCCTGATCCATCAGGCCATTCCTTCCCACTGAACTAACACGGCCTCCACGTCCTTCCCTTGACCACCACGGAGTGACGGCCAGCTGTTGGGGTAGGCAGATGTGATCAACCTACTTCCAATCGCACTAACTCAGAGGGCGGTGAGGTGGCCCGTTCCAGCCTCCCCACTAACCCACGTGAGTACACGAGACAATATGGTCCCTTGACTTGTGGCTTCCCTGGTATATGATGATTTCTCCTAGTACAGCCATACCTCTTGGATAAGCCATAGGACTTGCCAAATTCCTGGATATCAGGGCATTTGTATGGGAGGGAAGGACAGGGCTAGGTCAGCACCTTATTTATTTATGTTTTTAATTTGAGAGAGAGAGAGAGAACATGGGTGTGGGAGAGGGGCAGAGCGAGAGAGAATCTTAAGCAGGCTCCACGTTCATGGTGGAGCCCGACACAGGGCTCGATCCCATGACCCTGGGATTAGGACCTGAGCCGAAATCAAGAGTTGGATGCTCAACCAACTGAGCCACCCAGGCGCCCCAGCACCTTTTTAAATTAAAGAATCCAACTGCCAAATTTCGGTGATAAACCAATGCTAAAAATATCCATACAAAGGACTTTTGGTGGCTTCCCTCAGTCTCGCTGTGTTTTCTCTGAACCCTCCAAAGATCCAGGACAGCAACCCTCGTCCGCATGGGGGCCCCGCCCGGCCGCACCTCCCGCCCGCACCACACAGACCCCGGGGGCTACGCCACGTCTCTGAGACACAGGCAGCTCACCTGCAGGATGGGGGCACCTGTGGCATCGAGCTGCTCTGTGGATTCAGTGGATCGTGATCGGTGACATCGGTAACAATGTCATCGGGCACGGAGTCGGCATTGGCACCATGGACAGCACATCCCATTCAAGCTTCACAGAAGCCTTGTGACGGAGGCACCCCCTTACCAGCAAGGCTCAGCAGGGCTTGGGAAATTTCCAGAGTCCCAATTCCGCCTTGTGCTGGGACCCGCGTCTGCCCCATGATGCATGGGACCGGGAGCAGTGGCCGTGCTGCGAGTCCCACCTTCCACTCGGACCTCCGCCTGGTGGCACTCCCGCCAGCACACGCCCGCCCCAGTGTCCTCCGGCCAGGCTTCGACATGCAAAACTCCCCCTCCGCTCGCCAGAGAAACCCTGCACCCCGTGTGTTTTTCTGGCCGTGGGTGGCAACGGAGCCCAAGATGTGAAGAGGAACCCCCCGGCTGCTGCCTCTGCAAGGCCACACACAGCGTGCTATTCTCAGCTGCCCCCAGCCCTGGGATCCTGGGTAAGTGTGAGTTTCCGTGGTCACGGTGGCAAATTAGCACAAACTGCATGGTTTGAAGCAACACACTTGCATCTTCTTGGTCTGAGTCCAAAATCGGTCTCACTGAGCTACAGTCAAGGTGCTGGCGCAGCTGAAGGCTCCAGGGGACAATCCATCTATTGTGGTTTCCAAGCTATACACTGCCTGCATCCCTTGGCCCCCGGCGTCTTCCATGGCCACAGCCAGCAGCGTCTTCCTCCCTCCCTCTCCCGCCCGCACCCCCACTCCTGTCTCTGTGGGAGTGGGCCCTCCTGCCTTCTCTGACCCTCCCGCTTCCTCTTACAAGACCTCTGTGGCTACACCAGGCCCACCGATCAGTCAGGGGCAGTTCCTCATGTCCACGCTCTGCCCGCCATCATGTCTGCATAGGCCCCCTTGCGAGTGAGGCAATGCACTGGCTCAGGGCTGTGATCTCTGGGGTGTGGTCTCTGCACTATCTCTAAAGAGCGATCCGAGGTCTCTTGCTCTCTGTGTTTTGTCAGTTCCCAAGGCCCAAGGCCCAGGAGACCGGCTCTCTGAGAAGCGAGGCCCCCCTTCTCTCCCCTCTCCCAGAATGAGCTATGGGCTTTACGAGGGAGTCATTTGCCATGCATTAGCTGGACACTCAGGAGATTCACTCTATTCCTGAGACAAAAGCCTCTGTACATCAATAGGCCCAATTGAGCCATTTTTCTTGTGGGCAGGAGAGGAGGCCTGGTTCTCCAGGGAAATGGAGAGCATCACAGATTGGGGGGGGGGAGGCCCATTTAGCCCTGTGCCCGCCTTCCAACCCCCCACAGGGCTCCACTCTCTGGTCGGTCTTCCCGCCAGGCAGGGGCTCCCCCATGCCTCGTAACAGAGGGTCGGGCCCACCCTGAGTGCTGAGCCGATGGAAGGGTGAGGCCTCGGGGCAGTAGGGGTGCTCCAGGGGCCCCGGCGCTGCTCCAGGAGAGCTGGGGACACTGGGGATCAATACCCTGCCCTGTCTGACCCCTCTCGCATGCCGAGGCTGACCCAGAAGCTCCAGGGCCGGAAAGAGGATGGGGAGGCCTGTCCCAGGCCGTCGGGAGCACCTTCTGAGAGCCCAGCCCATGGAACCAGAAGGGCGGCGGGCACACGTGGCTCTCCTGTCCTGCCAGCCCTGACCACCGCCTTCTGGCCGCACGGGGGAGTCCTGGGTGTCTCCCCCACCCTCGGCCCTTCACACCCTCCCAAGTCTGCTGCCTCCCCAGGGGCCTTCATCTAAAGCAACGGCACCCCACCCACCTGCTGCTCATACCGAAGGCTGGGGCCCCCAGCTGGCCACAAAATGTCTTCCGGCCCTGTCCCTGCCCCTGGCCATGACGTCTCTGCACACCCAGGCTCTGACTCACCTTCTCTCACCTGATGACACCTCACAGGCGTCAGAGTCACACAAAGCACGCGTCTGGTTTCTGAGCACGGGACCAGGCTCATGCCCTGTAGCACATCCTGGGGGGGGGCGGGGAGGTGCGCACTGGGGGACCCGGTCCTTTCGGGGTCCCAGTTGTGTGCCAGGCACTGTGTCCCATATGCCACATGCACCGGCCCTGGCTCAGTGGCGCAGGGGCTCTCTAATGCCAGCACTGCATTTCATCCCGGGGCCCGGCTGAGTCGCGCACCATCTCACTCCACCCCCAACCCAGCTGCAAGAGGTGGGTCATGTTATTTATTTTTATTTGTTTTAATAGTTTATTGTCAAGTTGGTTTCCCTATAACACCCAGTGCTCATCCCCACAAGTGCCCTCCTCCATGCCCATCACCCCCTTCCCCTCCCCCCCATACCCATCAGTCCTCAGTTCGTTCTCAGCATTCAAGAGTCTNCAGTGAGAGACTGCTGCTGAGTTTTCCCCCTGAGATCAGGAACACGGCAGGGATGGCCACTGTCACCACTGCTGTTTAACATAGTGCTGGAAGTCCTAGCATNCGTTATAATCCCAGGTCACACCTCAGAGACACGGGCGGTGGGAGCGGCTACTGGGATCTGAACCCCATCACAGCCTGGGTCTCCCCACTTTGTGCCCGACCCCTTCCTCCTGACATTCGTCAACAGTGCTGGGGCCTGGGAACAGGCAGCTGGCTACCAAGGCAAAGAGAAACAAACAAAACTAACTCCTCGCTGCTGAGAACACTTTCAAACATATAAACAGATCTGGGGCTTCCCAGGACCCTGGACGCGGCACCCGGCCAGCGGCAAGCCTGCTGCGGGGCTGCTGCTCTCCAACCTGATTGGCCAGAGGTCACCCGCCAAGATGCTTCCTGAGCACAGAAGAGGCTTTGCAGTGGCGTGTCCGTGGGACCCGGGCTAACGGGCTAACCTCAGCTCCCTCTCGAAGGCCCCAAATGAGGAAACAAGGCAGGGGTGGGTCTACAGGTCAGCAACCCGTGGGAGAGGGGGCGGGCCTCCACACCAGGGAGGGGCGGGGCCTCCACCCAGGGGGCGGGGCCTCCACCCAGCTGGGGCTCAGGGCTAGAGACCTCTTAGGTTTATAAGCGAGCAGGTGGGGGAACTGAGTGGAGGACCGAGGCAGAGGGGGAGACAGAGAGACAGCTAGACCCAAATCTGAGCTGGACGCAAGAAAGGCTGGCCTGTATACATGTAGACCCGAAAAGGCCCCGGGAGACAAGGGCCAGAACAAAGGGTGACTTCGGTCCCTTCACAACTGTGGCTGCCCGAGAAAGCAGACAAGGCGCAGGCTGTAGGAGGCTGGGCCCCACGTTGGCCACAGCACGCAGGTGCACCACGTGGGGCACCCTGTCTTCCCGGCGGGAGCTCTGTGTCCAGCGAGCCTGGTGGAAGGGCGGCCTGTTAGGTTTTCCTTTCTCTGGAGAGGAGGCCTTAGGGACCCCCAGGGCAGGCCGTTCCGTACGCAGGCGCTCAGAGGTGGCTCCGGTGTGGAAAGTAGAAAGGGTCGCCTGAGCCTGGGGGCAAATCCTGACTCGGGTCACCCCTGCCGGGGCGCGGGGGGAGGGAGGACCTGTCCATCCTCGCTCCCCTGCACAGATCCGTACCCGGCAGAGCTGTTGCGAAGCTTCAAGAGAACACAGGTGAAGCGCCTTATACCAAAGCTGACGCATGAAGGTCCTTGGCACTGAGGTTCCTTTTTTTTTTTTTAATATTTTTATTTATTTCTAGGAGAGAGAGAGAGACCGCGTGAGCAGGGGAGGGTCAGAGAGAGAGGGAGTCACAGACTGAAGCAGGCTCCAGGCTCTGAGCTGGCAGTCAGCACAGAGCCCGACGCGGGGCTCGAACCCACGAACCGCGAGATCATGACCTAAGCGAAAGTCGGACGCTCAACCGACTGAGCCACGCAGGCGCCCCGGCCCTGAGGTTCCTTATCACCATCAGTGCCGCCCCCGCCCCGTGGAGTGCTTCCTCTCTCAGACGCTCGGGCTACTTGACAGCAAGATCTTGTCTTGGTTCCTTTTTCTATCCTGAGTTCTTGGCACATGGCCACTCCTGGAAACAGCTCCGGTGAGCGAGCAGAACAGACACACGGGTGTTTTGATGGGCGCCGATACGCACTTTTCAAATTAGAATCGGTGTGCCGGGTGGGGACGGCAGCACGTGGTGGTGGCTGGGTCGGAGGTCCTGGCGCTTAACCTGGGGGAGTTGTCCTGGGTCATCGGGCCGACAAAGGCTTTGCGTGGAAAATGGGCACGTGTGTCATTTTAGTAATCAAACCAACACTGGTGTGTCATGGAGTAAAATGGACATTCACGTGAACTTTTAACATCAGCCACGACTCCTGAATACAGTCCCCCCAGCCAGCTGCCGTGCCTTCATCCCCTCGCCCACGGCTGTGGCGTTCTGTGGCCAAGCTAGAAGTCCACAGCGCTCCAGGGGCGCCTGGGTGGCTTAGTCGGTTAAGTGTCCGACTTTCGCTTAGGTCATGATCTCGCGGTTCATGGGTTCGAGCCCTGCGTCGGGCTCTGTGCTGACTGCCAGCTCGGAGCCTGGAGCCTGTTTCAGTCTGTGACTCCCTCTCTCTCTGACCCTCCCCTGCTCACGCTGTCTCTCTCTCTCTCTCTCTCCTAGAAATAAATAAAAAATATTAAAAAAAAAAAAAAAGAAGTCCACAGCGCTCCGGAGCTAAGGCGGGGATTGCAGACAGCAGGGAAGGCCCACAGCAGGTGTCTGTGGATTGTCAGGGGCCCCAGAGCCTGAGGTCATGGCCACGCCAATAGTAGAAGGTCCTACCCATGGGCAGCAAGGCAGGGAGCTCTGGTTTGACTGCTGGCGAGGCAAAAATAACAGGGAATTTATTTTGTGAGAAAAATTGCAAAGTGGTCTCTTAAGCTATAAAGTGCTGCTTGGCCGGTAATTGTTGTTAAATGGACCCCTAATAGTATTCACGTCTTCCTGCGAAGTCTATCTCTTACTCTAACAGGAGAGGCCGGAGGCCCTGCGAATAAGGCCGAGATCGTCTCCCAGATCAGCCTCGCGGGAGGATGAATCCTCTCCCCGTTGGAGGCTGACGTTAGCCCCCTTTCTGTTCCTCCCACAACACACAGCGTAAAAGGTTGTGTCTCTGCCAGACCCTCAAGTTTGGAAGGTTAGGGCTGTCTGTCCCGTTCACCTCTGCACCCCCACGTCCAGCAAGGGGCCCCGGTGCACAGTAGGCATGTAATCCGAACTTGTCGTCTACAAGATGGATGGGACGGAAGGAAGGTCCTCTCTCCCTGGTCGCAAGCACATGGCCCGGAGCATAGTAGGGGATGCTCGACCCACATCTGTTGAGCGGATGGGCGCTGGTGTTGAGAGGGAGCGTGGGGACCGGGCTGAGGCACGGGATGAAGCAGACGGAGCCGGGGTTCGGCTCGCAGGTGTCTGCTTCCCCAGACGCCATTCTCCCACTGGGAGGAGGGCGGAGGAGTCCAGAGCATCCGAGCTCGAAAGAGCTTTGGGGAATCTCTAGTTCAACCTCCTGGCGTGAAGGATGGGGAAACTGAGGCCCAGAGAAGAAAAGGATCTGCCCTGAGTCACACAGCTTGCCCAGACCACGGCATCCATATTTCCTGATACTGGCTGAGTGCTCAGGGCTGTGCCCACTTGAGATTGAGGCGAGTGAAATACGGTGTCCACCTAGCGGCCCGCAGAGGCCGCCCTCTGTTCCCTACGATGCCCGGGCCCCACCCTCGCCACCTTCCCTGTACCTTCACCAGGCACCTGGCTTCCCCACCCCTTCCCTGTATGACCTCACATCAGTTTCCACCGTAACCATGACTGTGGCTTTTCTGCTCTCAATGCGCATTCAAACCCAAATCAAACTGAGCCCCCCATCCCCGAGGACCCCAGGGGCGGCTCTGGGGACACAGCACACGGTGTCACAGGCCCCGATCGAAGTCACTCACATGTATCAACTCCTGCAATCCTCGTTCCCCCATTACAACCCTACTTGACAGATGGGGAAACTGAGGCAGGGACGGTGGAAATAACTGCCTATGGTTGTCCTGCTGGTGAGCAGTGCGGCCTTCGGCCCAGAGCCCGGGCCCCCGCTCCCTGCCTCCCAGAGCCACAGTCACCTAGGGCTTCCAGTGGGTCGTGCCCTCTGGAGAGTGGGATCTGCCCCCTGGCCCAGCCAGTGCCAGCCCCACCTCTGCAGACAGAGGGGCTGGGCTTGCTTTCTTTTCTATTTCTTTAATGTTTATTTATTTTGAAAGAGAGACAGTGAGCGAGCGCAGGGGAGGTGCAAAGAGAGAGGGGGTCAGAGGACCCAAAGCAGGCTCTGCACGGTCAGCGGAATTTGGGGCTCGAACCCAAGAACCACGAGATCATGACCTGAGCTGAAGTTGGACGCTTAACCGACTGAGCCACCCGGGCGCCCCCTGGCATTTCATTTTCTAGACCCGGAGGCCCGGGCTGCCTTGTTGCCTCCACCTAGAGAGGCGTGGGCAGGCCTGAGAAGGCAATGCCCCTCTCCTGACACCTGCCACAGGCACCCGCCGGGGCCCTCACCCCCCAGGCCAGACCTCGTTCCCCACAGACACAGCCGGCCGCTGCCACCCCACGTGAGCATCCAGACCCCACAGCCAGCTCCCACCCTCACGGTCCCAGGCAGCTGGAAAGGGGCTTTCTAAGGACAAAGGGTCCGGGGACACTGGGGTGGACTTTGCTGAAGCCAAGCCGTGTTGTGAGCACTTGACAAATAGCACCTCATTTCATCCCATCAACCGTAGGCTGCTTTTGCCCCCATTCCACCGAGGAGACACCGGGAACCAGGCGGTTCAGAACTCGGGCACGGTCCGCAGCCGCGACTCTCCAGCAAGAGAAGGAGAGGAGCCAACCGGCCCCCGGCTGCCTTCCTGCCCAGCCCTCACGGCTGTCCCTGCCCGCCTCCAAGGTGGACGCCCGTCCCGTGGGTCTCGGGTCCTTCGAAGCAGCTAGTGGACGCCTCCGTGGGCCCGTCGGCCCCTTCAGCCCGACACAGGGAGGGGCCGCTCAGTCCCGACCTGTGCGGGGTAGGTCGGCTGGTAGCAGAGCAGGGAGGGGGGCGGGGCACTCTGGGAGCCTGGACCTGGACTTGGCTTCTCTGTCCGGGGTCTGGCAGGAAGCAGGGTCCATGCTTTAGAAAGGAGGGGGTGGCGTTGGGCTTCCCACGGGGGCTGGGGAGGCTGCTTCCATCCAGAGGGTGAGGCCCCCTCCAGTCTACCCTCAGCGGCGCTGCGTGAGCTCACGTGGTGCCCGAACAAGTTACCACCACTGAGCGGCTTAAAGCAAAGGAAACTCCCTCCCTCATGTTTCGCAGGCCAGAAAATGCAAGACCGAGGTGTCGGCAGGCTGTGCTCCTATCTGCAGGCTCC
>NW_027551568.1:3634967-3648008 GCF_008692635.1 Crocuta crocuta
GGGGGGGAAGGCTCTCCTGGCCTCCTCCAGCTTCTGGAGGGACCCCTGCTGCACCCCCAGCCTCTGCCCGTGTCCCCACATCCTCTCTGACTCCGACGCAGGCCCGGTGATCACCTTCTCCCACCTGGACAACCTCTCAAAATCCTTAACCACGTCGGCGAGGTCTCTTCTGCCCTGTAAGGTGACAGTCACAGGACCGGGAAGAGGGCTCTGTGCTGCCATTGTGCAGCCCCCCCCGCCCCCCGACACGGTGGCAGTCAGGGGCGATCGATATCTCCCAGATTGCTGCCTCTGTTCACAGCCGGGGACACTGGGCTCAGCCGTTCCTGAGGCCCCCTCACTGGGTGACGTGGTGGAGCTGGACTGAGTCCGGGGACACCCCAGTCCAGACAGCGTCCCCCAGGCTCCCCTGCAAATGCAGGGTGACCAGAGAAAGCCCGGGGAGGAGCCCTGGGTGCCACCACCCAGGCCCCGAGCAGGTGCAGCAGGGAGGGTCTCCCAGGTGCAGGGCGGCTCTGGACATCATTCATTCAGGGGGACTTGCTGCTGCTTGTGGCATTCATTCCTGGAATGTCGGCTGGGCCCCTGGGCCGCCACAGCCCTCCCCGCCCCCAACCAGACCCTACCTTCCACCCATACCTGCCTTTCCAGGCTAAACATGCAAACCCGCAGGTGACCTGGGTAGCTCTGCCGTCGCCCCGCTGCTCGCTGTCCCCGTGCTGCCTGCACAGATGGCTCCCGATCAGAGCACCCCCTCCCCCACCAGTGCTTCACGAGTCTCCAGGTGGCCGTCATGGAGTCGAGTCTGGCCTGTCCCCGAAGGCCCGGAGGCCCCACCCAACGCAGAAGCCTCTTGGCTGTACCTCCACCCACGGCACGCGTCACCTCACTGATCTTCCCGTCCACCCCCTTACAGGCCAGGAAACCGAGGCTCTGAGGAGCCACGACCCAGGCTGCCTCGTGCAGAGCACGTCTGTCTGTCCTCACCGCTGTCCCACCCGGCCTCACGGCTTCAGAAACCTGGCTCTGGGCCCTCCCTCACTGCTTCTGCTCGTCTCGTTTCCAAAGGCGGGCACGGCCTGCGGGGCCGGCCCCGGCACCTTCCCGGGCACCGAGGACCCTCCTGGCAGGTGACAGGATTTCCTGGACTCCGCACTGTTCTGACCTTTCCTTGAAAGTCACCAGAACACTGTCAGTGCCCGTGGGCAGCCTCAGGCCGAACAGCCACCAGGCTACGGGTTCCAATCCCCAACGTCACGATTCCCCTGTCCTGTGAGGAGCCTGACCTGCCCGACTAAGTCCCTCTCAGTGACACCCACCCTCTTCTCCGGAAGCGGACACACATAGGGCCTCTCTGCCCCCCGTGCCTCCTCTGACCTCGTTCTAGGCTCCTAACATGGCCAAGAAGCAGGCACAGGCGTGCAAACGGGTACTCTCACAGAATCCAGGCAGCGGCCTCGAAACACCGCTCCACACCAGGCGGGGGGGGCGGGGGGGGCAGTCAGGAGACACGCTCAGCCCAAGAGAACCGGAAGGTGCATCTCAGATGACGGATCGAAGCCAAATCAAAACCAGATACACACAAAAACCCACAGAAGATGGGGACTGCTCACCACTGCCCTCCGACGACCCCAAACCACAGAGAGATTCTTTCCCGCTGCCCCCGGGCGCGTCTACAGGGCAGGGAGAAGACACACCCACACACGCGCCCACAGCCCGTCGCCGAGGGCCCAGCTGGCCCGTTAGACGCAGTTGTCGCGTGGATTACGGCGGCACCGGAAAGGGTCCGTGTGAGCGGCGGTCCCGTGGCTCATGGTGGCCGGGACCCCGGCTGCGCAGCGTGGGCCCCCCGTCCCGTGAGCGTCCTACCTTTCTCTTGTTGGTCGGGCAAATGTAGAAGTTGTCGATGACCGTGGTGACGCCAGGCTGCAGGGTGAGTTTGGTGTAGGACGTCCCGAAGTCCGAGGACCTGGGGGGGCAGGACGACAGATAGGCGTCAGCGAGGTGTCCCTCCCGCTGCAGATTCGTCTAGCCCGCGGCACAGCGCCTCATAGCAACGCGTCCCTTGGAGCGGCGTGCCCCAGTGACAGGGAGGCCATGGGGCTCCCGTGGGCTCGCCGAGCACGCGTTCGGGTCTAGGAGCTGGGTGTGGAGGGCAAATACGTCAGTGTCCCCCCTCCCCAGGGTCACCTCCTCCTTGGAGTCCCCAGTGATCTGCCCCAACCCTGAGTCTACACGTGTGCGTCACTATTTGCCACGGGCCCCTCGAGTGCCAGGCACCTCTGTGTCCTTCTGTCTTTTTGATTCCTCGAAAACCCTTGAAGACTAGGTCACTATGGGGGCGCCTGGGGGGCTCAGTCGGTTAAGCGTCCGACACTTGGTTTCGGCTCAGGTCGTATCTCACGATTCGTGAATTCGAGGTCTGCATCGGGCTCTGTGCCGTCAGAGATTCTCTCTCTCCCTCCCTCGCTCTCTGCCCCTCCCCCACTTGCGCTATCTCTGTCTCTCTCGAAATAAATGATTAAACTTATTTAAAAAAAAGATAAGACTAGGTCACTAGGGCTCTCTTGCAGCTGTCCCCCAGGATGAGGCGGAGGCTCCGGGTGGGTCAGGTCCTGCCCGAAGTCACTCGGCTAACAGGTGGTGGACCAGGATGTGCGAGCTGCCCGTGCCGCCCCCCGGCCGGCACCCCATTTGCTCCGCAGAACCTCCCCCCCCCCCGTAGCCTGCCTGCTTGTCTGCCGGACCCAGCAGCCTGGGGAGCCCGGCCTCAGTGCTGCTCTGAGCAGCCCCCTCCCCTCTGGGGGCTGGATGAGGCAGGTGCTTCCGGGACTTGCCCAGTGTTGTCGGGGCCCCGGGGGGGAGGGCGGGGTGCAGCCCGGGGCTGGCAGCATAAGCCCCGCCCCACCGGAAGGGAGCCTTTCTGGTCCCTTCCATGGTACACCTTTAGTGGTTTCTGCATGCGTATATTTCCTTCCCAAATCTTCCAGCGAATCCGAGGCTCCGGAAAGATGGGCTGTGTTTACTGCCTTGGGGCCTCGTGGTCACCTGTCCACATGTCCCCAGAGGTCAGGTCCCTCACAGGCTTCATGGTCGGTCAGCAAGTCCTTCCCAGACCAGGGCAGAGAGCAAGGCCTGCCCCCTGACTCCCAGGGGTGGCGGCTGGGAGGGGATCAGCTGGGCCCCTCATGCCTTGTCGCCGCCCCCCCCAGGGAGGCCGTGCTGGAGAGAACAGAGAAGCCCTACCCCCGCCCCCCAGGGGTGATTAGGGATGTACTTACTCTCAAAACCTCAGAGAACTGATTTGCTTTGGGAAGGAGGGAGCCAGAGGCCCATTAGCAGAGGACTGATCCAGAGACCCAGGAAACTCCCAGTCTCCGCAGAAACCAGAGGCTGTGTTTCCGAGCGCGAGTCACGGAAACCTCTGAGCCCGTCGGACCCCTCTGCCCTCCTACCGCCAGCAGCAAGCTGGGTCTAGAACCCGCCCGTTGGCTCTGCCTCCCGGATACCTCGCCACCCCTTCCCTCCATCCCTGACCCGCACCTGCCTCGGCCCAGGGGCTTCCCCAGTTCCAGACTCCTCCCCGTTCCCGCCCAGGTCACGGGGCCCCTGGTCCCTGCTCACTCCCGGGCACCTGCTGGTGTGGGCCCGAGCGAGCGAGGAGCTGGTGCGGCAAGGGGAGAGGGGTGCGGCAAGGGGGGGGCGCTAAATAGGACCACACAGCAGCAGGTGTGATCAGGGCTGGGCTGGAGCGCGCAGCCCGTAGGCTGTCTGAGAGGGGCCTCCGATACGGTGACGTTTGCGCAGAGGCAGGAAGGAAGGAAGACAGTGCTTTGTGCCTGGCCGGGAGAAAGCCATTTGTGGCCGGCAAAGTCCTGTTCCCCCCAAAATCCTGGGCACCGAGAATCTGTGAACGTGACCTTATCTGCAAACAAGTCCGCTGCAGATGTAATCAAGTTACAATGAGGTCAGACTGGAGGAGGGCGGGTCCGATCCAGTGACTGGTGCCATAGGAGAGGGGAACTTGGACGCAGGGCCACCAGACACAGCCTGAGCGGCGCCTGGCCCGCGTCGGACCCTCCTCTCCAACTGCTCACGGGGCCTGACTCCCGGCAGACCCCCCTGTAGGCAGGGGAAGAGAAGGGAATTCATCGCCGCGGATGGGTCGGGGAAACAGAAGATGGCTCGCCTCTGTGCCCAGGAGCCAGGACCTCTGACCAACCATGACCCTAATGCGGCCTCCTCCCAAAGTCGACGTGGATCACGCAGTCAGTGAGGGCGGCGGTCGCCAGGATCATCCAAGAATCCACCCAGGCATACAGCTAGCATTCAATACATGCTTGCTGGATTCCTATAGAGATGCTCTGGTGTCAGAGCTGGAGGCTGTGTGACCTCAGATGAGGAGGTTTCCCTCTCTGGGCAGCAAGAATTTCCCAGCAGAAATGGGATTAGATGTGATCACGTCTGAGCACCAGCACCGGCCCTCAATGGCTCCACCCCCATGTGCCCTTTCCTCAGCTGCCCCAGTGACCCCTCAACCCCCCTCCCCATGCCAGGCCCTCCCCCGGGGTGACCCTTCCTCGGTGCTCTGCACCCTACCACCCCCAGGTCCTCCTTAAGTGCGTCTGGGAATGCAGAGCCTGATCATTGCAATCTGCATTATTCGAATTAAAATTAAAAAACCAGGCTCTGCAACTGGGCAGAGATGCAGGGGGACAAGCAGGCGCAGTGGGCAGGTCGCTCTTTGCAAATCGGTGCTTAATCGCTGAGTGTTTGTACATAGTCACTTTTTAAAAAATAATTTAATTGAGCCCTTTTCAGGCTCTATAATTATTTGGTTGGCAGGGACATATGTTCAGCTCCCGCCCCTCCCTGTCATGCAGATGAGCCCCTATCTCCAGCCCGTCCCCCACCCCACCCCCCTGCCAGCTTGGAAGACCACGGCAGGTGTGAAAAGTGGCGCCCACCTGCGTGGCTGAGCCACCCGCAGGGGTGTGGCCTTGGATGAGGTGCGAGAGAGGCGGTTTCTTTATCTGGAAAAAGGGCTGGCTGATGCGGGTCTGTCACAGGGGCTGGTTACACCCTGGTGAGATGAGAGAGGTGAGGGAAGCGAGCGCGAGGCTGGGGTCCCTGCGGCCTCCCCCTGGGGGAAGGCGCAGCTGCGTGTGGACCCCGCTGTGCGGCGCAGGCCGACAGCTATGGGTGCGGGTGCCCCCAGGGCCCCTTCCTCACTGTCCCGAGAATGCGCATTCCCATCCCGCAGGATGTGCCTTCGGTGTTCAAGGTCAAGGGCTGACCTGGAGCCTCTCCCCTGTAACAAGAGTGTCCGGAGGTGGGCGCGGGGGGTGGGGGGCTCAACCTCCCTGGAAACGCTGGCCGGGCGCGGGGGGAAGGGCTGCTGCTGGTTGCTAGGTTAAGTTGCTATGATACAAAAACTTGCCGCACGCGGATGCCAGCAGCCGAAGCTCTGTCCGGCAGGCGGCTCCGGGACTCCCTGCAGGTCAGCCTCCCCCACCCCCCCCATAAACCTATGTCTCCATCGCTATCTCCTCATCTTTCCCTGGGCCTCGCTAGACCCACCCTGGGCCGAGAGGTCGCTGGAGCTGCTTGGGTGCTGAGGTCCAGCTCCCGTTCTGCCGGGACAGCTGGGAGAGCCTCCCGAACACCCCGGTAGCCGGTCCCGACAGTCAGAACCTCGACCTGCACTTTACACCTGGGGAGACCGAGGCCCAGCCAGGGGAGGGGCTTGTGCGGAGTCGTCCGGGGGTGCGGAGGCATCAGGGTCTCCCGCCAGACGGGTATGGTCTCGCAGAAGTGGTCCAGAGCTTGGGCGGGACCCCAGCCGTGCACGGTGTCTGTGACTGGGTGATGAGGAGGAACAGAGGCCGAGCCGGCCTCACCCGGGGGCCGTTCTGGTTCCCGGGCGCTGACCAGTCACGGGACCCCTGGCGGGCTTTGATCCGAGGCTGGGTCTCATGCACGGAGGGACATGGGATCAGCGGAAGAGAACTGGGGCGGCACGGGGCACTCCTAGGGCTGGTCACGTCATTCAAGAAAAATCCACAATGTGGCTCGAGGTTCTGCGTGTGAAGTGGGGAGTCAGGGCCCTGCTAGGGGGTGAGCTGAGAAGAAAACGGCCCTGTCCCCGGGGGCGCACAGCATCGTGGGGCGGGGAGACGACAGGCCAGCCACCCCTGCTCACCGCAGCTGCTGGCGGGATCTGAAGAGCGGGCCCCTCTAACATGAAGGGCCTGGGGGTGGGGCGCCCAGTGAAACCGTAGGCTCGCCCCGCACTGGACGCTACGCAGAGGGCAGACACAGACTCACTGACCCAGGAAGACCATTCCAATAGGAGTGTGCCTTCCCATTTTATAGATGGGGAAACCGAGGCTCAGGGAGTATGATGGGATTTCTTAACAATCACACAGTAACTACTGAAAACCCAGGCTGTCCCATGAGAGGTGCAGTGACGTCCCTGGAGGTGTCCACTGGGCACGGCGCCCACCCCACGCGGCTGGACTTTCTGACTCCACTTCCCTTGCAGGGCCTCACGGCCCAATGCCATCCAATGTGCCGGCAATTGGATGTGGTCCGCAGCCCATCCCCTGCAGGAAGCTGGTGCATCAAGTCGAGCCCAGGGCGCCTCAGCCCGGGCTGCATTCCCAGCTGGCCGGGAGGGTGGGGGACAGTGGGGGGCTTCGGAGTCTTGGCATCTGAACCCACAGTGTCCCACGGCTGCGGGGTGTCAGAGCCCGCCTCTCCCAGCCCGTCCTACGAGCTCGTCCCCCAACCTGCCCTTCCGCGTATGGCTCTGGCCTCCCCGCGGCCGCGTTGCTGAGGCCGCGCACCCACAGGCGGCAGGTGTTGTGACGCTCGCCAGCGGATCCTTCCAGAATGAAGCTGGACCGGGCGAGGCCCGCTCCCAGTCGCTGCCCCCTTATCTCTGGCTGCAGCCGGCATACCAACACCCAGGGATGGGAGCTGGGGCCGCGCCCGGGAGCCGTCACCCTGCCACAGTGAGAACCCGTCCTTCCCAGTGAGTCCCTGGCTCATCCTTAAAACTCCTGACATAAGTGACTGCCCTCAGCTCGCAAGGTCCTTCCCACAAACGTTTCCCAGGCACCCGTCACACGTGGGCTCTGTGCTAGGCACTGCGCGCAGAAGCGGGCGGGCAGGGAACTTGGCAGCTGCTGGTCCGTGCCAGCCACTCGGCTCTTGAGATGATGCCACTGCAGTAGGTCACCAGGCACTGCCCCAGACAGGTGGGGGGGGTGCTGTTTGTTGCCTCGGCCCCTCCTGGATGCTGTCCTCTCCAGACCTCCTTGCAGACCGGCAGCAAAGGGTTTAACCCCTCCCCCACCCCCGGGCACGGAGCAGGGTGCCTCCAGGGCCCTGTGCTGGCCCCTGAGTGAGCCGGGCCCCCGCCACATCTTTGTGGAGCAGGACACGGTGCCGCCTCCAGGGGCCCCGACTCCAGCGTGTGGACCACGGAAATGCAGCCCAGAGATGGGCATCCAGGGCCTGGAGTGGGTTCTGTGAGCTCTCAGAGCCTGGGGTGGGGGGTGGGGGACTAACGGAGCCCGTGGAGTCCAGAGAAGATGCCGGAAGCCTGCGGGGAGCCCTGAGGAGGGATGCGCGTGTGCTCTCGCGGAAGCCTAAAGAGGCCTGTAAGTGTGCCTGCGGGGTCTGGGGGCCTCCAGAGAATCTGGGGGCTGAGGGGGAAGGAGGAGGAAGAGGCGTCCGATAAAGGGGAGGGGGTCTTTCAGGAGGAGCCCCCTGGCCGTCGGCCCTGAGCGCCGGCCGCGGGAGCTGGGTGCCCTGTGCTGGGGCAAGGAAGGAACAGAGGCCCACGCTCCAGGCAGAGGCGACAGCGCGGCCACGGCCCACGGCCTCACACAGCCGGGTCAGGGGAGACCCTGATCACGCTGTGGCCCGGCCGCCCCAGTCCCCAGGGCACAGTCGCTCACCTCATGTAACCGCATTCCAGTGGGGGGCGGGGGGCTCTCCGTGCGCAGCCGGAAACCTGAGATACTGAGAGGTGAAGTCATTGCCGGGGCTCAGGAAGGACGAAGCCAGGCTCTACGTGACTGCAGTTCTGAATTACGCCCCACCTTCCACCTCCTTCCCGCTCTATGGAAAGGGAGGGGACGCAGGGACACCATGGGTTTGGCTGGCTTTATTTCTGGAGGTTCATTTTTTTCTTTTAAAGTTTATTTTCAGAGAGAGAGAGAGCATGAGGGGGGAGGGACAGAGAGAGAGAGAGATGGAGAGAGAGAGAATCCCAAGCAGGCTCCATGCCTTCAGCACCGAGCCCGACGCAGGGCTTGAACCCACAGACCGTGAGATCGTGACCTGAGCGGAGATCAAGAGTCGGACGCTGAACCGACTGAGCCCCCAGGCGCCTCAGTTTCTGGAGGTTGTAAAATGGCACAAGGTGGGACCTTTGCAATAGGCCTTTTCCCAGAGGAGGAGGAGCTGTCTTTAGAAGTGGGGTATAGCCATCAGGCTAAAGGACGCCTGTGTCCCTGGACGTGCCCCACAGGCAGGGCTCACCTGGCCCGAGCCGCTGTGCCAGCGCTCAGCTGGGCCCGCGTCCACAGGCCGAGGCGGGTAGCACGGCAGCCTAGCCCAGGCCGCAGGCGGGGAGGGGCGGGGCCATCAGCAGCCGCGGGTGCAGGGAAGGGGGCTGCTGACTGCCCCGGAGTCTCACAGGCTGCAGGCAGAGGCCCCGCCTGTAACTGACACCAGGTGTGCTCACTGACCAGCAGCCCAGGGACCAGACAGGACGCCACTGTGTCTTCCGGGGTAATTGAGGAAGCTGTATCTGACGGGGGCTGGAGGGGCCTGGCTGGGTTTACGCCCGGTGGAGGTGACTGTCGGATAGTCGGGACANGGAAGCACCTCTTATGAATGGGACAGCGTGGTCACTGGCCCGGCAGGCCCCGCCCAAAGCCAGCCTCTCTCTGCCGGTGCCCAGGGTGAATGAAGCACACTGATGCCAGCATTCCCCTGGGGAACCAACCGATTTGGGAGCGCGCCAAGCCCCTCTGAAGTCCAAAAATGTCACCTCAAACAGAAAACATCCAAATAGAATAAGACAAATAATAACACAGAAAGACTTGCTACAGAGCAGATAACGCGGCTCCAAGGAGCCACTTGTCCCGAAAGACGGTCGGCAGAGCCACCGTGAGAAAGCCCGTGTGAGCTGCAAGTCGGAGGTCTGCGCTTGGCACTGGGGTCTGGGCCAGGTTAGGCTACCCTTGTGACCTGAATCTACCCTTAGGAAAATTCCAGAAGTTCATCAGTCCAACTTTGGCTCAGGTCACGATCTCACGCGTCATGGGTTCGAGCCCCGCGTCGGGCTCTGTGCTGACAGCTCAGAGCCTGGAGCTGCTTCTGATTCTGTGTCTCCCTCTCCGTCTGCCCCTCCCCCCCTCAAAAATAAACATTAAAAAAAAAAACCAAAAGCAAAGAAGCTTCGGCTTCAACCATCGACCGGGCCACTTCATTCCTCTATGGCCGTCCAGCCCTTGCCCACATGTGATTATATTTATAGTATTGCAATTCTAGCGCGTACACAAAATTCGTTCTGACTTTATTGCCAGATGGTTGGCGTTTCCTGTTGGCTGTGTGGCCTCGCTGAGGGGTCTTTCATTAGACTAGACCTACGCTAGGCAACTCGACAGCACCAGGCGTACTCTGTGCTATGCACTTTGGAAACACATTTTCGCCATGGACTGCCCTCCCACGCCCCTGTGCCCTTCATAAACAACACCTCCGTTACTCTAGCGCCTGCTGGCTCATCCCCCAGGGTTACGTCCCGAGCGCGGGGCTCCTCTATGAGACCCCGAGCTTCTTTGTGGCTCTTAAAAAATATGTTTTCAGATCTGAGACTATCGTACAACTCAATATCTTAAAAACAAGGGTCCTCGTTTGCTCTTAGGGGCTCCTGGCAGAGAATGATCACCCTTTTATATGCCGATCCATCAGATTATAGAATCTGACGCCTCTACATTGATTTTTTGAGTGACTGTTGAGTACACCCAGCGTCAGCCAGAGGCAGCCCGAGTGATATATCAAGCATTCTAAAGAAGAGGAATAAATGCAGAGAGGCATTAGCAGATGAGATCGGGACGATCTGGAAGCGCATTCTATTTCTGAACGTTTCAAGGAATATTTGAATACAAAGTACAGAAATTAAGTAAGAAACAGACACAACACAAAGGACTCTCCCTCTCAGTGAATGTCACGGAATTTTTTAAGTTATGAAACTGGGGAGATCGGGTAGAAAAACAATTTGTTTTAGGGCAGAAAGTTCCTGGAATATACACGAAGGTTGATTTGATGACAAAACTGAATAGTTTAAGCAGAGGGGCCAACAGATTTCCATTTCCAGACTGTGTCCCTAAAGACGCCCTCTTGGGGCCGAAGGTGACGGATGGGGGCTTGCAGAATGTCTCCATCCTCTTCCGGTGTTGGACCTCGGACAAGTGCGTCTGCATCTACACTGAACTGGCCTGTGTTATCCGACGACCATGGTAGGAACGGTGACGACCACTCATCATTCTCCCATTTGTCAAGTTCCCTGAGGACCACATGCTTTGCACGTGCTAGCCCCCTTCATAACCCTCCCCACACCCTACTAGGGGAGGGCGGGGAGCACCCTCCTAGGGGAGGGCGGGGAGCACCCTACTAGGGGAGGACGGAGAGCACCCTACTAGGGGAGGACGAGGAGCACCCTACTAGGTGAGGATGGGGAGCATCCCTACTAGGTGAGGATGGGGAGCACCCCTACTAGGGGTGGATGGGGAGCACCCCTACTAGGTGAGGATGAGGAGCACCCCTACTAGCGGAGGATGGGGAGCACCCCTACTAGGTGAGGATGGGGAGCACCCCTACTAGCGGAGGATGGGGAGCACCCCTACTAGCGGAGGATGGGGAGCACCCCTACAAGGTGAGGACGAGGAGCACCCTCCTAGGGGAGGATGGGGAGCACCCTACTAGGGGAGGACGGAGAGCACCGCAGCAGAATGACCCGGGGAGGGACCTGGACTGAGCTCTCCCGGCCCCAAGCAGAGTTGCTCCGAGCAGGTGACTCTGGGCTGGCCTAGGCACAATTCTTCTCTCTCTTCCAACCTTCGGGCAAGATGATGAAACAGGACCAAACCCCCCACATCATGCAAGCGCCAAAGACATCTTGGAAATTCATCGGGTCAAGGCTGTCGGAGGCTGAAAGCTGCACATAAAGGCTCCAGCCTCCAGAGCACCAGCCGTTTGCAGCAGCAGCACCTGCGGCGTCTGTCTGCAGCCCGTGGGGCCGGTGAGACAGACAGACAACCACCTTGTTTCAGCTACAGCAGAGGCGGCTCTACGGCCACCTGGTCAACCCTGCCAGCCCAGGGGGTGGGGCGCGGGCCGGGGGCCGAGGCTTTGGCCCTCCCAGGGTGTGCGGAAGACCCGTGGCCAGCTCTCAAGCCCCTCCAGCAGGTGCCAAGCCCCAGCGAGGCCACAAGTGTCCCCAGCCTGCCTCATACGGGGACGCCCAGTGTTTACAGCATTATCCCAAAGACAGCGGCCTGCAGCCGTGGCCCACGTCACCCCCAGGTGGAGGAGGTGTGGTGCCAGGTTGACTGGCGGTTGACCTTGAGCTGGTCACTCGGCTTACGGACCTCAGGTGTCCCTTCTGTGCAGTGGGGACACGCCTTCCACCCAGGGTCATCCCAGTGTTAACTGACATGACGGACGTGAGCATCCCGGCACGGCGTCTGGCCCAGGATGCCCCTGCTGCCCTCCTCTTCCTCCTCCGTGACACCGAAGGTGTTTGGCGACTGTGTGGTACGAGGTTGGCTCGGGAGGTCTGAGTCGTCTGAACTCCCACACTCCGGAGAAAGGTTAGGCCCTTGACTGGCACCTGGACGGTCACCGCCAAGCCCCTGGAAGGTCGTGGCCTCCAGCCAGCCAGCCCAGGCGTGCGAACGTTGTGCTTGACAGTAGTGGTCTTGGGTCGGCTGGTATGGCTTTGCCTCTGGAGGGCGGGAGACGGCCACAGGGCTACATGACCAACCTCAATAAAAACCCTGGGCACCAAGGCTCCCCTGGTCGGCAGTGCTTCCCCTGTGTTGGCACGTGTCATTGCTTGAAGAGTTAAGCACCGTCCCTGGGGCCCAGGAAATGCAGCCTACGTGGGGAGCCCGTCTCTGGGCCTTTGCATGTGCTGTTCTCCTTCCCAGATGCACCCAGGGACCGACTCTGCACTGCATCCAAGGCTCTGTTCAAATATCTGTCACCGAGGAGAGTGTCCTGGGTCCCTCCCCCCAGCTCTCACCCCTTATCCTGACTTCCAGCCGTAGGATCGTTGCTCCCTGACATCATGCACATGTTTTGGTGATTGACAGTCTGGCTCCAAATCGAGAACACCTGCTCCCGGGAAGAGGGTACTGGTGCCTGGTTACCCTCCACCCTGGGAAGGTGCACAGCATCTCCCTGCCCTGGAGACCCCACCTCTGGTAACTCTCCTGCACTTCCGTGTCAGGTGAAAGCCAGGGTCAAGACTCTGCTTCCCTAAGTGGTGCCCCCTGGTGCCTGTCGTGTCTTCTGAAAGTCCTCCCTTCCCCCACGCCCTGTGTGGCACCCGGGTCACAAGTCAAGGGCCCACAGGTGTGGTGTGGTCTGGGCACCTGGGCTGTCCCAACCCCCGCAGCACTGAGGAAACAGCAGGANGGTGAAGGTTTGCCGACATGACCGAGGGATGCCCAGACCCGTTCCGTGACGGCCCCGACGACAGCACACTCGGGCGAGGAGCGCCCGCAGCCCCACCGTCCCGATGCGGTCTCTTCCTATCAGCCTCACTCCACCCCTGCCCACGGCTCCGTAACAACTTCGCGCCCCTTGCTCTCCAGGTGACAAAACCAAAGCAGGTGGAAATTGGCAGAACATATTTCTCCAGTTCTTAGGATTCCCATTCGAGAGCGAAGCAGCGGCGAGACGCCTTTGGGCAGGTGACAATCACGCGTGCGGGTCCCAGGCGGCCACCATGGCCCC
>NW_027551568.1:3648212-3648966 GCF_008692635.1 Crocuta crocuta
ACGCACGTGTCCTGGCGGGGCTGCACGGGGACTCCCCGAACTCCCGGCCGCGTGAAGGGAGACTGGGCCCTTGTGCGCGCGGCAGTCCTCGAGTCAAGCTGAAGCCGTGTCCCCCTTCTGGGGGCACTTCCGCCAGCGGTGCCGCCTCAGGGGGGTGAGTGCGGGGCTGCCGCCGGTCGCTGGCCAGGTGGCGGTGCCAGGACCGCCCGGCGTCTGCGGCAGCAGCATTTTTACAAGTCACGTGACTACGGCCCCGGCCGGGTCCTCCCCCCAAGTGCTCTCCATTGGGAACACAGGGTCTCGTTTCAGACCCCGGGAAGCCGAGGCTCAGAGAGGTTCAATGACTTGCTCGGAACCGCACAGCAAGTGGGGCAGGTGGGCGCGGTCTGCGGATCCTACAGCCGCGACCTCCCCCGTCCGTCTGCAGAGGAAGCGGCAGTTCTGGTCCTCGGCGTGGCTTCTGGGCCCAGGGGCGTGCCGGGGGCTCTCCCCACACCCCTCACAGGCAGGACGCACCAAGGAGAAGGAAGAAACGGAGGCTCTGGCGCCGTAAGTGGCCCGGCTCAGGCCCCGCAGTCGCTGCCACTGCCTCGGGGGCAGCGCAGCTCCCGTGTTGGAAGAACAGCCCCCCCCAGCAAGCCGGGGCTCTGGCCGTACAGGGATGTGGGGTCCCACTGGCAGTGGGGTTCCCATGAGGACAGCCATGCCCGCACGAGTGCCCGCCGGCAGGGGACGCGGACTCCTCCTCCCCTCC
>NW_027551568.1:3649027-3733460 GCF_008692635.1 Crocuta crocuta
CAGGGAGGGGAGGGGGCGGGGGGGTGGGGAGGAGAGGTCCTGCCCTTGGAAAGCCAGGGGGCAGGTACGAAGACGTCAGTAAGAAGACGGCGGTAAGCTCGGGTCTGATCCTGTGGATCCCACTCTAGACCAGTGGGGGCGCCCCGGGGTATTCTGGGCCTGTTTCTGGTTGATACCGCCCAGCCCCCTAGGGACCCTTCCCATCCACTTCCCTCAATGACTCTCCATCCATCCATCTATCCGACCCGTCTTCCGTCCACCCCCCTCCTGTCCGTCCGTCCTCCCATCCATCCATCTGCCCTTCCTTCCTTCCTTCTGTCCGTCCACTCATACACCGTGCATTTCTGGGGACCTGCTGCGAGTCTGGCCCCGGGCTGGGCACCAAGACGGGGAAACAACGACATTTTGGGGAGGCTCCTCTGGCACCAGGAGCACAGGGGACATTTGATGAGTGACTGAGTGAGCCCTTCAGGTGCCGCCAATAACCGCACAGCCGGTGTGTGCCTTCACGTCTCCTGGCTCCCAGGGAATGCTACTGGGTTGATTCCAGAATGTGACTCAACTTCTACTTTAAAAGCACCAGGACGTCACCGTGCCGTCCTTCACAGGAAGCACATAAATGAACCCCACGCAGAGGACCCCGTGTAGCCCCCACAGCCACCGCCACCTTGCGAGGACCTGCTAACAGTGAACGTGACCCATTCGGGCCCGAGGGTGATGTCAGTATGTGTTTCCCTCCCCCCGAGGGATACTTTTCCTGAGGACAGATTCTCTGGAAACAGGCCAAGCCACAGCTTGTCTGGATTTTCTGCCTCTGAGCATCTGGGTCTGCGGCCGGCAGCTAACGCTGGAATTCCAGACAGAGGGAAGGCGAAGGGCTCAATTTTTCAGCAACATGAAGAAACGGGCTGTTTGGGCTGTGGCCCAGCCCCAGGGGCACCGGCAGGCATCCTGTCTGTCTGTCTGTCTGTCTCTCTCTCTCTGCGTGTCTGATTTTCGGTGTGAGCCATTCTCTCCTTCATTCACCCCTTCCCACCTTCCCCATCTCCTTTCTCCAGAGACCATCTCAAGAGTAGACATCCTGTGATAGAAAGTTCTGGGGACAGCATGTGGCCATCCCTCCTGGGCCACAGGGAAAGCAGGGGACCTGCTTCTGGCTTCACCCCTCCCTGCTGGCTCACCGGATGCCAGGGCTCCTGGTCCAGGGAGCCGATGCTGTGGAGGGACAGTCGGATGATAGATAAGTAGAAGAAATGTATACTGTCAAGCAGCGCGGTACAGGACGCTCTCCCAGTGAGGTGACATCTGGACAGAGACTGAAGCACACCGAGAAGTCAGTCTGTGTGGGTGTCCGGAAACAATAACAGCACATGCAAAGGCCCTGAGGTAGGACGGGCAGGATGCTTATAGAACCGGCGATGGCTCCTCCCGGTTTCCCTGCTCAGGGCCACCAGCTTCCAGGGCTTGGCGTTGCACCGGGTCATGAAGCCAGGGCGCTTTGGACCTCCATTTCAGCTGCTCTGGCCGACCTGGTGACCAACAGGGCCAGGGGCCTTCCTGGGAGAAGTCAGCAGGAGGATGCGACACACACGAGCTGCTGGCGCAGGGGAGGGTGGGGGCGGCCGCCCTGGCCTGCGGCCTCAAGCAGGGCCTCCCGCACAGGACTCGGGAACGATGGGTACGGCCAGCCCTGGCCTCCTCCCATGTGCTCAGGCTCCCCGACGTCCCCACAGCGTGGCGGGCTCCCGGGGCTGCAGGGGACAGAAGGCCTTCTTGTCCGCATCGGTCCCAGCCTGGAGCTGTGGCCACGGCCAGGCCGCGAAGCCATCGGCCACTGGCTGCGGCCCCGCGTGGCGAGGCATCCGTGCGCCTGCTTCGAATGGCGCATCCACGCTAATAAGCCAAATAAACGCGGCACTGAAAGATGAGAGGCAGCGCGGTTACAGCCTATTAAATCAAATTCACCGTCAAGGGTGAAAGAGAAGATAAACTGGGATTATTCCCGTCATGGCAATTTAAAAAAAGAGAAAAGAAAGAAAGAAAGGAACGTTTAGAGAGAGATGTGATTTCATGGTCCCGGAAGCAGTGGTTTGGAGGCAGTGGTTTGGAAGGTGGGGCTGGGCCCGCCCTCCTGGGACACAGCCTGTCCCCTGGGACACTCCCCATCTGGCAGGGAGCCACACAGGACCACAGAGAACCATGTAGAACTTTCTCTCTGGCACCCAGTGAGGCCGTTGTCTGGAGGGCAGACACGGCTCCCCTGGCCTCCCCACAATGCCAGTCCTCCACCCGGCCTCCCCAGCCCCCCTTTCTTCCTGTAGCTCACCCCAGGTCTTTATATATATCTATAAATTAAAAATTTTTTTTCAACATTTATTTACTGTTGAGAGACAGAGAGTGAGCGAGGGAGGGGCAGAGAGAGGGGGAGACACAGAATCCCAAGTAGCTCTAGGCTCCGAGCTGTCAGCACAGAGCCCGACGGGGGGCTTGAACTCACAAACCGTGAGGTCATGACCTAAGCGAAAGTCGGATGCTTAACCGACTGAGCCCCCCAGGCGCCCTCACCCCCTCTTTGTAGCCTCCCTCTTCCCACCTGGGAAATGGGTCGGGCAGGAAAGCCCCCAGGGTCGGCCTCAGGGTCCTTCTGCTTGTGCAGTAAGAAGGACTTGAAAATGTTTTCCCTGCCCTGCTAGCCAGTCTCCTGTCCCCCCCAAGCCCATCCCTTGCCCCGACTCTGCTCCGAGCCATGGGGGCTGGACCCCACAGGCTGTCTGCTGTCCCGCTGGGCCCTGCGGACAGCAGGCTCCGTGGGGGCTGGAGGAGGAAGAGAGAGAGAGAAGCCGGGGTATTTCTCCCTCTCCCTCTGCTTCCCGTCCTGTCCCCACAGAGGCCGCGCTTCTGCTTGCCTCCAGCTCCGGTCCGGCTCCTGCTGGGGGGCCCGCACCCCGAGCTGCAGGGAAGCCCCTTAGCTCTAGAGGTGGCAGCGAGGCCCCGAAGCCCTAATCCCTGGGATCAGGGTCCCCGGGGCGGCCCTCGGCCTCGCCGTCACCGCGTAGCCCAGTCTGTCCTCTATGGACTTCAAGGGGCGCTGACTTCCGGGTTGGGCTCTGACATCCGCCGTGCAGGTGCCCACCGCGGCCCCGTGCCCTTTACCGCCCGCACGATGCCCCTCCCCAGGACACAGCTTCCCGGCGATGAGCTTCTCACCAGCCCCGCTGACCTTAGCCCGTGCTTCCTCTACAATGTCGTCTTCTTTCTACAATGTTCTCTGTCTTTTTTTTTTTTTTTAATTAATATTGGGCTTCATTTCAACCCTTTGGGCCTCTCCTCGGAGCTCAGATGCACAGCACAGCCCTTTTTTTTTCATGCAATGAAAATAGCTTTGTTGTTTTCTTTCTGATTATATAACACACTTGTGTGCCGTAGAAGCCAGAGCGGCGCGTGCATATACAAGGGGCGTGTGAAGAGTGTGAAATCCCACCACCCAGACGTTCCCACTACAGCAGGCGCATGGGGGAGGGGCAGCCGTGACCACCCTTATGCGCCCCCCCTCCCCCTCCCTGCTCCCTTTCTACAAGTTTTATAACATTCAGTCGCCCCTCCCCCACCCGCACTCACAAAGCTTCCCTCCACCCACGTCCAGGCAACCAATCCACCGAAGGCCACAGTGAGGGAGCCTCCAGACCTTTCTCTGAGCTCAGGTACATGCCCCTGCCCCACACACCTCTGCACGGGACATAGTCTTATTTTCCCGTTGGCTTGTTTTGTTTCAAATTAAAAACGATGACATTATCTCTTCCCCTTGATCTAGCTTTTCTCACTGAATCTGATGTACCTCAACTAAGTGGGTAGAGAAGGAAGGTACCTCAACGTAACAAAGGCCGTACAGGACAAGCCCACAGCTTGCCCCATCCTCGGTGGTGAAACACTGAAAGCTTTTCCTCTAAGATCGGGGGCGACACAGGACTGCCCAGTCTGAACACTTTTTTTCCACTTAGCATTGGAAATCGTAGCCAGAGCAACAAGGCAAGATAAAGAAATAAAAGGCATCAAGGTTGGAAAAGAAGAAATAAATCTTTTACTGTGCGCAGGTGACATGATATATAAAGACAACTCTAAACACTGCATCAAAAAAACTGTTAAACCCAATAAAAGAGTTTAGTAAAGTCGCAGGATACAAAATTGATATCCAAAAATCTGGGTATCTATCACTAATAGCGTTTCTATCACTAATAATGAACTATCAGAGAAGTTAAGAAAATAATCCCATTTATAGGTATGTCCAAAAGAAGAAAATTTGACCAAGGAGGTGTAAAGACCTGTTTATTAAAAACTTCAAGACATTAATGAAAGAAGTTGAGGGAGTGCCTGGGCGGCTCAGTCAGTGAAGCATCCGACTTCGGCTCAGGTCACGATCTCACAGTTTGTGGGTTCAAGCCCCGCGTCGGGCTCTGTGCTGACAGCTCAGAGCCTGGAGCCTGCTTCGGATTCTGTGTCTCCTCTCTCTCTTCCCCTTTACCACTTGCTCTCTCTCTCTCAAAAATAAATAAACATTTAAAAAAATTTTTTTAAAAAGAAGTTGAGGAAGACACAAATAAATGGAAACATATTCCGTGCTGAGTGGAAGAGTTGATATTGCTGAAATGTCTGTACTACCCAAAGCAATCTACCGATTCGATGCAATCCCTGTCCACATCCAGTGACATACAACAAACACTCTTAACATTTGTGAGCAAACACAAAAGACCCCGCAGAGCCAAAGCAAACTTGAGAAAGAAGAACAAAGCTGGGGGCATCATGCTCCCTGGTTTCAATCTATATTACGAAGCTACGGTAATTAAAACAATATGGCATCAACATAAAAACACACATAGATCAACAGAATGGAATAGAGCCCAGAAATAAGCCCATGGTTATATGGTCAGTTAATTTACGACAAAAGAGGCAAGAACACATGTGGGTCGAGGACAGTCTCTTTCAGGACATGGCGCTGGGAAAACTGGCGGGCCACACGCAAAGTTGTAGACCCGGGCCCGTATCCTACAGCACGCGCAGAAACTACCTCAAAGTCAAGTAAGAACATGAACGTAAGACCTGACACCATTCATTCACTATACGTGAATTAGAAGGAAAGGAGGGAGGAGGGAGCCCAAGCGTGAGGGTGTAGGAGAAATGGGTGAACTGTTTCATCTTGTTGAAATAAACTGAATTTTTATTTTATTTAAAAATTTTTTTTAATGTTTTATTTATTTCTGAGACAGAGACAGTGTGAGCAGTGGAGGGTCGGAGAGAGAGGGAGACACAGAATCCGAAACAGGCTCCAGGCTCTGAGCTGTCAGCACAGAGCCCGACATGGGGCTCGAACCCACGAACCGTGAGATCGTGACCTGAGCCGAAGTCGGACGCCCAGCGGACTGAGCCCCCCAGGTGCCCCAAAATAAACTGAATTTTTAAAAGAACACGACGCGGAAACCGCTCCAGGCTGACTGAGGTCCCTCTCACGACTGCCCAGGCATCTCCAGTGGGACCACACGTGCCCAAGGCGCCCTGTCTACAGGCGTCCGCTTTGCCCCTGGGGGTGGGGGGTTGGGAGCCAGCAGGGTTGGCCGTGAAGTGTCCCCAGCCCCCCGGGGGACGTGCCAGCCGGCCCTCTGCACCCGGAGCTCCCGCCTCCTCCAGCGCCGCCCTCCCTTCCCCGAGGCTCTGGGAGAAGAGGCTCACTCTCTGCCCCCCCACTCGTCCTCGTCCCTGGGGGTGGGGGGGGGCGCGTCCTCCCGTCTGTCAGCAGGTGCAGGGCTGCTCTCCTGGCTGCTCCCCAGCGCCTCCCACCCCGCTGCTCCCACCCTACAAGAGCGTTCCGGAAACAAGCCAGCCACAGCGACTCGGTCGCATCCTGCACTCCTCAGACGCACGGTGTTCTCGGCCATCAGTCGCAGTTATGTTTTCTACGTCAAGTGTGTCTACACTCTTCTCTCTTTTTTTTTTTAAAGGATTTTTTTTAATGTTTTATTTATTTCTAGGAGAGAGAGAGAGACAGCGTGAGCAGGGGAGGGTCAGAGAGAGAGGGAGTCACAGACTGAAACAGGCTCCAGGCTCTGAGCTGGCAGTCAGCACAGAGCCCGACGCGGGGCTCGAACCCACGAACCGCGAGATCATGACCTAAGCGAAAGTCGGACGCTCAACCGACTAAGCCACCCAGGCGCCCCTACACTCTTCTCTTATAAACCCCGGGTTTCCTGTCTGGCCGAAATGGCTGTGTATATTCTCTTGACTTTTCGTACTGGGTTTGGGTTTTGTTCACTTCCGTTTCCTCGACGTACCTATTGGCCCAGAGACCCAACCCCATACTGTCCAGCACCACGACCGGGCACCACTCTCTGTTTTCCACCGAAAGCGCCGCAGGGTTGGGCCAACGGCCTCTTTCCCCCGCTTCTCTGGCTGTTAATCGTTCATGTCTGCGTGCGTGGGGGTGTCGGCTGGGGTCTCTCTCGGCGCCTGCACCCCCTCTCTGACAGACCATTTCCGAGGGCAGCAACGTCCCGCTCTGTTTTAAGAGTTTCTAAACAAATTTCCTTTCTTTCATTCCTTTTTCCCTAGTTTTAGAAAATGCTGTTATTCCTGAGCGGTTCTCCTTCTACTTAAAGTTTAAGAGAATTTTATCCACCTTCATTTTTATACAGTAAAGTATCGGAGTCTCAGCTTAAATCGGTGTTGGCTCTGAAAGGCCACAATCCTCGATTAAACCAAAAACGGCCAGAAACACACTGAGTTTTAGCAGTCATGACCGCCTGCCAATTATCATGGGTTTTTTTTTCTTTCTTTTTTTAAATGTTCATTTGTTTACTTTGAAAGCGAGAGCACAGGGAGGGCAAGAGAGAGGGGGAGAGAGAATCCCAAGCAGGCTCCACGCTGTCAGCGCAGGGCCCAGTGCGGCGCTCGATCTCACGAACCGTGTGATCATGACCTGAGCCGAAATCAAGCCAGACGCTTAACTGACTGAGCCACCCCTGCCCCCATGGGGCTTCTTTGACCATTAGATACTGGTTCCTTCATCAGCTCGATGAGTCCAGTAAAAACTAGCTACACTTGGAGAAAATATCCCTTGACTCTTTACACATGTAGGTCAATGTAGTTTCATGTTTGCCACACTTACCTACACTGCTTTGTTTCCTGTGTTTGTTTGGTTTGGTTTGTAACTGTGTGTTGGGGACTGAGCGTCTATTTAGCCCCCTAAGATCTGTTTCAGGCTCTGCTGCCTCCAGGAAGCCCTCCCTGACTACATCAAGTCTTGGGGAATGTTTACTGGGCTCCTACTCAATGCACACTTCACATACCTTATAAATGTTTAATTCATCCTCTCAAGAACCCAGCTGAGGCTGGAAATAAAGACTGTCCCTTGAGGGGTAGGAGCAGGGAGGCTCAGGGAGACAAATGACCAGCCCGGGCCACACAGCTTCCCCCTTCCGGCGTTCATCTTGCTGCCCCACAGGGTAAGGCCTCAGTAGCATTAGCTGATGCGTGAATGGAGGGAGGGAGGGAGGGAGGGATGGATATGGATAAAGCAATGCTGTCTGCAGCTGCCGAAACCTCCAAGCAGATTCACTACCGTTGGGAACTGGGACTTAGTTCTCGCCCAGTGGAACAGATACGACCATGCCGTGTGGAACTGGGTGCCAGGTGCTTACCACAGGCAACAGCCCCCACTGGTGCCATATTGAGGCCTCATTAAGCGCAGACCATCCCACACGCCGTTTCCCGGGATTCGGGCAAGGAAGACATGATGGTCATGGGCAGGGGCAGCTCCTGGGCTGCCCCACTGCCCAGCTGGCTTCCAGAAGCCTCTCTGGCCCCAATTAATGACCGCCTGGAGAGTGGCACGTAACCCTCGGCCATCGCCACCCGGCCCTGACTTTGCCCGGCACCCCAGGACAAACATGCGAGGGCGGCGCCTTTCTCCCTATTTCACAGATGGGGAAATCGAGGCTCAGAGGAGTCGGGGTGTCTGACGGTCTGCAGAGGTTGGCTCTCGCCCTAGGAGAACCCTGCATCAAGCACCCCCAGTTCTCCCGCGAGAACGCTGCAGCTCCTGAAGGTCATTAACTCGCCGAGGTCGTACGGCAGGCTGGGGCTTCTGACTCAGGGAGCCTTTCTCCAGAGGCTGCGCCCACCTTCCCGCTGTCCCACCTGCTGGGAGCCACAGCGTCAGAGCGTCCCCACCATGCCAAGCTCTCTCCGTGCTAAGTGCTTCCATATAAAGCTTTTTTCTTCCTCTCACCACCCCAGAAGGGCCGGCGGGTCGACCTGGACCGTTCAAGTGTCACGGGGCTGGGTACCCTGGTGTCAGATGTGGGGGATGTCAGCAGACCCATTAGGGAGCCCACTGGGGCCAGGGCCTGCCTTCGGGAGCCAGCCCAGTGTCAGGGGAGGGTCTAGGACAGTGGTGCCGACAGGCTGGGGGCCAGGCCAGGGCCCAGCAGGGTCCCTCCTGGTGCTGGGTGGTTCTCACAGGCACACGGCGCGGGCAAGGCCCATTTCTTGGGGCTGATGAGAAAACTCAGTGAGGCTTTCAGCAGACAACCCAGCAGGTGGGACATAAGTGACAGCTCTCACCTCCTTTTTCCCTCCACGGACCACCCCCTGCTGGCATATCGGATCACCCGCAGACGGCATCAATGCTCCTTTATTTTTTTAAAAATCTTTTTAACATTTATTTATTTTTGAGAGAGAAAGGGAGACACAGAATCTGAAGCAGCTCCAGGCCCTAAGCTGTCAGCACAGAGCCGGATGCAGGGCTCGAGCCCACGGACCGCGAGATCATGACCTGAGCTGAAGTCGGACGCTTAACCGACTGAGCCCCCCAGGCGCCTGTCAGCACTCCTTTAAAACAGAGTAGCAATTCCCACTGGGTGGGGGTGGGGGGGTTGTGCCTTATCTTTAAATTAAGTAGATCACAATGAAAGGCAACCTGATCATCCTCAGTCCCTCACCTTGAAGCTTCTGTGATGTTGGCCTTTCTCAGCATATGTGATTCTGGGACTCACAGTCTGATTCTCGTTCCTTCCTTGACTCCAGATTTCTGTCTTTTTGAACCTGATTTACGCTGCTTTGCAGGGGAGGGCCTGGGAGTTCAGTCCTTTGATTGTCTCTGGGGTGGAGTTTTTCCACTTCTCAAAGGAGCTGTGCACAGCAAGTCCTCGGGAGACACTGCCACGGCCACCAGGCGGCCTCTGGGCGTCCCTTCTCACCCTGGTCTCCGGCAGCCCCTGTGGGTCGGGCCTCAGCCAGATCAGGGCAAGGAGGTCAGGGCCTGGGGCAAAATGAACCTGACCCCTTGTTCAAAACTCATTAGGAATTTCAAGATGGTGACAGGATGTCATTTAGCAAGCACTGACCCCTGCTGAGCGTGAGGCCCAGGTCGCCAGCCCTGGGGCCAGGAGTCAGGTGGATGTGGGTTCAAATCCCAACAGGGCCACTTATTAACTGAATGATGTCCGCAGTTTCTGGACCTCTCTGAGTCTGGCTCCCCAGCGTGTGAAAGGAACGGTACTGGGGGTTCTGAAATGGACTGATACAATCGAAGGGGCCAGTGCAACACGCAGCACCCAGCAGCCACCCAGCCCGCCTCCGCGCCTTCCGCTCTGGGCCCCAGCAAGGTCAGCAGAGCTGGACACGCGCAGAGCCCGGTGCTAAGTCTGCCCAAAAATGATCTAGATCTTTCCAGCAAAGGCGTGTGGCTTTGAGTTATGCTCAGGAACGAACGCCTGAGCACACATTTCAGTTGCACACGCGGTAGGAAGGGCCTCGAACGGGAGTTAGGAGCCCCCACGCGGCATTGCCAGCCCCCTCCTGGTGGCTGAGCCGCAGGCAGACCTTAGGCGGTGCCATGATAGGCGCGCTGGAGCGCAGCCCTCGCCCCGNNGTCCTGGGACTTGATATTTCCAGGAGATAATGAATTTTGTACAACAAAACCCCTATTACCCTATTTGTACATGGGTCTCACCACCCTGTAAATGGCCGGGAACATGGGTGCTGCCTGTGCAGGCGGTGTGTCCCCCGCTCTGAGACTGGGTTTCTCTTCTACAAATTAATAACTTTCCTACTGGGGCTTCTGAAAAGATGACAGCTATTCAACATAGAATACATACTACTTTGCTCTCATTTTCCACCTCCCACGCCCTCAGAGGAGCCTGGGCTCACACAGAGACAGGTGCCTGGGATGTAAATGACGGCAGGCTGTTGCCTCCTGGACGCCCTCCGCTCGGCGGTTGAAGTTAACCCGGCAAGAGGGGGGACTGTCCTCCAAGGGCTGAGAGGTAGAGGAGCCGCCAGAGTCTTTAAAACAGCGAGGCCGCATTTGCTGGGGCGCACTTGCCACAGGTCACTGACACCTGCGTGGTTTTACAATGTCCCCCCCCCCCCCCAACCTCCTGAGCCCCNGCCGCGGTGGCGGGGCGCAGGGGTCATTGTGAGCCGGAGAGAATGCGCCCTGGCTTTCAGTCCCAGGCTTGTGGCCTCGGGCCTCCACGCCCTGCACCTCACAGTGACTCCTGGTCCTGAAGCCGTCACGGGCCAGAGGAGACCCGGGCCGCGGGGGGCAGTCGTGGGGAGGGCCGCCGTGACCTTGGGGGCCCAGACCACGGCATCCGGGTCCCCACCTGGGAGAAGCCAGTCTCAGACAGCGGTGCTACGGACGCTCGGCCTCCCAAACCCTTACCCCCAGTAAGAGCCCTGGTTCGCGCTGCACACATCATCTTTTTTTAAGGACACGCAGAGCTGAAGAGCCGGAGACCCCTCGCTTCTGGTGGCTCTGCCTGGGAGATGGGACCAGGAGGGACGGAGCGGGGACAGGCCTCGTGCACTCGGGCCAAGCATCCACCTTGGGTCTGCCCCTGGGAATGTGATCTCAGGCTCGTCAGGCCCCGTGCTCACTGCCGGAGCCCACGCCTCCTTCCAGGGAGATCAGGGGTGACTTCCCACGATGTAATTACAGGGGAAATTAAGAAAATCGCTAACCCCGCTGTCAGGTGCATAATTAATTTGAGAAAGTTAATTGTGCCTTAGCGGGGGAGGATCTCCCTGGTTCAGGATGTACTTTAAGGGGGGGGGAGGGAAGTACACTTCCCGATTCCCTCAGTCTCCAGGTACAGGGATGCAGGAAGAGGGGCCCGTGTCCCCCACTACGGGTGGGTGCGGAGAACGCCGGTGCCCTGGGTGCATTCTCGGTGCAGAACAAGGGGTTCATCTTCAGCCCGGCCACTAGCGCCCGCCCGGCGCCTTCGCCGCCCAGCACGCTGCCCGCACGCCTTGCTCCCTGGGCGCTCACGGCGCCGCCTCCTTCAGCTGACAGGGCTGCCGCTTGGAAGGAACCAGACGGTCACAAATGACCATAATGTCGTCACGGTGCTCACGGTGGTCCCCCGAGAAAGACCAAGACCGAGACGGTGGAGGTGAACAGACTAAGGGATCAGGACAGAACCCAGCAAAGGTGCCCTGCGCAGTGTGGGGCCCTGAGGCATCCAGGGCAGGGTGCGGGCCCGGCTGGGGGGACACCGCGTGAGACCGGGTGGCACCGGGGAAGCCTGGAGCGGTAGGTGGTCTGGAGGGGCCCCCACAGCCTCCCGGAGAAGGAGGGCCGCTGCAGGTCACATCCGCTCCAGCCTCAACAGAGGCCCTTGGTGGTCAGTGGGAGGTAGTGGGCTCCTCCCCCCCGCCCCTCCATCGCTGCCCCCTGGCGCGGGCCGGCGAGAGACACACAGTGGGCCTTCCTTCACTGTCCTTCATCTCCAGTCTTTAATGTACCAACAGACCAAAGGAAAAGGTCACGGGCAGAGACGGTGGGGTGGGGAAAGACGGAGGGGTGTGGGGCGCTTGAGCCCGAGGTCTCTGCCCTGAAACCAGCCACCCAGCGCTGCTATTTCTCTTCACCACTCTGACCCTCGGTGTCTTCTTCTGCAGAGTGGCCAATGCCCACTCACAGCATTGCTGATTAGAGGAAACCAGGTCCCACACAGAACGATAAAGCGCCCCCGGCCCAGTTTCATTTTGCCCTCCCACTGGGTGGAGGTGAACGTACACACCACGCCAGGGAGCCCGGCGTGGTATGGGGAGGCAGGAGCTGCCTCCCGATGGAGCTGAGCTGTGTCCGCACCCCGGGTCAGCAGGCGCAGCTCCCAGGGGCTCCTCTGGTCCAGGGCCACGTCCACTCACGCCCAGCTCCCTTCGGGAGCTGTGGCCTCTTCAAATGTGGCCCATGAATAACGGATCTCTGTTACAAATTTAGAAAGCGTCCCTGCGCCCCACAACTTGGCCTTTTTCTTTATTTTTATCCTGCTGTTTTATGAGAAAACCAGTTCTCTGCAAACACATTTTTCCCTCAACTGATTTCCTGACAACTCAATTCAAGTTGCTAATTTTACAGCCTCTATGCAGAGTGTCACTGGCTGGGATCCTTGAGTAGGGGTTCAAGGAAGGGGTTGAGGGCCCCAGGAGCTTTCCAGAAAGTTCCGGCTCCTGGGGGTTGGGTGGTGTGATGAAGGGGCCTTGGAGTCAGAGCCAGGTGGGGACCCTCACTCCCCTGCTCCCTGGGCAGCCCAGACCCGTGTCTCCTTCTCTGGGCTTCAGGTCGCTCATCTGAGCAACGGGGGAGGGGAGGCGTTCTCTGCAGCACCCTGGAGAATTCTATGATGTGAGCATAGACCGAGGGGCAATGACATCGGCGCAAAGCAGGCCCCATTGCTTCCGCCTCCCTGCCTCTTCCTGCAACAAACAGGGGAAGGCACCTGAAGAACCTTCCAGAAAACCCTCCAGAAAAGTCCAAATCCCCTCCCCTGTCCACTCGCCTCTGGGACTGTGGCACTGACCATAGGTCCCAAGCCTCTCAGAGTCTGAGCCTGCTCCCTCTGTGGCCACAACAGATGCCGCCCTCCGTCCGCGGGTCCCCACTTCCTCCCTCACTCACGCGGCGTTCCCCACACCTGGCCCGGGCTGGCGCCGGGGACACAGGAAAGGACAGACACGAACACGGGGCACACAGGAGGGCGCCCAGAAAGCTGCAAAGCCCGGAGCCAGAAGGGGCACCAGCCCGCCCCCTTTGCTGGCCTATCTCGAGCCTCAAGTCCTGCCCCCACGGACCCTTCAACAACCTGGGCCCAGCCCGGCTCTTGTCCTGGCTGAGCAGGTGGTTACACGGGCCCACGGCGCTCTGCGACGCCAGGTACTCCTCGTCAGTTGCCCACAACCCCCCCCCCCAACAGCCACCCACCCAGGCTCCCAGATTCTCAAGAACGAGCCTGGCATCTTGCCTCACCACAAGGGGGCGCCACAGGAGAGCCCGTGCCCAGTGCTCAGGGCCGCTCTTCACCTGGACGCTTTCCCCGGCAGCCCAGCAACTCAGGGCAGCCCTCACTTCACAACCCTTGACCTCACAACAGCCGTCCGGGGGTGGGGGGTGGGGTGGCTGTCCCCATTTAACGGACGAGGAAACTGAGGCCCAGAGAAAATGCGAGAGCTGCCAAAGTGCCCATTCTAGAGATGACAGAACGGAGCCTCGGGAAGGTGAGACACGGGGTTGCCTCGCTGCTCTGCTGCAGCCTCCTCGACACCAAGCTGGTCCCAAGAAGCTTCGGGGCCTGAGCCGATGCGAATCTGAGGAGAGGCCGCGCAGGCTCCAGCTGGTCCAGAGTCTCATCCGGGGCCGACAAGGTCATGGTGCGGAGGCTGCAGTTCCGATCCACGGGCCCACAGCCTCCACGCCAGCCTCCACTTCAAGGCTGCCGGGTCTGGCTCTGCCTCTCCCCACCCCTCCCTGCGCAGCCCGGGGGCCCAGCCGCAAACGCTGTGTTACACCGCTCTCCTCTACCCGCAGCCCCGGGACAGGCGGCTGTCGGCGGCACCCCTGAAGCACAGCTGGCCTTCAGGTCAGCGTGAAAGGGGACGGGCCGGTCCCCGAGCCCCAGGCCCGAAGCCTCCACGCCAGGCTGCAGAAGCAGGTCCCTTCAGTCAGCCCGCGCACTGGGAAAGGCGTCGGCTAAGGGAACCGTCCCGAAAAGAATGGTGAGGCCTGGGGGCCAAAGCTGTTCATTGCCATGCACTGCTGTGTCCCCTCAAGTCCACACGCTGTAGCCCCAACCCCGGGGTGACTCGAGGTTAGGAGGCGGGGCCTCTGGGAGGGGCTAGGGTTAGACGAAATCACGAGGGCAGGCCCCTCCATGGCATTGGTGGCCTTGCGTGAAGAGACTCGGGAGGGATGCGTCCCCTTCCCCTCTCGGCCACGTGAGCACACGGCGAGGGGGTGGCCGTCCACCAGCCAGGAGGAGGGCCCTCACCGGAACCCGCCGGACAGACCCCGGCCTTGGACGTCCAGCCCCCAGAAGGGTGAGTAAAGACGCGAGGTGCTGGAGCCTCAGTCTGTGCTGCTCTGACGGCCGCGGACACTAAGGACTCAGCACAGGACAGTTCAAGGAGCGAGAAAATGGAAACAATCCCCGACGGGACCTAAAAGGGAAGGTGCGTGGGACGGGCCGCCCGGGGCGGCACCCGCGAGGTCTGTCATCGCACGGAAAGCGCCCCCCTAAAGCAGCACGATACGAAACTCCGGGGGAAGAAAGATCCCAGCTGCAGAAATACGCTCGTGTGCATGCCCGTGTCTGCCGCCCTGGGAGTGCGTGCACACGTGTGCAAGGAGACACAGGCAGATGCACGTTGGTGGGGGCCGCAGGCAAACACTAGGTGCTAACTAAAAGGGCTTGTGCCCCGTGGGAATGCACGGTACTGTCTGCAGGGGGTACTATTTAAATTCCCACAGGGGGCAGGTGTCACTATGAAAATGATAAAAAGGATTTTTTTTTTTTTAAAGAAGCTGCTTGGCCAGACTCACCCCGACGGGGCAGTGATGCCTTCTGTGCTTGTATCCACCTGGGACGGCTCTCGCCTGGAGCACCCCCCCCAAGTGCCGCTCAGAGCCCCTCCTTGGGCCTGGAGGACAGTGGGGGTTCATCAGGCCACCTCATCAGAGCTTTATCTGGTCCCACCGCTTTATCTCCCAGTGGCAGAGAAGCTTCCAGGTACATTTTTAAGCCATTTCCTTCAGGTGTACTTAGGAGGGACCAGCCTCCCCGGGGTTAGAGGTGACGAAGGGCTCCAAGTTTACAGACGCCAGAGGTACCCGGGGCAGAGGCAGCAGAGAGCGGGGCCCGGGCCCCCCTCTGACAGCCCGAGTCCCCGCCACGTGCAGCCGTTTCCACGGGGGCCGGGAGACTGAGGCACTCACCCTACGTGGCCTGGAGCACCGCCCTCGGAAGTCCTCGGCCTTCCCTGCTCTGGGCCTCTGAGGCCGCTCCACTGCCCCTGACCTTCAGGAGCCCCGAGCCAGCCCAGCCTCCCCAGGCCGCCCCGGCCTCATGGACAAACAGGATAATTGCAATAACGTCGCCTGAACCAGGGGCTGTGAGAGCAGATGCGCTGCTGTGCAGAAGGGCTCAGAAGGGCATGCGGCACACGGGCTCAGTAAATGTTTCATAGACGCCACGTGTCACTGTCCCCCCCTCCTTTTACAGATGAGAGCCCGGACGCTCAGAGAGGGCGTGATGTGCCCAAGGTCACACAGCATCAGGAAGCGTCAAATCCAGAGAGATCTTAATCAGGGTGGTCCCTCTGCATTATTCAGTCGACGAGCATGCAAGGAGCACCTACTGTATGCCATCCCCTGTGCTAGCTCCTGGGTATCTGGATACGAACAACACGTACAGCTGTGGCATCTGCCCTCAGGGTGGGGGTGGGGCGTGCTCGCTTAGGATCCGGGGACGCCCACCGTGCAGGAGGCTCCGTGACCCTGTGCAGAGCTGCCGTGAGAGCGGCGTGAGGGTGCCCCACCCCAGCGCAGCTTCCGGGCCCCCCGGGGCCACAGAGAGCCTCTAGAGGATGCGATACCTACACGGAAAACTGGAGCGTGGCTACAAGTTACTCAGGTAAGAGGATGTAGGGAACAGCATTTGCCAAAGCCTGGAAGGGAAGGCAAGCACTGTGTGCTCAGAGGATTTCAAGGAGGTTCAGAGTCGGGGGGAGGCTCAGAATTGGGGGATAGAGAGGAAGGAAATGGCTGGAGAGCTTGCAGGGGGAGGCCAGCAACCTGTCCCCACGTCACTGGATCCCTCTGACAGGGGCAGAGCACACTGGGTGTGGAAGGAAGCCAGGCTCTGAGCCTCTGGGTGCCGTCTGTCTTTCCCCTGTGGGTTTGCATCCCTCAGCCCTGCTGGCCACGACCCCGCATCCTCCGGGGAAAGGTAGTCTCTGAGCCGGGTTCTCCCCGCTGCTGAGGCCTCTGAGGCTGCTCCCCTGACACTGGCGACTCTTAGCCACCAACAAGGCCCCTTTAAAAGACCAACGTGGGGAGCATTCCTGTGAGCGAGCCCTGTGGCCCCTTGGAGGGCAGCCCTGGGCTCTGCCCATCCCACAGGGAGAGCTGCGTGAAGCCTCACCCCTACACGGGCTGGCGCTGCCAGAGGGACGCGTTCGTGGGGCCCCACCCGGTCCTGAGCGGAGTCTGGGTCCGCACACAGTCAGGAGGGAAAGTCCAGGAAGAGAAGAGCCCAGGAGAAGAAATGATCCAGGGCCTCCACCCTGGGTGGAGAGTTCACTGCCGGACAGCGGCTCTTCCTGGCCACGCCTCACCGCTCCCCCTCCCCAGGGGCCACGGCCCCTCCCTCCCCGGCCCTGCCGCCTGGTGTGGCCCTTGGGGCCCCCGTGACCTGCCTCCGGCCCTCCCCCTTGCACCGTGCCCCCCACTGCGGGGGCTCCCGTAGCCCCGGGATGCGCGTGAACTTCAGCTGTAAGCCTGGTGCGCAGCCCAGCACGCCTGCTCAGCACAGCCTGCTCCCCTGCACCTGACAGCCCCGGGCAGCACTGGGGCCCCGTCCGCTCACCCGGGCGCCCCGAAAACAGGAGCCGTTAACTCGCAAGTGTTTGCCCGAGGCAGAAGGTACTTGACTGGGTTTAAGCAGGCATTGTGTTTTCCAGAACACTCTGGGACATCGGAAATGGAGGGGTTGGGGTGCCTGGGGGCTCAGTCAGTTAAGCATCCGACTTCGGCTCAGGTCATGATCTCATGTTCGTGGGCTCGAGCCCTGCGTTGGGCTCTGTGCTGACAGCTCAGAGCCTGGAGCTGCTTCAGATTCTGTGTCTCCCTCTCTCTGCCCCTCCCCTGCTCGTGCTCTCTCTCTCTCTCTCTCTCTCTCAAAAATAGACCAAAAAAAAAGGGAGAGTTCACCCAAATTCTGTGAGATTATTCTTGATTCAGAGGCCTCAATTCTCATATACAGACAGTATTTTCAAACCTGAAATAACACACTTCCTGTATGTTCCCTGTTGACCTTGAACACTGGCTGGGGTCATTTAAAACACCAACATCGGGGGGCACCTGGGGGACGCAGTCAGTTAAGCCTCCGATTTGGGCTCAGGTCATGATTTCACATTCGTGCATTCGAGCCCCGTGTCGGGCTCTGTGCTGACAGCTCAGAGCCTGGAGCCTGCTTCAGATTCTGTGTCTCCCTCTCTCTCTCTCTGCCCCTCCCCTGCTCACACTCTGTCTCAAAAATAAATAAAAAGATTAAAAAAAAAAAAAAACCCACCAACATCAGGGCACCTGTGTGGCCTAGTCACTTAAGCATCCACCTCTTGACTTGGGCTAGGGTCACAATCTTGTGGTTCGTGGGTTCGAGCCCGAGTCAGGCTCTGCACACCTGCAGCACAGAGCCTGCCTAGGATCCTCTCTCCCCCTCTCTCTTCCCTCCCCTACTCGATCTATTGCTCTCTCTCAACATAAATAAAAACTAAAAAAACTAAAAAAAGTTATAAAAATAAACACCAGCGTCAACCACAGGATGATGCCTGTGTGGTCCCGGAGGCCAGCGACACTGTGTGGTTGTTTACCGCCCAGAGGAAGGTGCTGTTTTGAGAAAGGATTCAAGAAGCTTTGGGGACATTTCAAACCCGTAACACTGCCTGGACAGCAGCAACNGAGAAGGCACGAAGGATTCCAGAGCCAGAAATTACGATGTCGATGGAGGGTGCCCAGGAATGCTGTGTGAGAGAGGGCGCAGGGAACTCGGGGAGGCGCTCAGAGGTGACCCCAGCAACCCGCCCAGGCCGCCCCCCCAACTGACAGCTGCAGGAGAGAGAGTCAGGAGCAGAGGGAAGGTTCCAGAAAAAGCGCTTCCGGCTCCAATGTTTCGGGAGCCCGGAGCTCCCGCTCACTGTCCGGTGGCATCTGTGTCTCCAGCCAACGGCCAGTCCGTGGAGGTGCCCCAGCCCCGATGGCGGGCGGGGCAAACGGAATCATTACTAAAGGAATCCAAGCCTGAGAAAGAAGCCACATGCCCGTGTGCAGCAGAGGGGGAAGGCGGGCTGATCCGCACAGGGAGCTTCAGCATCGAATTCTGCGCTCATTTATGAAGCAGCTTTATAACCGAGTGGGATATTGTGATTCATGTTAAAAAGAAAAAAGGGAAGATTTGGTTTTCGTCCCGTTTCTGGTACAGAGCTTTGAAATCCCAGAAATCCCTGTCGTGTTTTCTGTCATGTTAATGAGTCGACCCTGAAAAAGCCACATAAGGGTGGGGACTGGTAGCCAGCGCAGCCAGCCCGGTGAGGACTCACTGGGCGTCCAGGAAGGGGGGACACACTGGAGATTGAGTCGAGTCACCAAAGGCCAATGATTTAATCCGTTGTGTCTGTGAAATGAAGCCTCCATAAAATTCCAAGGATGGGTCAGGTTGAGGGCTTCCAGGTCCGTGAACTCAGAGGTGCAGGGGGCAGGTGCCTGGAGAGAGCGGGGAAGCCCCACACCCTTGCGCAGACGTGCCCGGTGCATCTCTCCCTCCTGGCCCTTCCCGAGGTCTAGCCTGTTATCATAAACCAATAAGTGAGTAAGTACAATGTTTCCAGCAAGTAAAATGTTTCTCCGGGTTCTATGAGCCACTCCAGCGAATGAGAGGACCCGGGGACGGATGATCGGACCCTTCAGTCCAGAGCCGGTGGTGACAGCACAGGTGACGGCCTGGCCGGAGCTCTGACCCTGCGGCGGGTGGGGGTGGGGGTGGGGGTCTGATGTGGTCAGAACCGAGTTAACCTGGATGACACCCGGCTGGCGCGGAGGATCGTGGGGTGTGGGGGAAGGACCCACACGTCGCGTCTGGCATCACGAACGTAAGGCCTCCCTTCTGGTGCTCGGAAGATGAAAACAGTCGCGCTCGGTGCTGATTAGACTCGTGATGCTTTGCTGCCGGGTGGCCTGGTGACCCGTGTGCCTGCCTTAGCCCTGCCACTGTCTGTCCCTTCGCCACACTGAGCCTCGAGGTCCTCACCTGTAAACGAAGGGGCCATTGCTGTCCAGTGAGACAGGGGCTCACCTGTGGGGACCGGGGCTGGGAAGTCTGGCCAAGTGCTATGTAAAGGATGGGGTTTCTGGGAGCCCCGGGTGGGGGATCTCCGGGAGGCAAGGTCTGTACCCAGAGTCGGGCTGGGGGCCCATGCAGGTGAGGACGTCTACACCGTAGGGGACGGGGGTGGGGCACCAAGCGGGGCCCATGCCCGCCATCGCTCCTTCTTCTGGCCCAGTTTCTCAAACTGTGAGGCTGAAGCTGGCCACAGCCCCATCAGGACCCCATGACCTACTTCGGATCCCCACTGTGGCCCGCGGTGGGAGCCCCTCTCAAAGACCGCAGAGCTGTGGCCGCCACAGGGTCCTGGCGAGCTCTGGGGACTGGATGCGCTCCCTTGGGGACAGCAAAACAGGCCGGCCAGACCGTAAGGATGCTCAGATGGAAAGGGCAGCCAGCCCGGGCACACGGCCCCCTGGGCCCCCTCCTGAGTCACCGGCAGACATTACTAATTAATCACCGCACCACGTACCCCTGGGACCATCCTGATTTCAGAGCACGGAGCCCAAGCAGCAGAAGATCTGAATAATCTTAAATGTCAAACCCACTGACTGTCCCCCCTGCGAAACCGCCAGAGGCAGCCACAGGAAGGAAGCGCGTGGGGCCTGCTGATGAGAGAGCCGCTCTGCCCTGGATTTTTTCTCCTTTGTCCCTGGGCGGGAGCGGGCTGTGCCTGGTTTCTACAAAGAGAAATTCTAAAAGAATCACGGCAAGCCCGAGAAAGAACACCTTGCGCGATGACCCCTAATTAAGGTGCAGAGAGCCCACAGCCAGAGCCCCGGGGCTGGAGCGGCTGGGGCTTAATTGAGAGAGAGAGATGTGAGGAAGTGGATGGCGGGCCGCAGGGATGCCGGGGTGGGGGGGAGCTGAGCCCCCTCCCTGGTGGCCCTGAGCACCGCTCCATCACGCTCTGGGAGCCCAGTGGAAGCCCCTCTTACACGCACTCTCCCTGCAGGCCAGTAATCCGGAGGCCGGTGGATACAGCCCGGTGTCCCCGGCACAGGCAACGAGAGAGAATGTTAACAGCTTCGTCTTCATGTTTCTCCGTGCGACTCAGAGCGTATCCAAGGAGTCCCACGCAGGTGCTGACGCTGGAGGGGATTCTCAGGGCAGCCTGGACGGGGGCTGGGGGGCTGGGTAGGGGTCCCAGGCCGGGGGCCACACTCTGCCGCTCCCCAGCGCGAGTCCTGGCCAGGCCCCACACCTTCTGGTGACGGAGCGAGCCCGCGAACANGCTTCTTGCTGCAGGGAGAGGTGGGGCGGGGGAGGGCAGGGGGGGCCTCTGGCACACACTCATGGAGGGGCTTCGTGCCTTCCAGGCCGGCCTTAGGGAGGTGGGAGATAGGGGTGTGCCAGCCGACGGGCACCCCAGCCACCTCCTTTGGGGTTTGTAGCGGGTGACACAGTGACCCTCCGAAAGGGTGTCCACATCGTCATCCTGGGAACCCACGAGTGCAAACTATCAGGGGAACAGGCCCTTGCAGACGTCAGTGCCTGCAGACAAGAGCCTCCCAGGTCGTCCGTGGGCCTCAGATCCAACAACAAGTGTGCTTCCTTGTAAGAGACAAAAGTGGGGACGCGGGCAGCCATGGGGAGAAGGCCACGTGACGGCGGAGCAGCATGAGAGGGGCAAGGCCAGGACTGCCTTGTGCCCTGAAGCTGGAAGAAACCAGGAAGGAGGCTTCCGGGGCCTCAGGAGGGGGCACAGCCTGAAGCCCCCTCCATTCCAGGCTTCTGGCCTCCGGACCGTGAGATGTGGAATGAGCTGGGGGGTTTTCTGTTTTTTGTTTTTTATGTTTATTCATTTTTGAGAAAGAGAGAGACAGAGAGTGAGCGAGGGAGGGACAGAGAGAGAGGGAGACACAGAATCAGAAGCAGCTTCAGGCTCCCAGCTGTCAGCACAGAGCCCGACGCGGGGCTCGAACCCACGAACCGTGAGATCAGGACCTGAGCCGAAGTCGGGCGCTTAACCGACTGAACCTCCCAGGTGCCCCATGGAATGAGCTGTTTTAAGCCCCCTGGTCTGTGGTAACATTCGAGGGCAGCCCCAGGCCAGGGACACAGGGCTCAGAGTTGGCAGGGACTTCCAGCCGGGCCGGGAGGGACAGAGGATGAAGTGGCCTCGGCAGACAGAGGAGCAGAGGGGGCGGCCTGGGGTGCTGAGCACGAGTGAACAGCGTGGGGGTACACGCGGGGGTCGAACAGGCCTCTCAGAGGACTCTGTGCCCATAGGGAGGTGGGACCCAGGGCCTCAGCTGTTCATCTGTCACTCACTCAGTCATTCAACAAACACCTCCTGCGCCGACTTGGAGCCCATGTGAAGCAGCCAGCCAGGTCTGGACACTTCGGAGGGGCCCCCCTTCCAGAAGGGATACACCCACGCACACACGCACAGACACGCATATGCACACTCACTCACACGAGTGCGCACACTCTGGGAAGCCCATAGGGAGGCAGGGCTGGGCGCGGGCCAGGCGGCTCTCAAAGGGTGACCTTGGTGACATTTAATCTGCAACGCCCCTTCCAGCTCAGAATTCTCTCAGTTAAGACAGGATCATTTTGCTTTTGCTTTTAAAGAAGCTCTGAGAGGAGAAGGGAGAAAGGAGGGGAAAACTTGCACTTTCTGGCCAAAGCCTTGTCCATCCTCCTGGGGTCGCCCCCCTTCCGGTCCCACAAACCCTGCTAACGCTGCCTTTCCCGCCGTGGCCACCTCCCACCTGCGCAGGCTCAGCTCCTTTAGAAAGAGAACCCACCAAACAACCAGGAGACAGGGGCCCCTGGGGGGCTCAGTTCGTTAAGCGTCCGACTTCAGCTCAGGTCACGATCTCACGATTTGTGGGTTCGAGCCCCGCGTCGGGCTCTGTGCTGACAGCTCAGAGCCTGGAGCTGCTTCAGATTCTGTGTCTCCCACTCTCTGCCCCTCCCCTGCTCGTGTTCTCTCTCTGGCTCAAAATATACACTGTAAAAATAAAACACGAGGGAGACAAACCCCATGCCTTGCCGTCACTCTGGTCCCCCGGCTGGAGAAACGTGGAGATGTGTGGCCGGATGGTGCGTGGGTGCCGCGGCCCTCCGTCGGGGACACCGAGATGCAGTTCTGCACACGCTGAAATCAAGCGCCTCGGAAGGCACGTGCAGATGAGCAGGGACCCCAGCAGCAGTGGGAAGAGTGGGCTTCACTGTCCGCCCTCACACCCGGATCAGGGGTCTGGTGCTGGGGGGGTAGGGGGTGGGTCCAGCACCTTCTTGTGCACTAGGCCCACCCTCAGGAGGAGGCTGTTTACCCAGCAGAGGAGGGTCCGGAGGAGAGGATCCAGGGCAGGGTGCAGGGGAGGGTGCAGGGGAGGGTCCAGGGTGGGGTCCTGGCCACCTCTCCCAGCTCCTGCTGTCCCCTGGCTTGTAGACACCTGGGTCTGGTCCCGGCGGTCCAGCTTCCTGAGTTTTTAACCATTCCTGTTTGCTAATCACACTCACTGCACGCGACGCACCAGGGTTTTCCTCACACTGCGTCCTTGAGCAAATCTTCGCACCACCAGCATCCAGCGGGGGCTGACCTGCGGCAAGGGCCCTGGGGCTCTCACACGTGGCGGGGGAGGGGGACGGGGGGAGGGAGCTCACAACGGGCCTGCGTGGCTGGGGATGGGGTCGTGGGGTTCTCGCCGCCCAGAAAGAGGGACGAGGTCCCAGTGAGCCTCACTCGGCACGACTTGGGCCATCTCCAGGCTTCAGACCCCGCTCAGACCCACCCCTAAGACTGGTGCCCAAATACCAGTCCTGCCTCAGACCGAGCCAGCTCAGACCCTGCCCAGGGTCCAGAGGGGACCCTGAGGGTCATTTCTGCTCTGTCACGGTCACTGCTAGGGGCAAGGCCTCAGGGCCGGGTGTCGGAGTCCCAGCTATGTCCCTGGGTTCTGGGTGGCTACAAAGGGACATTTTCATAGCATCTTAGGGAATGTTCTTGGGCATCAAGAGAGCTCAGCAGTGCGTTCCCTGGACTCAGATCTCAGACAGACTTTCAGAGCGGGCTCTCTGACAAAGACTTGCCCTTCCAGTAAGGGACACAGATGCAGGCGGACACCAGGAACAGGGAGGGACAGGGACACAGGACGGTGGTGGCTCCCAGGCCCGAGGACCCAGAGCATCCCTCCGATGAGGGATTTCAGATGTCGGGCCTCTGCCTGACCTTCTGTCCAAGTGGCATGAGAAGAGTCATGGCCAAGCTGTTTTCCAAAGGCCTGGGCCAGACCCCGGACCTCAGCCCACCCCATCTATACAAGGGCAGGTACTGTGTATCACCATGTGTGTGGGCATTGGGGACCTTTGTGACCTGATCCTATCTTGGGTTTCCAGCCTCATCCTTCTGGGCTCCCTATCCTGGGGCCCTATGATGTCCACCTACCAAGCTTCTAGAAAGTTCCATGGCATCCCCTGAACCTTTGCCCGGAGCACCTGTCACCCCAGTCCTACCTGACCCCGGGGGTGGGCCATTTTCTGGAGCTCTCCCAGGCCGAGGCGAGCTCTCCCCTCCACGGACCTTGCTGATGTGCCCACCCTGCCTTTCTAGATCTCAGTCCCTCACGTTCAAGTTGGCGCAGGCTTGTGTGCCGATGTTTCACCGGCATGCGTGGGTGCCGAGAGCCGTTTCCGCGTTGACTCAGTCGCCCTCGTGTTCCTGACAATGTTTCTATTTGATACTTTGATTTCGAAGAATTAATAGTCAAAGCCCAGAACAAAGGCTGGGTGGCCTCGCGAGCCTCAGGGCGTCAGTCTCGCAGATTCTGCCGCGTCTGGCTGACACGGCACACGCGGGGGACCGGGGGGCTGGGGCGGCTCCCACCACTTCTGTTGAAGGAACCAACGAACGAAAACACAGAACAGACAGCCCTGCTCTCAGGGACGGCTTTTCTCGCTCACACTCCGGCCCCGCTCGGGTGTGCTCCCCTGTTCACGGTCAGAGCTGATGAAGTTTTGTTCCGTTCGTCTCCCCCACTCGCCCCTCCTTAAATCGGGTTCCGGAGTGCGGGAGCCTCCCAGCGGGATGTTAACTGCAGGCCCAAGGAGGCCCGGGCCCCGCGACCAGAGTCAGGGAGGCCTTGTTAACGGGGCGACGGGCGGTGAGGCTACACCCTCTCCGCGCAGCGCCCGGCGTCCAGGCTGGGCTCCCGCATCCTTCTGACGAGCGCGGTGTGTGAGAAGCAGGTGTGAGGAGGGAGGGCGTCTCTGCCCGCCCCCCCTCCACCCCCAGCCAGCCTTCCTGGAGGGCCACCAATGACTGAGCTTGGCATCGATGTTCCAGGTCTTTCTGCATGTGGCTGGCCTCCCGCTGCCTCTCCCCCCGCGGCTCTGGGCTCTCTGGAGGCTTCACGGCCCCTCTGGGGACGGAGCAGGGGCCGCCTGGTCAGCAGCCGGTTGTATCGGCCTGTCTGTCTCCCACGGGGCACAGGAGCCCCCCGGGTGGGAGCTTCGTGCCCCCGTGCTCGGTCCTGACAGCTCTTCCGCGGTCCCCGCCCCCCCGGCCTCAGGCTCCCCCGGTGTCTCCGATCACAGTCTCCAGGCCGTGACTACAGCTCCCAGAGTCTCTCTCCTGAAGCAGCCTGTGGCGCCCCCGGGTCCCAGGGCAGAGCCGACCTCGCCCGGGCAGCCACGCCCCCCACGGAGCGCCCACGCACCTGCCCAGCCTCACCCCGCCTGCCCTCCTGCTCTCCCTGCTCTCAGGGCTCAGGACGGCCCCACACGCTCCTGCCTTCTCACTCACGCTCATGCTGTTCCTTCCACCCGGGATCCCCTTCCCGCAAACCTACGAAGACTTAACTCAAATGCTGCCTACCAGTGGTGACCTTGGGCAGAATTACTTAAAAATATTCAACTGCTCTTCAATCAGAACCTACAATAATCACACCCACTCTGAATTTGCCAGAGATAGATCCGCTGCAGCCTCACGACGGCCCAGAGAGGTGGAGCTCGTGCCCAGAGCCACACAGCCCTGACTGGCGAGCTGCTCTCCTGCCGGCTGTGTGCTCCGAGCCCCAGGCTCCGCCCCAGCTCCCTGCCTGGGTGCCTCCCATCCTGCATCCCTCCGACAGCCCTGATTGCACCCACTCTCGGCCCATCAACTGATCTGCCCTTTCCCAGCCACCGCTCTAAGCCCCTTGAGGCCTGTGCCCTTACACCCCTCTTAAACCCCAACAGCGCCCAGTCCAGGGGCCAGGATAGAGCACATGTGCCAACAAACAGGATGCCCTTGGGGGCTAGCATACAGGGTGCCTTCTACCCATTCTAGACTTCTTCTTCTTTACTTCCTTCTCCTATAACAAGGCTGGGATGGGAAGGGGGGGTGGAGGAGGGGGATGGGTAAATGAGGGGATAGATGACGGAAGGGATGGATGGATAGGGAAGGATGAATAGACGGATGGACAGATGGACTGACGGTGGACGGATGGATGGGTAGATGAGTGCGTAGGTAAATGGATACAGTAACTTGCTATGGACCCTGAGCAGGTGTCTCAGCCAATCTGAGCCCCATTTACTCAGTTGGGGAAAAGAGGAGCTAAGGCTCAAGGGGCAGAAGGAATGTTTCTCCCTTGACCATGAACCTGCCTGGGCAAGACCAGACTCCCCGGCCCCATCATTTCAGTACACTCGTCTCCCTCCTTTGTGACCTCTGACCTCCTCTCTTTTCTTTTCAATATGGCTGGAAGTGAGAACCTACTGTCTTTTTTTTTTTTTTAATATTTTTATTTCTCTCTAGGGGAGAGAGAGAGAGAGAGACAGCGTGAGCAGGGGAGGGTCAGAGAGAGAGGGAGTCACAGACTGAAACAGGCTCCAGGCTCCGAGCCGGCAGTCAGCACAGAGCCCGACGCGGGGCTCGAACCCACGAACCGCGAGATCATGACCTAAGCGAAAGTCGGACGCTTACCGATTAAGCCACCCAGGCGCCCCGAGAACCTACTGTCTGATAATAGCCGTGTCCCTCTTTCTGATGACAAACTCTGACTGTGCCACTAATCTCACTTCCCCATGAGATGCCAGGTGGGAGACTGTTTTGAAACAGCCCTGTAATGATATCCTATGCAGGGTTCCCAGCCTTGGCTGCAGATGGGAATTACCTGGGGAGCTTTTAAAGAGACACGGGGGCCCCACTATAATCCACTTTAATCAGAGTCTCAGGGCCCCGGGGTCCAGGCTCATGATTTTCACGGTACCCGGGGAGGCTCGTGTGCCGCCAGGACTGGGGACCAGCGAAGTAGACTGAGAAGCACTCCGGGGTTGGAAGAAAGCCACAGAGTCAATAGATTTTATTGTCAGGGCACCAACTTTCTGGATAAACAAGACTCCGTTTGGAGGGTCTGATCTGTCACCTCCCGCTCTCAGTGAGCCAGGGAGCGCAAGGGGAGAGAAAAGAACCACATAGCTTAGAATCAAGGTCTCCATGGGGCGCCTGGGTGGCTTAGTCGGTTAAGCGTCCGACTTTCGCTTAGGTCATGATCTCGCGGTTGGTGGGTTCGAGCCCCGCGTCGGGCTCTGTGCTGGCTGCCAGCTCAGAGCCTGGAGCCTGTTTCAGAGTCTGTGTCTCCCTCTCTCTCTGACCCGCCCCTGCTCACGCTGTCTCTCTCTCTCCTAGAAATAAATAAAACATTTAAAAAAATAAAAAAAAAAAGGTCTCCACCCAGCCAACCATGGGCTCTCAGAGCACTGAATTTCTTGGAGAAATAATAGTCATCCATGAGATTAATCATATGATCCCTGTCTCTCATTTTATTTTCAGTCCCTTCCATGACCTTCATTGTCATCATCATTACCACCATCACCACCATCGCCATCATCACCCCGCCATCCCCATCCCCACTATTATCACCATCAACATCACTGCCGTGTCTAACATTCACTGTCAAACTCTGTGCTAAGAGCTTTATGAGTATTACTGATGTCTGGCCCTCAGAACAACTCTTTAGAGAACTGCAGTGTCTTTTCCCGATTTGCTAAAGAGCACGTTGTAGTTCAGAGAGGTTCAACAACGTGCCCGAGGCCACACAGCCACCAGACGGCGATGCAGAGATTCCTATGCAGATCTGCCTGACATTAGACTTGGTGCTTTTAACAGGAAGGGGAAGATCAAACACAGTGTCTAGACCCAAACTCCTGAGTGTCAGAGGACAGCCAGGAGGGAAGAGCCAGCCCCTTGGACAACCTGCAGCCATCTCCAGTGATGGGGGGGGGGNGAGCCCCTCCCGGGGGGGGGGGGGGGGAGGGACTGGGCTTGAGCACCAAGGCTGGGGAGTCACCCAGGAAGGCAAGGATGGCCCTGCTCCAGGGTCATGGCAGCCAGGGTACCATGGTCTCCTTACCCCAGCGTCCCGAGAAAAAAAAGAAGCCCTCATCCAACCAGGGGCCTCAGGGAAAACCCCAGTCCACTACCACCACCCCCGGCCAGGGCTCCTGTGGACACAGTGGCAATGCAGAGGGCCACGGATGACACGTCACTTGGCCACCTTTGGCAGCTTCTAACAGCAGCTCAGAGGCCCGGTCGATGCCCAGACTGCCTCCAGACACTGGGGACTTCGTGTGACCTGCACAGCTGCCAAGCCCCGGGACAGGAGCCAGCCTTCCCTCCAGACACTGCTCCACGTGGCTGCTGGCTCAATCATGAGGCCACTGACAGCCACACACAGGCCTCGTGGGCCTCCACGGGGAAAGGCCACGGTGTACCTCCCCACGCCGCTGGCTCCTTCCCCATCAGACACGTGTCCAGGCACGCCGCACACAGCAGTCAGGCAGCGGTGTCTGGCCGGGGTCCCGGGCCCCCCAGGTCCCCGCCGCACACCCCCGACCCCGGGCCACGTGTCAGGAATCACCCAGACCAGGAATCGTGAGCTCACCTGGAGTCTCCTCCTCTGTCGCCCCGTCACTAAGGGGCTGGTCACCCACAGGCTCTGCCTCCTAAACAGGCCATGAATGTCCCTCTCTTCCCGTCCCCTGCTCCCCACCCAGGCCTCGCAGGGCCCAGCGTGATCCATGGAACAGCCTCCTGACAACGCTGTGCTGGTACCCTCACCCCTCCAACCTGTCGCCCCCTAGCGGCCGGGGTGGGGGGTCTTACCCACGCGATTCAGTGTCCGGAAATAAGTGGGTGTACGTGGGTGGGTGGGTGTGTCACAGCAGGTGCAATATCCCCAATCCACTTTCAGATTCGTGTCCCTTTGCCTGGAGGAAGGCATCCCATGTTGCCAGTGGGTGTCTTCCATTTGTAAAGTTTGGGACCATTTTTTAAAAAAAAATTTCTAGGGGCGCCTGGGGGGCTCAGTTGGTTACGCGTCCGACTTTGGCTCAGGTCAGGATCTCACAGTTTGTGAGTTCAAGCCCCACATCAGGCTCTGTGCTGACAGCTTGGAGCCTGGAGCCTGCTTCCGGCTCTGTGTCTCCATCTCTCTCTGACCCTCCCCTGATCATGCTCTGTCTGTCTCTCTCTCAAAAAATAAAATAATAAACATTAAAAAAATGTTTTTTAAATTTCTATTAACCTGATGCCTGCAGTCTGCCTGTGTTCCCATCCTCACCCTCCCACTGACTGGGCGCCCTCGCACATGCTGCTCAGCCTCTCTGAACCTCAGTCTCCCCATCTGCAAAATGGCAGTGATTCTAGAACCTTCCTTTCAAGGTGACTGCGACGTGGACCTGAGCCACTGAATACATAAGGTTTCTACCTGACCCGTGTGCTGTTTCCATCTACAGAGAGTATGTGTTAACCCTGCTCAAAACCACCTTGCTTTGTAGAAGGGTGGGTGGGATTATGTGTGAATCTTTTTTTCTTTTTCCTACATTTTCTCCGAAGACTCTGTGTGTTCATAAAGGAGGGGGAAGAACCCACAAAAGCAGTGACTGCATGTCTCTAACACAACCCTCTGGAGAAGGGAGGAGGGTCCCCCAAAACAACAAAAGCAGCAGGAAGGAGAAGAGGCCTCGCACGGCCGCACCCGGACCCCGTGCCTGGTGCCCAGCCGCTCTCCTCCCTGCCTCCCCCTCCACGTGGCCCCGGGCCCCACAGGGCTCACAAGGGAAGCCAGAACGCGGCACATCTGACATTATAAAGACACCTCCAAGACGTGTCCTGTTCTGCTAAATTAAAGAGAAAAAGAGTATTAGCCGTGCAAGGGAAGAGCATATCTGCTATGATTAAATATTTATGCCTCGGCGGCTCTTCGGGGCTACATGTCTGCTGAGCAGAAGAGCCTGCGACACGCGGGTCCCTGCCACCCCCTCCTCCACCAGGGTCCACGGATGACCTGATCTCCCAGCTGACGTCAGCACGGGGATGCTTGATGCTTGGCCTCCCTGCAAATTTAATAGGGGCACCTATCTGACTTGGGCTCAGGTCATGATCTGACAGTTTGTGAGTTCGAGCCCCACGTCGGGCTCTGTGCTGACAGCTCAGAGCCTGGAGCTGCTTCGGATTCTGTGTCTCCCTCTCTCTCTGCCCCTCCCCCCACTCTCAAAACTAAATAAACCTTTTTTAAAAAGTTAATAACTAGCCTCATTTCCCCCCCAAAGCCCTGTGAGGGGAAATGTCAATGCCGTTAGCGTGAGGTTCAGTAACCTGGCCTGGACGCCCAGAGCCCAAGGCTGAGCCCCGAGGGCTCCCTGGACCTCAGCCTGAGGTGAAGGGGAGCCAGCCAGGCCCAGCAGCCTTTAGACGGCATCCCGGCTGCCAACCTGTCCCCTGCCCCGGTCACATTCCTCGGGCCCCTCCTCCCTCTGGGCCGGGCGCTGCTCCCGGGGTGCGGCCCCCACACACGTCTGATAGTGCTGGGGCTCTGGAAAGCCCGGGGGACAGAGGGCGTTCAGGCTGGGCTCCCGTTCAGTCTCTCGTGTCTCACTGATCTCCGTGGGAACGTCCCAGTACATGTTTCCTGGGGCTCCCAGGGTGTGGGTCCCCCGGTCCTGCCTCCACCCCTGCTGAGTGGGACAAACACCGACCTCAAAATTATCCTTTCCTGATGCAACACATGCCTTCCTAGATGATGCATCTGCCCACGGCACTCCTCTGCGTCAGGAATCCCCGTGCCGTCAGGATTCGCCCCAGCAGTCAGCATGGCATTCAGGCCTCTTGCGGCTGCTCTCTACTTCTTTCTCCCGCCATCCCATCTGGCCGACACGGCGCCCACGTGCTGCATCTGTTTCCCAGGACAGGACACACCCCTCAGGGTGCCCTGAGCTTAGGCTGTGCCCTCCCCTAGAGCCCTTTGCCCCCAGTGAACATTTTAAGTTTATTTATTTTTAAAGAGAGAGAGAGAGAGAGGGAGGGGCAGGGAGAGATTGAGAGAGAATCCCAAGCAGGCTCCACACTGTTAGCTCAGAGTCTGACGTGGGGCTCGAACCCACGAGCCGGGAGATCATGACCTTAGCCAAAACCCAGAGTTGGATGCTTAACCGACTGCGCCACCCAGGTGCCCCGCCCTCCCCCAGCGAACTTCTATGCATCCCTCAAGGACCCTATGAAAGGACCCACTTGTCCCACGCCCAGGGAACCGTCTTTGACCCCACCCCACCCCCACCACCGGCAGGTTCTGAGAGTTGGATCCTGGCACTAGAAGCCATGGGGGTCTCTTTCGCTCCTCTAGACCGGAAAGTTCTGGATTGCGGGGCTGTGGTCCGTTGGCCCATTGTGGTCAGCTCTCTGCCTGGCCCTGGCCCAGAGTAGAGGCTTGATGGGTGCTTATGGAGCGAATGACTGAATTCATCAATCCTGTGGCTCACAGTTGCTTCCAAAAGACAAGTAAATATACGATGCTCGTCTCCCCTCGATGCGGCATCTGAGGCCTGCCCACGTGGGCATGGCACTGCCCGCCTGAAATCACCGGCCCCCGGATCGAGGCTCCCAGTGCGATGCCCGGGAAACCAAGTTCATGCCAGCCTGCTGCACATCAGTACCCAGCCTGGGAAGAGCTCATCTGTATGCGCTGCTCTGTGCTCCGGGGCCGCGTGCAAGCCCGCCGCCTCGGTCTCCCCAGATCCGCTCACCTCTCCTCCCCACCATTTCCAAATCCAATCAGCACAAATCACTCAGCTAATTTCTTTCCCAGAGTTAAACAACAAATTGCTTTGCCAGCCTCCAGTGTCTGTTGCTTTAAAGGGATGCGGGGAGGAGCNCTTCCCCACCCCCTGCCCGAGTCAGACAGCTGGACTATGTGCAGGATTCAAAACCAGATCCCTTGACATCAGAGCCCATTTCCTCTTTGTGAACAGACTACAAGCCAGTGCTGTCAGCGTGGGACTGAACGCAGCAGAGACCCCATGCATTCCTCCGCTTTCCGTTCAGGAAGGTTCCCTGCACAGTGGTCAGAGCTGGGCTTCGGGGCCAGGCTCGCCAGCCCAGCGCCCTACCTCTGCCCCGTGCTCCCTGGGTGACATGCTGTCGGGGACCCAGGTTCCTCACCTGCACAGTGGGGACGAGGACCAGGGGACCCGTCTGGAAGGGCTGTCATAAGAAGAGGGGTTGGAAGAGAGTCCGGCCCCCTGGGGGCCCCTGAACAAGCAGCCCGGGTACCTTCTGTGAGCCGTGCAGAGTGGGCACCACCCCCAGCGGGCCTCCGGGCTTTCATTTACGCCTTCTGGTGCCAGACCCGGAACTGGTCCTGAAGTCTGAGCTCCACCCCTGGAGAAGGCCACTCTGGAGACAGACCACAGCCCCGCGTGTGCCGAGAGTGTGTGCAGCCGCTAAGGTGAGGCCGTGAGCGCCTGGGAGGTGGGGGGGGGGGCACGGTTTTGAGCCCACCGATGCAAGCGTTTCTAGAATGTGAGCGCTCTCCTGTTTTTATCTGGTTTCCTGTACGTCTGTCCCTGTGTGTCCTCTGAGGACCCATCTGTTGCTGGTGACAGTCCAGCCAGCCAACCTGCAATGACCAGGTAACCCCCAACCTGTTCACCCCTCAGCCTGCTGTGCCGGGCGATGTCCCCTCCTCCGCCAACCCCTTGTCAGCTTCCACTTGGCAGAGCAAGGCAAGGCAGGCACGGCACGTGTGAGGCAGGTGCATGGAGCTCAGAGCCCTGGTCACTTACGCAGGTGTGTGACCCCAAGTAAGGAGCTTCGCCCCGGCTCACTGCCCTCGCCTGTGCGAGGGGAACCAGAATCCCCTCCCCCATCTCCTGTGCAGAGAAGCTGAGGATGTAGACAGCCTTTCATAAACTATGAAGTGCAGTGCCCCGGCAACAGAAAAACAAAAGTACGCAGCCCAAAAATGGGCAAAAGACTTGAATAGGCATGTCTCCAAAGAGAACATACCGATGCCCAAGAGACAGATGAAAATATGCTCAACATCTCTCATGATCACGGGAATGCAGATGGAAATCACAGTGGGGCACAGCTCACGCCTCTGGGCGCAATGCCTGCAGGGAAAGTCTAGGGCACTGGTGCCCTCCAGGCTGACCCACCATTTAATGGGGAGACAGCGAGGCAGTCTCACGAGGGGAAAGGTAATGGTGTCCCACCCTGGCAGGGGCTAGCAGGGGCTGAGCCCCCTACTTCTCTGTGTCCACAGCACTTCACAGTGTGGATAGAAGATGCAGGTGCCCCTGGCTCATCCCAAGGGGCCAGGAAGCAACACCCCCTCCAAACGGGACACCCACGAGAGGCTCAAGAACACAGAGGACAGATGGTCATGGGCTTCGGTCCCCCGGGGCCGCTCCCGCTCCTCCTTCCTCCTAGGCAGGGCAAATCGAAGGCTCAGGAAGAAGGGGGTTTCCCTGGGGACAGGCCAACCGAAGCCAGCCCACGGCGCCCTCCAGTCCCCCTTTGCTGGCTGTCACTCCCCCTGGACTCAAAGGTCGCTGAGCACCCCCGCCCGGGTCTTCATCCCCACGGCGGGGATGGTGTAGGGATGGCTGACAATCGCACGCTGCTTACAATGGGGTGTAAGCGCATTGGTGTAAGGACTGCTGTGTGAGCAGCAGAAAGCCTGTCACAGTGCCGGCTGGGGAACACACGGTCCCCAACCCCCAGCCACCTCCACACACCCCCACCCACAAGTCCATGACATACTCAGATGTGACAACGGTCCCTCCGCTCACCCAGAAGAAACCGAGGTCCAGCCCCGAGCTGGGAATCCTTAGCTCATCGCACACGGCTGCGGCCACGTTTGAACCCAGATGTCTGAGTCTGGAGCCCAGGGTCTCCCACTGACCAATACGGTGCCTCCCGCAGAGGTCACGCAGTGATACCTGTGCCCGACCCCCATGGAAGGGCGGTGAGGCAGCAGAGATCAAATACTCTTGAAGAAACTTCGGAGCCCCCAGGGAGCACTCGGGACTGCTGGTCCCCGGGCCCGGGCAGGAAGGGCGAGAAACGGAGCAGTGGGGACACTGGCCATCTTGTCTCTGTGAGCTCAGGACCCGCGTCAGTCTGGTCACCCCATCTCAGGCCGCTGCCACTGTGCAGACAAGCAGTGGGCTTCCCCCGGGCAGGGACGCTCCGACGCCTTGCTGCACTCAGACCTGGATCTCAGAAAGCAAGATGGTGACTCTGACACCCTCTGCGGGAGGTGGTGGGAAGGGAGAAGAATGTGGGAAAGTGGAAAAGTGGGTGGTGTCTTTTCTTAAGTGCAGGGCCGTGAGAAATTCGAAAAATGAATTCAGCATGTGTATTGAATGTGCCGTCCCAGCCCTCAGGTCGCGGCTGCAGATGTCAAAACGCTACACCAGGCTGGGCCACAACTGGGGGACACACCAGGTCACTCCCCAGATCTGACCATCCGGCCGAGATCTCTTACATTTCCCGCCAAATTCCCACGTACAGGACACTAATCTTGCCAAATCTCGATCCCGCGGCTCTCCGCAGTGAGTTCCAACAAAGTGACAGTTGTCCGCATGGATGTGGCAGTGTACCCTGTAGCCCAAGCCGTCCAGGCCGCCACAAAGTGGCTCTGGGTCCGAGGGCCAATGGCCATGGAGTCAGTAGGACAGTGGGCCAATGGGTCAATGGTCAGGGGGGGCCAGTGGTCAATGGGTCAATAGGGTCGATGGGTCAATAGGGTCAATGGGTCAATAGGGTCGATGGGTCAATAGGGTCGATGGGTCAGTAGGGTCGATGGGTCAATGGGTCAATAGTTAATGGGTCAATGGTCAATGGGGCCAATGGGGTCAAGCCAGAGGGGAAAAAGGCTTTCGTGTCACACCCGTTACGGGTTACTCCACGCTGCACTCTCAGGCTGCTCTTCCACTGGGGGGAGCCCCCAAGGTAAGGCTGGTGCCCAAATGCTGGGGCCTCAGACGAGTGCATCGGGGCCTCACGGCTGCCGGGCACAGCCTGGATCTGCTCTTGGCACCAGGTGGGTCCCCACAGAGAAGAACTCGGTGCACTGAGTGCCCTATAACGCCTGGGCTGTGCCTCACCCCATCCGGGGGCCCAGAGAGTTATCGGATCCACCGAGTGAGGGGGAAGGCAGGCCCCCAAAGCAAGCAGGGTCCAGAGGGTGTCACCACCCACCCTGCTGTGGGAGCCCCGAGGAGGGCACACCCCCCCTGGGCGGGCGGAAGGGACAGAGGGCGGGCTCAGCCAAGAGATCCCTTTCCTTCCACCTTCCTGCACAAGTGAGTGAGCCTCTCTGAGCCTCAGCTTACCCTTCTGTGTAATGGGCATGATAACCATGTGTCTTGTATCTGGGGCCCAGCACAGTGCCGGGCACACAGCACACACACATTAGATGTTTGTTGAATGGATGAATGAGCGTCAGATGGATGGGAGAAGAGGCTCCCTTCCACATGAGCCTGACTCAGGGGCCAAGCACGAGTGGCTGCCATTGACCTTCTGCTCTGGGTCAGTGGTGCGAAGGCTCTGAAAAAAGCCCCTAGAATCGAATGGCAGGCTCCCAAGGGTGTGGTTCTCACCAAAGATGGCAGAGGGGCCCAAAGCAGAGAAGGATAGGAGAGCGTTTATAAACTGGAACATTCCACAGGAGTGGAGCCTGTGGACCCGCTCTCACCATCACTGAACGCTTCTGCCAGCGACCACGACCCCTAAGGCAGGTGCTTGACGCCCTGCATGTGTGATTGCTGAGCAGAAAGGAAGTGCTCATCTCCCTCCTCCCTCATCCATTCCTGTGTTCGTCCATTCACCTCACCAGTTCCCATGAGCACCGGCTGCGGGCTGAACTGTGTTCCCTCGAAATCTGTATGTTGAAGCCCTGACCCCAGCCCCTCGGATGTGCCTGTGACTAGAGGTGAGTCAGGTGAGTGAGGGAAATGAGGCGGTGGGGGCCCTGATCCGCTGTGACCCGTGTCCTTACAAGAAGAGATGGGCACACAGACAGACAAAGAGGGACACAGGGACACGGGGAGAGACAGCCGTCCACACGCCAAGGTGAGAGGCCTCTGAAGGGACCGATCCCCAGTGTCCTAAGTGCGGGAAAATCAGCTTCTGTGCCCGAAGTCCCTGTGCTGCTACAGCTGCCCCGGGGGGGCCAGCGCGGCACCTGACGCCTGGGGCCCGAGCCCGGACACGTGCCAGCCGCCAAGGGGGCCAGCGTGGCACCTGACACCCAGGGGCCCGAGCCCGGACACGTGCCAGCCGCCGCTCAGCCTGCTGCACGTGTGCTAACTCACTTCATCTTCCTGGCCATCCTACAGGATGGGTCACACAATTAACCTCTTTCGCAGCAGTGGAAACTGAGGCACAGCGCAGGTAAGCCAGCTGGCAGGCACGGGGAATAAGGAGACGGCCGTGGCATGGCTCCTGGACTCGAGGGCCTCAGGGTGGTTCAGGAGTCCAGTGCGTAGACAGACAGCCCACAGGGGCTCAGGGATGGGGGTCAGAAACCGCACGGGTCGGCGCCCCTGCTTGGGCTGAACCAGGAAACATATTTTAGCTATTGACAGGCAGAGAAGAGGGAGGAATGGAAGAACCTTCCAGAACCTTCCAGATGGAGACACAGCAGGAGCCAAGGCTCAGCGGTGCTGCGTGTGTGGTGCGTTGAGGAAATGATGCAGGAAGGAACCCCCAAAAAATAAAATCCTGGGGTCAACTGGGAAGGACCAAGTATGCGCACCCAAGAACTTCAGAGACCCCCTCTTGTCTGCCAGGAGGAGGGGTGGGAGCAAGGCTCAGGGTCGAGCAGGAGACGGAGGGGAAGGGAGAGGAAGGCTCAGAGAGGCTGCGCCACCTACGGGAGGTCACACAGCATTTGGCGGCAGGACCTTCTCACTGCGGCCTGGTGAGCGTCCTCTCCTGAGGAAGGAGCGACCCCCGACGGCCCCCACACCATCTGCACTGCCCCACTTGGGGGTCTCTGGGACCTGGGACTCCTCCCTCCCCGAAGCCCTGCCTCAGCCCCCACCTCCAGGCCTGGAATGTTCTCAGCCCTTTGGGGAAGAACAGTCTACCTCTGGTTAACCTTCAGTCCTCGCTGCCGTGCTGCTGGCTCCTTGGCGAGAGTTAAAGGGGGGCGGCCACGTACGCCGGTCCGAGGGGGCCGGCTCCGTGTCCTACCTGCCACCACCAGCCGCCGTGGCCCTGCCCGGCACACTGGGCCTCTGTGCTGCGGACCCCAGGCCTGGCTGCGGCCAGGCTCAGCCCCCGGGGGCTCCCTGTCTGTCTGGGGGGGGGTCCCCCAAGGAGGTTCTGACCCACCTCAGGCTTCTCCACATAGGCACCCAGGTCCCCAACCCTGCAGACCTCACAGTGGCTCAAGGAGGCTGTCCAGCATCACGCACTCCATGGGCGCCCCCTCCCTGGCCTCAGCGCTGCACGGATGGCTGGATGTACTCACCACAGGGCCTTTGCCCCTGCTGTGCCACCCTGTGCTCTCCCCTGGGCACCCACTTTATCCAAGGGCCCTCATGCCACCCTCCCAGAGGGGCAGTGCGGGTCACGCAGCTGCTCAAGCACCCACCTCCCCACCCCGAGGGAGCCTCATCCTGCCTTCTTTCAATCCACAGACTGGCCTTCCCCTGGCATTAGAGTGGCGACTTGGCACTTACTCATTCACGGTCTGTCCCCCAGACCAAAACACCCACTCCGTGTCTGTCTTCTTCCCTGCGGGGCCCCCAGCTCACAGCAGGGACCACAAAAATATGTGTGAAATGAGCAGCTGTGTGAATCCCACCCTTGAATCCCAACACAGCAGGTGGTTCAGGTGGGTCCTGGGCAGGGGACGGGAGCGGCACCCAGAAGAAGGGCAGAGAGGAAGAGAGAGGCGGCCCCAGGAGCAGGGGTGAGGGAATGTCAGGCACAAACACTGTGGAAGGGTCAGAGTCAGAGCTAGGGTCAGGGTCAGAGCTAGGATCAGGGTCAGGGTCAGAGATAGGGTCAGGGTCAGAGTTAGGATCAGGGTCAGGGTCAGAGTCAGGGTCAGAGATAGGGTCAGGGTCAGAGTTAGTGTAGGATCAGGATGAGAGCTAAGGTCAGGGTCAGAGTCAGGGTCAGAGATGATAGGTTCAAAGCTAGGGTCAGGGTCAGAGTTAGGGTCAGGGTCAGAGTCAGGGTCAGAGTCAGAGTTAAGGTCATGGTCAGGGTCAGAGCTAGGGTTTGTGGAAGAACAGAAACAGCAGTGCTTCTGTGATCAGACATTCTGGAATACAGGTAGGCGAGCCTCACCGGGCTGGGGCTGGAGGCTGACATCCGTCACTCTGTGTGGGTAGAGCGAGCTGTGGACGTGGGGGCAGGTCCCTACAGAGCAGGGCAACCTGTGGCCAAGTGGTGGGACAGCACTGGCAAAGTGCCAAGAAGTGGGTGGGGTTTTCCGCTCAGAATCAATCCCTTCCCGACTCCTTCTTGGATGGTTCTCCACCCCCAGCTCCTGGCTTGTGCTCCCTGACCAGGCTTCAGGTAAGGGCACTACCCACAGACCGTCCCCCTGACCCTTAGTCCCATTGGAAGAAAAAGTAAACAGTTTCCAGATAATTGCTTTGTTTTTTGTTTTGAGACAGAGAGAGAGAATCTCAAGCCCGATGTGGGGCTCCATCTCATGATCATACAACTGTGAGATCATGACCTGGGCCAAAATCAACAGCCGGACGCTGAATCGACTGAGCCACCCACGTGTCCCCAAATAACTTTGTTAAACAAAAAATACAGCAAATGCCACCACTGGCTCAACGTGGGTGGTGAATGGTCACCACACCATTCCTTGCATCTTCTTAGGGTTGAAACCACAGCGATGTGGAACGATGCTCAGGGGGGTGACAGCACCTGGTGCTGCCACTTCAAGAAAGTCTTTGGGGACATCTGCTCACCACGCAGAAGCTCCGTGCCCCCAGCAATCCCTTCCCCAGGTGCCACCCAACAAAAACACACACTCTGTCCACCCCTCAACGCCGCCCAGAATGGACAGAGCAGTGCTATCTGAACAAGACCAAAGTGGGAACTATCCAATGCCAGCCCACAGGGGAAAGGTAGATCATGGGAGAGTCACACAATGGCACGCAACCCGGCAGGGAAGGCTCAGGACAGCTACAGAGAGCGCGCGGACGGATCTACAGCAGACACAGGGGGCGGCACACTGCTGGGTCCCCCTCAGATCAGGTTCAAAACAGGTCAGCTGAGACTGTGGCGAAGACAATCAGAAAAGCGTTTGCTCTGGAGGAAGAGCAAAGCCGGGAAGAAGTTCGGGGAATGTGCCACATCCTGATGGGAGGCGGTTTACACAGTGGGCGTGTTTGCCAAAACCCACTGAATCGCACCCAACATGTGTGTACGGCGTACGTGTCAATTTTATCCCAGGAGAATCAAGAGAAATAGATACAAAGACAGAAGTCTGTTTGGCGGGTTTTGCTTTTCGCAGTGGTAGGAGTCAGCATTTCTGAAACGACTTCTTTGGTATCTTGGAGCTGAGCAATGAGTAAATATAATTAGGATAATGGAAGTCAGCCTCTTCCCTGTGGACCAGGAGAGTCATAAATACGGGAAGGGAGGATATTGGCACTCCAGTGTGCTGGAAGCATCCGTATCAACTCGCTCTTAAACAGACAGGTGGATGGACAGATGCGTGAGTGTTACACGCACACATGTGTCTGTACGTATATACACGTGTGTTCCTACTATCTGTGAACACCTGCCTCCCTATTTCTATATGTACATATCCTTTCCCTTTTTCTGCCTCCTTTACCCCTGTCAGTAAGAGGTAAAGTGTGGGGAGCCTGGGTGACTCAGACGCTTGAGTGTCTGACTCTTGACTCGGCTCAAGTCATGATCCCAGGGCCGTGGGATCAAGCTCCGGAGTGTGGAGCCTGCTTAAGCATCTCGCTTTCTCCCTCTGTCCCCCTCCCCCACTTGCATCCTCTCTAAATAAAACATTCTTTTAATATTAAGAGAGAAGGCTTTCACTGCCCTGTTCACCAAGACAGCACAGAAGTAATGACAGCCCAGTGACAACACACACACGCCGGGTCTGGGCTTTGGTTTCTAAGCACCGTTTCCCTTGGAGAGCAGGCTGACCCCAGGGCCGGTTCGAGGAAAGCGGAAGACGAGCCCGTAACACATCTTGTGCGAGCAAGCGTGGGGGTGCTCCAAGAGGGATGGCACGTGTCGGAGACGCGAGGCCAGCTCACGGGGGGTCCCGCTGACCCCATCTGGAGTAACTGAGGCACGAAAGCAATTGACAGCCGTGTTATTACAACCCAGTAGATAAAGTAAAATAAACTCATGAGCCCACATTCATGAAAGAAAGGGAGAAAGAGAGAAGAGCGAGGGGGGGAGGGAAGGAGGGAGGGAAGCAAAAGCTCTTTTCTTTTTCTTTTTTTTTTAAATGTTTTATTTATTTCTAGGAGAGAGAGAGAGAGACAGCGTGAGCAGGGGAGGGTCAGAGAGAGAGGGAGTTACAGACTCTGAAACAGGCTCCAGGCTCTGAGCTGGCAGTCAGCACAGAGCCCGATGCGGGGCTCGAACCCATGAACCGCGAGATCATGACCTAAGGGAAAGTCGGACGCTTAACCGACTAAGCCACCCAGGCGCCCCAACAAAAGCTCTTTTCTACAGAAGAATGCCCACCAACACATTCAGAAAGAAGAGGGTGGGCCACTAATCAGCGGATGCTAAAAGAAGTATGTAACACTTGATGAGAGCAGACTATTTGCCTGTGCTCGAAGTACTTTTCCAAAGATTACTTACTAATCACAAGGAGGAGACAGACACCTCGCAGGGGTCTGCCAGCAAGTCACCCGAGACCAGGAACCCTGGGCCAGCCCCACCCCACACCTCCTGACAGGAGGCCCCGAGGACACAGAGCTCCCCAGCGGGGTTCCTGCCCAAACAACTCAACAAATCTCAGTACGCGCAAACCCAGACCCACGCGGGGTGAGAGCATGTAGCGCACACCCGGCTGGCACTCAGCTGTCAACAACAGACAGAGAAGGCGGTTGGGGGAGCTGTGTACCCACAGTGTGGGGTCCCAGACTGGACCGGAGTCGGGTCCGGGCAATGGGATCCAGACCCAGAGCAGCCCGGGGCTGCTGTGAAGTTTAAACACAGGCTGCGGGTTAGCGCTGCAGCACTGGATCGAGACTGGAGTTCTTGATGTAGACGGATGTGCTGTGATTAGCTGAGACAGTGTGCTTGTCCTCAGGAAACTGGGTGTAAAGGGACACAATGTGGCCAACCTACCTTCAACTCATCAGGAGCAAAGTGTCTGTAAGTATCGAAGGTGCGGGTGGACGGACAGACAGATGAGAGCAGAGGGCACCAGGAAGCAAACGTGCCCAGGCTTCTAAGTGGGAAGGACAGAGGGGGTTCCTGCACTATTTTTGCAACACTTCTCTAAGTTTAAAATTGTATCAAAAGAAAGCATTACCCCTCCCCCTCAAAAAAAGATGCGAGGCAACCGGAACCCAAATGTTGCTGAGGACTGTGGGGACTGAAACGGCCATTCCGGAAAACAGTCAGTACCCCCATGACTGCACACTGTTCCTGAAAGTCCCGCTCCTCGATCCACCCAGCAGAGATGGGGGGCGGGGGGTGCACGGAGAAATGTTCGTCCGTGCTGGCCCGACTGGGGTGATGCCAATGTCCTGGAGGGCAGAATGGATAAAGAACTTGTGTTTTCACCCAATGGAATCCTGCACGGAAATGGGAATGGCGACCCGCCAGTCCACACGGCGGTGGGGACGGGTACCAGACACAGCCCTGCAGCAACGAGGCTGGAGACAGCACCGGCGGGCAGGAGCCCCCGGGGGGTGCGGGTGACTGGAAGGTGCACTGACGGCAGCTGGGAACGGATCTGGGCACTGATGGGCTTGCAGCTCTTCACGCACTGAACACTCACAATTTGTGCCTTTCTCTATAATACGCACCCTATTTCAATACAAATGTAGAAATGAATAAGTCCAAAAGAAAAGGCTTCTGAATACTTTTAAAACAACAACAACAAATTCAGTATGTCATCAGCCCGAGGCAAGCAGAGATGGGGAGAACGTTCCAGGCCTCCGGGAAGGGCAACATCCGTGGAAGCAGAACAGGGCGGCCAGTGCGGCTGGACTGTGAGGACGCGCCCGGGCTGGGAGGCCACAGGCCGTTCGCACCTCGGGCAAGGCCTTCTGTGTCCTCAGCCCTGCGCCCCGGGTCCTCCTAGGATGGGGCGGGGGCCCCGCAGTGCCAGGCGAGGCCCTGAACGAAGAGCAGGTGCGCGAGAAGGGGTTTGAAACAAACTGGCACCCGCCTGCCCCGGGCACCCCACACGTCCGGCCCCTGCTTTGGGTGACGTCCAGCAGCGCCCCCGAGGGAGCCAGCGCCCGGCCCCGCCCCCACTCCCCACTGAGGCTGTCACGGTCCCTGGGGGCACAGGCCGCTCCCCTCGCGCACCCGGAGCCCCAGCATCTGAGTGAGGGCACCACGTGAGGGCCCCCTGCCTACCCTCCCCGGACGTCGCCCAGCGGGGCTGCTGACTGGGTGGAAATCAGGCGGCTCTGGACCCGGCTCAGGACACCTGCGCACGCCCACCCACAGCCCACTCTCGCCGGAGCTCGGGTCTCAAAACTAAGGGAAAAACGCAGCCCACGACGCAGGGATGACACAGACTTCTTTCATGTGTGTGTGTTTGCAGCCAGCATCTCTGTGTCTGGGCATCCGTCCACGCTCGCCTGCGTTTCCGGAAGGAAGTAGCCGGCGAGGCCCAGGAGGGCGACGGGCCCCCTCGGTCACAGACGGGGACACGAAGGCCCGCCTCCTCCGAACAGCAGCGCTGCGAGCGCCGGGCGCAGGACGGGCCGGACGCGCCAGCTCAAGGCAAAATGTGGGGGGTGGCCCAGGGATAGCCCAGGGGGGTAGCGCAGGGGTGTGGTGCGGCCACGGGGGTCCGTGCAGCAGCTGGGCAAACAGCCGCCGAGCAGGGGCCAACGAGGCCCTTCGTCGCCAGAGCCTCGGTTTTTAATGGGTACAATAAGGGCGACCACACCCGCCTCCTGGGGACGTTCAGACGATTCAAGGAGACGCCCACGAGCTCCCTCCCCCGCGGAGCCTCATCGGTCTGCTGGGCCCAGCATAGCCCGGCGCAGGGGCCCCCAGAGGAATCTAGCCGTGTGAGTATTAAATAAACCCAAAGTATTCTCCGGACGCCGTTTGCCGTGGTTTTATTCCCGTGGTGTCCTGTCCCACCAGCGGCTGTTAACACCTGTCCTCCTTCTGGCCTCCGCCAGAGGTCCCCTCCCACGGGAAGTCCTCCCTGATGCTCTCAGTATAATTTGGGAGCCTGCCGTGGTTTCTTCTCACGCTGTGCTGTCATTGTGGCCTCCTGGTACCCCGAGCCCCCTGGGGACAGCCACGGGACGATCCCTGCTGCGTCTGGGGCCTGGCCTGCCGTAGGTGCTCAAACATTTGTGGGACACACACACGTGTGTGTTTCATCGGAGGCCGGGCCGGGTGAGGCCCAGCAGCTGCCTTCAGGCAAACCTCTGGAACAAGAGAAGTTTCCACACCTGGGTTTGCAGGGACCTGGGTGGGTCCTCTTTTCTCAGAGGCCACCCTGGAGCCCTGGCCATTGCCTCAGGGAGACAGGCATGCTTAGCCTGCATTTCTTTTAAGTTTATTTGAGAGAGAAACAGAGAGAGAGCGCATGAGCAGGGGAGGGGCAGAGAGAGACCATCGCAAGCAGGCTCTGTACTATCAGCGCGGAGCCTGACTCGGGGCTCGAACCCACAAAACCGCGAGATCACAACCTGAGCCAAAACCAAGAGTCGGACGCTCAGACAACCGAGCTGCCCGGGCGCCGCTAGGCTGGGTTTCCATAACCCTCAACACCGGCCCCTGCTGGCTGGCAGGCCTGTGCCTCCGCTCAGCCCTGCCCAAGGCGGGGACAGCAAGGGACCCTAACCAGGGGGCTGGGAACGGCCCCGGGGAGGCAGCTCCGCATCCGGTTCTGAAACACTGACGCCTCGGGACGGGTGCGCGAAGCTCCTCGCAGCAGGCAGGCACGGCGGGCTCTCTGGGTGCCCCGTCCCTCTGCTCACCCCCCACCCCCAGGCCTGGGGGCCCGCTGCTCCCACTGTACGGCCGGGGCTGCATGGAGGCCCATCCGTGCTCCCCATATGGAAGGTGGTCCCTGACCTACATGCCACAGAGCACAGCTGGTGATGACCCCACAGCCCCCAGCTCTACGCCAGCCTGGGGCTGGATGGGGGCCTGGTTCCAAGCTCTGCGCTTCCAGTGGGCACACGGGGGTCCATCCGTGGCCCCCCTCGCCCCCCATCATATACAGACTCACATGCAGATACGCTGCGCCCAGCTCCAGGCATCGCAGTAAAGCCAACATCGCTGTAAAGCAAGTCAAATACTACTGTGCTTTCGCGCAGAGAAGTCACGTTTCCACCGTGCGTCGTCCAGCGCGTGTGCACGGGCATCGTGCCCCAAAGGACAATGCGCGTGCCCCAACTAAAACATACTTCATTGCTAAAAAGTGCTAACCGTCATCCTGCGAACTTCCAGCAAGTGGTCACCACGGCTCACACATCGCCCTCCTGTAACCGTAGTGACAAAGCTTGAAATATTGCCAAGAGTTAGCAAAACGTGAGCCGAGACCCAAAGTAAGCCACTGCTGCTGGGAAAGCAGCGTCCACCCCGCCCGACGCAGGGCTGCCGCAAGCCTTCCGTCTGTATAACCTGCAGTACCTGCGAACTGCGTGGGATGAGGGGTGCCCGGACGGCCACCGGCCTCGCCCCCAGGACACCGGACACCCCCGCCCTCCGGGGGATGCGCGAGAAGGCTTCCTCTGGGACCCCAGGCAGCACCTGCACCTCCGCCGGTGGGTGCCGGGCGCCCCTCCCGACGCCATCGTAAGCTAGATGGTGGACACCTACAGACGGTGGCCTTCAGGCTGTCCCATCCCAGTCGGGGTGAAAGCGTTTCGGGGGAAGAAAGGGGTTTGGTTGTTTCTCATTAGAGACTGAGCGTAGAACACAAGTGATACGTTGGCAGAAACTGTGAAGCCGGTGTAAACACACCCAGCGATCTTCCCCTTCTGCAAAGATGTAACTCGTACAGTTTGGGGCTCCCCTGGAAAGCGCGGAACAGCGGTGACAGCAGACGGCCACCTCCCCTCCGCGGGAACACGTGAGGCCTGGGCCCAGAGAAGGCGCGTGGGGGCGGCCCACATGGTCCAGTCTTTCCTCCTTCACTGACTTTCTTTTACCTCCGAGCATGAAATTCAACCAATCTCCCTTATGCTGGGAAGGAAGCCGAGGAAAGCTTCCCAGCCCCACCTGAGTACAGCATGGCTGGGAACAAGGACAGTGGCCACTGATCGCCTACAGAGGGCTTCCTACCCACCCGCCAGGCACTGACCCAAGAGCTCCGCTTGGGATCACCCCTTACCCTCCACGACCGCCAAGAGGCAGGCGTCATTATTATTCCAGTTCATAGAGGTGGAAACAGACACCAGAGAGGTTCAGTAACTGGCCCAAGGTCACACAGCCAGCAGGCAATGGAGCCGGGGGTCTCGTCTAGGCAGGAGGGGGCCCCAGGGCCTTCTCACCCGCTGCGCCCAAGAGGCCAGAGTTCAGGTCCTGACTCCACCGCTCCGTGGCCCCCGCCTCATTTTCCACATTCTCAACAGGATGATCCCTACCTCCTGGGGTCCCCAGCAGGGTTCAAGACCAAGTGCGGAGGGGACAGCTCATGTGCACACCATCCGTGAGGGGGCTTTAAAAATCCTCTCCCTCGGGCGCCTGGGGGGCTCAGTCAGTGGAGCGTCGGACTTCGGCTCAGGTCACGATCTCACAGTTCATGGGTTTGAGCCCCGTGTCAGGCTCGGTGCTGACAGCTCGGAGCCTGGAGCTGCTTTGGATTCTGTGTCTCCCTCTCTCTCTGCCCCTCCTCTGCTTACACTGTCTCTCAAAACATAAATAAAAAACATTTAAACAAATTTTTAAAATTCCTCTCCCTTTCAACATCTTTCTGCGTTTCAAGCCTGCCTCTTAAAATATGTTTTCATGGTCCTGTTTATTTTTGAAGATTTTTCCTCTTAAGAAGCACTGTGATTTCTAGGTGGATACGGCTGGTTAACTAGCTTTCCCGGGGTGAGAATCTTAACCACTCTGCTGCGGTTTCCCAGCATGTCCTTCCCCAAACGCCTTTTAGATTGGCAAGCAGGGGTCGGGTGCGTTGGCTGGGGCGGAACCGAGGCCCCCTGGAGAGGGTCGGGGGCGCCGGGCCACGTGACTGAGGGTGACTGGAGGGCATCGGGGAGCCGCTCGCTCAGCACAACGGAGACGGCCAGATCTCCCAGGTATAAAATATGGACCTTCCGTCCCTCCCCAAGTGAAAGCAAATTGCTTCTGCATAATTCCAGCTGCCTTCCCTGGCACGCTGTGCAAACAAGAAGACTCCGTGGCCCAGGTCAAGGCACGGCCCGATGGGCCACGTCCGAGGACCCACAGCGCCCAGCCGGCCTGAGCCTGTGTGCGCACGCCGTCCACCGCCTCCCCGAACAGCCAGGCAAGCAGACCCCGGGCCAAGTGCGCCTTCGCCCTTCTCCGTGGCCTCTGGACGTTTCTCTGCCACGGCGCTCAGCTATCCAAGGCAGCATCCTGCCCGCTGCTGAGTCACGGGCACATTCCAGGGGCTGGCCCCTCCCCCCACCCCACTGCTGTCCCCACTCGGGCAGTCGGGCTCATCCTGGCCCCGCGGAAGCAGGTGCATCCTGGGGCAGGAGAGCCAGGATGGCGCCTTCTGCTTCACTCCCAGCAGGGGCATCAAATGCTGGTGAGGGAGGGACGCGGGAGGTGCCAGGCCCAGACGGGGACCCCAAGCTTAGGGTCTGGCTCCAACGCAAGGGATGGGGGGGAAATGACCAGCCGCGTTTGATTGCTCAGAGATACGCAGGGGCCTGAGCCCTCCCCGTACCAGGCTTTGCTCTTCCCTCAGCAAGAGGCCCCTGAAATAGTGCCATGTGCGCCCCACACCGATACAACCATCCTATCCCCACCCTCGAGGCGCAGGCGGGGCCAGGATTCCTGTGGGGACACCCAGGAGTCCCCAGACCCAGGCTGTCACACAGAGGCGCTGTCCTTGAGGCAGCTAGCGTCCGTCACCGCAGGCTGGCTCACTGCCCATGGAACCGAACGGTGCTCTTCCCTCTCTGAAACCTCCAGGACTGGTGTCAGTCTGAGAACAGGGACCGTGGGGAGCAGGCATCAGGGGTTGTGACAGAGGCCAAGGGTCGTGCCCAGGAAAAGCAGGTTCCCGGCAAGGGGCCCCCCTGCCCCCCTCCTCAGGGTAGCTCCGGGAGGAAACAGAGCTTGCCCATTTTACAGGTGGGCAAACAGCTTCAGACACAGCGAGGGACTGGCCCGGGGCCGTTCGCGAATGGCAGAGCTGGGACATCCAGAACTAGGGTGCCCATAACTCTCCCGAACAAAACAAACAGCAGTGCCGACCTCCAAACAAAGTAACATCCGTAGCAAAAAAAAAAAGGAACATATGTCGTTGGTGCTCAGCAAACTTCACCCGGAGTATCGGGCTCAATCCTGCAGCCCCCCCGCCGTGTGGGTGAGGAGAGCGGGGCTCAGAGACGCGGACTGACGTCCCTGGCACCGGCCAATAAACGGCGGGACTGGAGGGCGGCTCCGGCGCGCTCCCGGTGCTGCTCGCCCTGTAAACAGGTTTATGACTCCATCCTTCAAAGCACATCCAAGCGAGGTTTATTACATAATAGAAAACAAAGCTAGTTTTCTCATACGTTTCCCACTCAGGGAGTTTTATTAAAATGTAATAAATCTCCAGGGCAGAGTGCGACTTTCATGCGAAGGGCAAGGGGTCCGTCTCTGTTCTTCTGCAGACCGCAGGGGGAGGCGGGGGCAGGGGGAGAAAGGAGCGCAGGATAGGAGGGGGGGGAAAGGATGGATCACCGTGCGGCCCTCGGAGACTCGGTCCCGCCCAGGAACGGGGACTCTGCACTCAACAGGGTCCTGGGGGGGAAGGGGGGTGAGGCTCTGGGGTCCCAAGTTCTTGTCAAATACAACGCCTCCTTCGCATTCCCCACGCTGTCAGCTGGGCTCGCTAACCCCCGCGACTGTCCCTGCCGGTCCTGCAGCCACGTGCACGAGCTGGTCCGCACCCCGTGTGAGCTCCCCGCTGCCCAGAGGACAGAACTGGAGCCTCTTGTTCAGGTGTACGGGGCTCCTTGGTCCAGCCCTCACTGGGCTCCCCGACCTACTCTCCCACAATCCTCTGACCACCCCACGGGTTAGCCACTCCCAGCTGCTTGGGCCTCCCTCCCCCGCCAGGCTGGTTCATGCCTCCGTGTTTCTGCAGGTAATGTTTCCTCTGCCTAGAATGCCTTTCCCCCGCCCGGCTGCCCAGAAAACTCCTATTCAGCCTTCAAAACCCAGCTCAGACATCACCTCCTCTGCAATGCCCACCGGCCCTCTCCTGTGCTTCCTCAGCAGTAGCTGCCAGCTCCCGTCGGTCCCTTCTCCTCCCGACAAGGCTGGTGTCTCATTCGCAGCCCTGAGGTCCTGGCAACGTGCTGGCCCAGAGGACGCTCAAGAAGTGTCTCCAGAATGTAATTCTCTGAAAATGTGTCTTCATGTCTTGTGTTCACCAGGATGCCCCCGTCAGGCTTTCCATGGACCTGGAGGCGATCGAAGGGCCACCATCCCTGGAGGCCTTCGTGCCCGGGGTGGGCAACAGAATCGCGGGTCCCCAGACGCGCCCACGTCCTAGAGCCCAGAGCCTGAGCAAACGCTTTTTTACAGGCAAAACCAACTTGCCTGATGTGACCAGTTGAGACTTTCAGGGACGTCATCCCGGATTCTCCCGGCGAGCCCAGTCTAATTACGTGGCTCCTTAAAACGCAGGAGCCGTCCGGCTACGGCTGGAGAAAGAGACGGCAAACCAAAAGATGGGTCAGAGAGAGGCCGCGCTGCCGGCAGTGAGGACGGAGGAGGGGCCGCCAGCCACGGCAGGCGGGTGGCATCAGAGGGGACAAAAGGCCGGGATGAAGTCTCCCCTCAAGTCTCAGGAAGGGAATGCTTGATGTTAGCCAGCGGGACCCCTATCAGACTTCTGCCCCCAGAACTCTACGGTAATAAATCCGTGCTGTTCAAAGCCACTATGTTTAGGATACTTTGTTGCAACAGTGAAAGACAATGGACGTATGCTATGCCCCCGGCCTCAGCCACTTACTGGGGGGTCCCCCCGCCCTGGGCATTCCCCAGCCTCCACACCGTCCCCTGCCACACCCCTACTACCTTCCTTCTCATCCCCTGCTTCACCTACCCTTTGCTGCCGGCTGAACTCCTATTCATCCTTCAGAGCCCATCCCCAAGGCCTCAGCATGCCCCGCAAGCCCGGACGCCGCACCCCTAAGGCTCAGCCACGCCTCCGGGCGCTCCACGCACCTCGGGGGGTGAGGTCCCAGATTGCAGATGCCCGTGTCCCCTTCACTCTGAGCCCTTGATCGCAGGACCTTGGGAAGCACCCAGGAAGCGACGGGGCTTGGGCTGGTCAAGGTCAGAGGCCTCCCTCCACCCATGGGGTCTGCGGGGCGACAGTACACCCCTGCCTCGCGACTTTCCTTAGCTGCAGGTGCATTTGTGCCAGGACAGGAGGCGGCTCTCTGACGGCTGTGTCATTTCCTCCTGCCCACGTGGTGCTCTGGTTTCTCCCCCGCCCCCCAGGCCCGCCACGCCGTCAGCCTCAGAGACAAACCTCCACGCACTCCAACACGCGTCGAGATCCGACACGCACGGAAGGAAGCCTGACCTGAGGGACTGACCCTATGAACATCACCAGAGATGTGGGAATAACACGGGACACGGCCGCTCACGGCAGCCTGCTTCCATCTTTCCGTTGGGAGAAATCGGAAATGACACAGAGTCTGAAAATGAGCGTTTGGTTAAATAAATAATACCTCCTTCAGCTGAGAGTTTATTATACGGCTCCTAAACATAGCAGTTTTCAGGCTCTGCAGGAGCCTAGGCAAATGTTTACTACATGATACTAAATTGGGATCTAAAATTTAAAAAACATGTATGTATTTGCCTCTTAAGAAGACCAGTGAGAATGCTCATCTCAGGCGTCAGCAGCCGCAATCCCGTAAGGGGGGGGGGAGAGTTGCCACGGGACGGATTGTATGCCTCACCTATTCTAGAACGTCCAAAGTTTCTATGGTAATCATATGTTATGATTTTTTAGAATAAGATTTTTTTTTTAGCGAGAATTTTCTGGAGAGGAATTTGGCAACATCCTCGTCCAGATGACGGGGTCACACAACCTCCTGTCGGAGGGACTGTGAAGCGGCTACCGCGGAGCTCAGGAGAAGCGCGGGTGGGCGCTGAGCCCGCGCCGTGAGCCCCGGGGCCGGGGCCTGTGCCGGAGCTTCTGCCCGACACGGGGACACAGGAGCCCTGATGCCAAGAGGAGATGAGCAGCCGGCAGTGGGAGGGGGTCTGGGAGGGCCCAGCGGAGGCCCCTGGCCCCCCGCACGGGACACCTGACAGGTGGGACACATCCCGCACAGCAGGGACAGGGCGGGGAAACAGGGAGGAGACCTTGAGGGGCGGTGGCCGTGGGGCAGAGGGGGCTCTACAGGGAGAATCTGCACGTGTCCTGAGGACCAAAGAGATGGTCGTCGGCTAAATTCAGACCCAAGAATCCGATCAGGACCCAAAATCCACAGGCTGCCCTTCCCCACTGAGTACCTGTCCCCCATTTCTGAAAATCGCACCTGAGAGGGTCACAGGGACCGGGAAGCCGTGCTGTGGGCTCGTTCTAACGTGCAGGACGGCCCACGCGGCCCGGCCGTCGGTCACCTCTGCTGTGACAGCCCCTCTCAGAACAAATCGCCGCCAGGGACAGATGCTGCAGGGCCCACACAAAGAAGCTGGGGACCTGGTCGCTTTCCGCTCACCTGTGCTTCTTCCCTGGACGCTTCCAGAGCCTGGGGCTGGCCTCTCCAGCCTGCAGGAATGCGGTGGGAAGAGCAGGATCCAGGGGCGGAAGGGCAGGAGAAAGTCACAGGAACAAGAGCCATGTGGGTGAGCCCAGAGGGGACAGGGCTCCCTGAGGGCAGGGCAGGCCCCACCCAGGAAGCCAGACTAGGCTGGAAAAGACCAGAGCGCTCCCGTCACCTGCCAAGGCCGCCCCTGCGCCACCGCCTCTGGTTACAGGCTTGCTGGTAGGTGCTGTGCAGGACTGACCGCGCGGGGACCGGGTGCTGGGGGGACGGGCACATGTGAGACCTCAGTGGCCACGCCAACGCGGGAGGCACCTCGCAGGGAGAGCTGCCCGGAAGAAAAGGGACACCACGGTGGTGCCCGAGGATGGGAGCCTCCTCCAGAAAGTCCTCCTTGACCACCAACTCCCTCCGCTCAACTGAGCGCGGGCGTCTCGTGCTTCCCCGGTTCTCACAGCTTCATCGTGGTGCGGATTTCACGCCGTCACCCCGGGCTGTTTGTCTGTCTGGTCCCTTCACTAAACTGCAAGACTCAAACCCAGAGCCTGGATGATTGGATGTGAGGACGAGGGGTTATGGACATGGAATGGATACATGAGGGGGGGGAGGATGGATGGATGGATGATAGATGGGTGCATGGGGGGTTGGTGGGCAGACAAGAGATAGATACATGGGGGATGGACGGATGGACGGATGGATGTGTGTTGGAGGACTGGGGAGCAGACAGGGGGTGGATATGCAGGAGATGGATAGATTAATGGGTGGAGGACAGACAAACAGAAGGGGATGGACAGATGAGTGACAGATGGTGGGAGGCAAGGAAAGAGGCTAAGGCAGGCCAGGGAAGGGGGAGGGACGGCCCACAGGCAGAGAAGACAGTCACCGCCAGCTGGGACATGTCCTCCGGGTGCGGGACAGGCAGAGCCAGGACCTGAGAGCGGAGGGAGGGAGGAGAGGCTTGGGGGCTGGGGACGCTGAGGGATTGCCTCAGCGTCCTGTGACCTTCCAGCCACCCAGATCTCGTTCCAGAGAGTTTTACGGGCACCTCAGGGCCTAAGAGCCTGACCTCATCAAACTGTTGATTCAAATCAAATTATTTATTGAATAGACTCAAACACTGAAAGCTTTTAAGTCAGCGCCTGTCTTGATCCCTATCTGCTCTGGGTCTTGATTAAATCAAACTCTGACCTCCATGGAGATGCTGAAGCACGCACGGAGAGAGGCGGGCCGGGGAGGGATGGAAAGTCCCCCGAGAGGAAGGAGCAGGCCTGGCATAGGTGCCAAGCGTCCACACCGATTGGCTGCCGCCCTCATCGGCACAGCCTGGGGCGTCTGCACCACCACAACCTCCCTCTCGGATCACACAGGAGAGGGTGCGAGGCAGGGACCCCAAGCACCTCGGATCACACAGGAGAGCGTGCGAGGCACCTGGACCCCAAGCACCATCTCTGCAGGGACACAGGCCACCCCGGGCTCCAGCCCACGACCAGCCTGCGGGTAAACGTGGCTGGGGTTCCTCTGCCCAAACTCCAGAGACCCTGTTCCCAACACAGAACATGAAAAGTCCACGCATTAAAAACGGAGAGGGAGATGCCGCAGGACCACGGAGCCAAATCGGGTTTTTAAATAGGAAGGTGCAATAACACAGCAACATGACCGGCAAACAGAAATGACCTGAAAATATCAACTACCAGCTNATCGGCACAGCCTGGGGCGTCTGCACCACCACAACCTCCCTCTCGGATCACACAGGAGAGGGTGCGAGGCAGGGACGGCTCGGCGCCTGGACCCCAAGCACCATCTCTGCAGGGACACAGGCCACCCCGGGCTCCAGCCCACGACCAGCCTGCGGGTAAACGTGGCTGGGGTTCCTCTGCCCAAACTCCAGAGACCCTGTTCCCAACACAGAACATGAAAAGTCCACGCATTAAAAACGGAGAGGGAGATGCCGCAGGACCACGGAGCCAAATCGGGTTTTTAAATAGGAAGGTGCAATAACACAGCAACATGACCGGCAAACAGAAATGATCTGAAAATATCAACTACCAGCTCTACCAGAAAACAGAATGTATAAAACCGAGTTTCCCAAGGTTTGTTCCAGGGAAAACCGGTCCCAGGAAACACTCGGCGGAACAAAAACAAGAGTCTATGCAAATATTAAAACGTGGAGGCAAAATAAAATGAAAACCAACTTAATTTTAATTTTTTTTAAAAATTTTTCAGTGTTTTATTTATTTCTAGGAGAGAGAGACAGCGTGAGCAGGGNATCAAAATGAAAGATTACGGGCTCAGAGGAGGTAGAGAAACGCCAAACAGCTCCCGGAGGTGTGCGACGCGTGTCGGCTGGTCAGACTCTCCCACGGTCCCGCTGCATACAAACCTGGCTGACTTTCCACCTCGGGATGTTTACCAGACTTATGACCACAAAACACCTATTTTCTGGAAACAATTATGACCTATGTGACGCTTCCAATTGTCAGTCAGCAAACGTTGACTTTGCTCCTCTCCCCTCCCCCATTGCTGTTGGGTTGGACTGTGTTGAGTTACTTTGGTGAGTGGACTTCTAGCAAATGTGACATAAACTTGGTTGGCTTGGTTCCTGAGCTGCAGGGTGGTGCCTGGGAATAACGTGTCCTGGTGGCCTCTGCCCCCTCAGCCTGGGTTCCAGAATAAATATAGAGGGAGCAGGCCAAGCTTGCCAGCCCGCAGCCTGAAGTAGAGCTGCCCAGCCACGCCCCACCTAAGGAAGCCAAACCTGTCCACCCAGGGGTGTGAGAATAAGTGCACGGCGCATGCCACTGAGTTTGGGTGACTTGTTACACAGCATCATGATCACCATAGCTGACTGATACACCACTCCACAGAAGTACCCTTCTAAGAATTGCACACAGAATAACATGGTGAAGAAAAACATTCGTAAGAGGAAACACTCTTGGAAGCTGTTGGGAAAGAGTGAACGGCACCAGGCGGGAGCTCAAGACACACTCAGAGGATGCGCATCTTAGAATCGAGTGTCCTGGAGAGGACCCGGGCTGTTCGCAGCGGAGACGCAGGGTTTAAGAAAAAGCTGAGCAGCCCGAAAGAAAAAGATGTAAGATACAAGCAGGTAAATCCCAGGGGAGGAAGCGTGAATTGTCGATAAACAAAGGAAGGTATGTTCAGCCTCACGAGGCATCACAGAACTGCAAAATAAAACAACACTGGGCTGCACTCTCACATCTGCTCGAGGGCAGACGTGCGAAGTCTGACAACTCAGAGGCGTGGAGTGGGATTCATTCCACAGACAGACCGGCAACAGGGAGAGAAGGAAGCTGAAGACTCAGGGGTGTTCGCCCCCTGCAGCACTGATGGGAATCACAAAATCCGGGGCAATAAAACTCCTCATGTTCCCATGATGGGGGAGATGCATAAATCAACCAGATGACACGTGCCATGTGCAGAAATTACCAACACTGAGTTGGGAGCACAAATCAAATTACAAAAGGCAGCATGATGCCACTTCCACCAATTTTTTAAAAAATTTTAATGTTTATTCATTTTTGAGAGAGAGATGGAGTGTGAGCAGGGGAGGGGCAGAGAGAGAGGGAGACGCAGAATCCCAAGCAAGCTCCAGGCTCTGAGCTGTCAGCAAAGAGCCCGAAGCAGGACTCGATCCCACGCACTGTGAGATCATGACCTGAGCCGAAACCAAGAGTTGGGTGCTTAACCAACTGAGCCACCCAGGCGCCCCTGTAACAGGACATAAATTTCAGTGGCTTCACCCACGCTGTTTCTGATCACTGGCCACTGGCCCCCACACTAATCAGATGACCCCAAAATAACTACAAGGGAGGCTGGGGAAGGAAGGAAAAGCTTGGATTATTCGGTGAGCACTAGGTTAGACAGTCTGTGACCCACGATACCTAGTACATTCTACAATTCATGTGTACATTAAAGATGTCATGATTAAATTCAAGACAGAAGGAAGAGATTCACCCGCACAAAAGGGAGCAACTCCAGCAAGGCACTGTGGGAGAAAACCTGAGACCACGCCCACCCCCGGTATTCCTGAGGATTCCCCTGGCCGAAGGTCCTGCCCAAGCTCATATGTGCCAGGGGAAAGGTAGGGCTGGTGTGGGTTTCATACCATCCCGGTTCAGAGATGGTGCAGGCACGATGTCAAGTGTGCTATGGGACTGAGGCTGCCGTGGCAAGTGGCTCTGCCCCAGCCACACACAGTGTGAGGCTGCAGGCAGTCCCGGAGCTGCACCACAGGGGAGAGAGGTGGGGTGGGGCCCACCTTCTCCCTGGTGTGGGATGTCCCCAGTCCCCTCTTGCTCACCTGACAGTATCAGAGCCAACTCTGTGCTCCTGGCCCCCACCCCACCCCCTAGGACGGCCCCGTAGAGGTAAAGGGCTCTCTTGGTCATGTGAGTATTTCCTCAGAACCATATCACCATTCATCCATCTAACCATCCATCCATCCATCCATCCATCCACCCATCTGTGTCCATCCATCTATCCACCCATCCGTCCATCCACCCATCCACCCATCTGTGTCCGTCCATCCATCCATCTGTGTCCGTCCATCCATCCATCTGTGTCTGTCCATCCATCTGCATGCCCATCTACCCATCTATCATCCATCCATCCAATGCCCAGCCTGTGGCAGATCTGTGATGGGCTCTGAGCATCCAGTGATCACCAGGGTGGACCTGACTGATCCCCACCCCCAGTAAGCACATGTTCTGGGTGGGGCGAAGGGGGGTAAACCATACCCAAGAACCCCCACACTCAAGCGGAGATGCAATAAAGAACGCCGGGGGCTGCTCTGCACTGAGTGGGGGGGGGGGTGGCCTCTTTGAAGAAAACAGGTTTATACTGAGACTAAGTGCCCACAAGGGGCCAGTACCTGAGGGTCAATGCCAAGCACACTCCAGGCAGGCGGCCCCAGCAGGCACCGCCCCCTTACATGGGCCGAGCTGGGCAGGCTGGCTGGTCACTGAGCAGCAAGGGGCACTGGGCTGGGGAGCGGGGTAGGAGCCGGGGCTTTTATCCGGGTCCCCGGGAAGCCACAGCAGGATGCTAAGCCTCGCTCCCAAGCAGCCGAACCCCGGCTACTCAAAGTGGGGTGTCGGACCAGTGTGGCAACGCTCTAAGCCAGCACCTTCTGAGTTTGTCCTTCCTGGGGGTTCTGGGGAGTCTCCACACTGAGTCTGCGTCTCCCAAGGCCTGGCCCGAGTGGCAGTGGTTTTGAGAGATTTCCAAGTGTCCCTTGCCTCCCTCCCTCCCACCGAGGACCCCATCATCTACTACTTGCATACGCCTCAAACCTCCGTGGCTTGCATTTACCTTCTTGACAGATTTAGGAGGCAGCCGGCCCTTTGGGATCCAGCTGTGGTGACGCCAAGTGGGGGGCCTCCCCAGGCCCAGCCCAGGCTGGACGCTGAAACCGTGCCCTGCCACAGCCCAGACCATGCCAACCGCGGGCCCAGGCCAGGCACAGATGGGGGGGGGGGGTTGCTGAGGCCCCCAGGCGACCCCGGGATGAGCAAGGGCCCTGCTGTTGCAAGTGTGCTCGGTGCGCCAGCAACAGCAGTGTCACCAGGGGCTTGTGAACAGCGCAGAGCCTCGCCCCACCCTCGACCTAGGAATCAGGACCTGAATTTTAACAAGACCCTCCCCCCCTGATTCCCACGCACCTGGAAGCGAGGGAACTTCTTCTTCAGGATATAGATTTTCAACTGAGGACAAAATCGCTCTCAAGGGGCAAAAACCGGTTCTTGAGGGGTATGAAGAATCTCACGTTTTTAGGTATAAGGTGCGAGTCACACTGAACAGAAATACAGTAGGGGGCGGAGGGGCATCTAGAACAATGTCTCAAAGGCTTCCTGCAGGGAACAGGGCCGACCCGCAGCCAGGTGAGAGCCCTCAGGCCGAGGGGGCCCGGGCAGTGCCAGCTGGGGACTTCGCCTCCAATCTGTGTCGGGGTGCCCATCTGTCCCTTCGCCTAGGACAGGGGGGATCGGGGGCAGGGGAGCATTTACAGATCACGTCCGTCTGAATTTCGTATTCCAAGCTCTGCTGATCTTCGCCTCGCAACTGCCTGGCCCCACCCTGGAGCAGATGCAAGTCGCACATCAGCTCTCAGATGGACCGCGCGGCCGTGCTCTTCTATACTTGCACCGAGGCTTCCGGCTCGGCCCACGGGGTCCCCCCTCCCCCACGCCCCGACCTGGACTAGGTGGACGGGAGACACAGGTGTGGGTCTGGGGAAGCCGCCAGCAGAGGAAGACGCAGGAAGGGAGCGTGGCTGAGGATGGGGGTTGGCGGCAAAAGCTACTTAGGAAGTCAGATCTGAGCGGGGTGCCCGCAGGGGTGATGACTGTGCGGTGCGCTGAATGACACAGCCAAACAGGTGCGTCCATGCCCTACCTCCGTGTGCGGGCAGGTTCTTGAGGGGTGGTTGTGGGTGTAATTAAGTCACAGCTCTAGACACGAGGTCACCCCAGATCACGTGGGTGGACCCTGAATCCAACGATAAGTGTCCTTATAAGGCACGCACAGGGGACAGCCACACAAAAGAAAGGCTGTCTGAAGCTGAGGCTGGGGGCAGGGACTGGAAGGCCCCCCGCCCCAGGAGCTGGAAGAGGCACGAAGGATCCTGGGGGAGCCTGGCCCCACCCACAGCTTCATCTCAGACTCTGGCCTCCAGGGCTGTGAGAGAGCACATTCCTGCTGCTTTAAAGTCCCTACTTTGTGTCCTTCATTCAGCGGCCCCAGGACATTGGCACAGGCTGGACATCAGGCAAGTGCCAGGCAGGCTGGTCTGGGTGAGCATGTTCCTCCTGTTGTCATCAGCCCCGGGGCCCCAGGATGGGAGGTGCCCACAGAGGACCAGCTCTGAAGCCAACTGGTAGCTCTCCAGAGGGTGGGAGGCACAGGCTGGCTCCCTCCCCGTGCCCCCTCCCAAGAGTGGAGGACACGGCCCCACGCTGAAGGCTGGACGGGGTGCGGACGTGCCGCCACCATGGGGCCCGTGAAATGCAGGACAATTAACAATGCACTCCGCTTACATCCCAGAGAGCCGTTGCCAGGACGTGAATACCACACCTGTCCTTAAAAACGTATTCACGGGGACCCCATGGGAGAGCCCTGGGGAGGCTCAGGGCGCGCCGCTGAGCGTGTCTCTAATCCCCGTGATCTGCGCACGGGCTCCGGCAGCCCCATCCACGTGGGCGTTGGCCGCCAGACGGAGGTGGGGTGGCCTCCCCACGCAAGGCCGTGGCAACCTTTCCACTGGTAAAGACACAGACTCACACACGTCCCAAAACAGAGAGGGCGTGAGCCGAAACTGCTCACAGGAGGAAAGTGTGACTGGCAGTTAAACACACAAACTGCTCACCCTCGCCCGCCAGGAACCAAAGGGACGCAAACAGAAGGCCCCTGGGCCACGGCGGTGCGGGCCAGCTGGCCACCCGCTCAGGGGGCCTGCAGTGCGCCGGCCGGTCAGCAGCTCACTCTCCGGCTCGGTCGTTACCTCCCGGCCCTTCTGCCCAGACAGCAAAAGGTGGAGGGAAACTACACGCCTGCAGTTTTTTACGGTAGCGATGGCTCAGGGTCAGAACGAACGACCCAAGGGCGAGTTCACGGCCACAGGCCACAGAGGGCGTCGATGCAGACGCGGTCGCAGCTGGAGAACCCGGCAAGAGCCGCGTGAAGCAAGGAGAGCGCAGACCTGCTTTCCATGTCTGACCATACAGATCTGTCCGCGCCAGAAGGATCCACCGAGAACTTGACGGCGCTGCGCCAGAGGTCACAGGCGCAGGGCGGGGGCGAGCCTTCCTGGCACGGCTGACGCCCCTGCATGTAGCTCTAATCACGGAGAGCCAACGTCTGCGCCACGACCGTGAGGAGGCAGAACGCGGAGAAGTCGTCTGTGGATCAGCTTTGGAGAAACACTAACTCGAGACCATGTGCTGTTCTGGGGACCTTCCGGGCCACCTCGCCGGGCCCTCAGGCTGCCCCGGGCGGGGACAGAGGGGACGGAGACCCCTGGAGCAGCCCGGAGGTGGGTGCCTGGCCTCCCTCTCAGCTGCTCTACCCACGTCCGAGCAATCGGAGTCTGGAGCCCGTAAGCAAGAATTCCGCCCCAATCCGCCCGTCCCCACCGCGGCGCCCTGGAGGGCGGGCAGCAAGCGCTACGTACCCCCCACAGCTCTGTCCCGTGGGCACAGATGGCACCGGGAACCTCAGGATGAAGCTGGTGTGTATCCTTTGGGGCCAACGAGGCGGCCACCGCGGACTGTGCCCAGGATCCAAGGTGACAGAAGACCCAAGTGCCCCTGTTCACTCGCAGCCCGGGGGGCCCTCCTTGGACCGTCCACTGGGCAAGAGGGCACGCCCTCCATGGCAGGAGCTGGGGGGCGGCCCGGGGAGGCTGCAGGGAGGGGCCTGGGGAGGCTGCGGGNCCCGCCAGGCGCCCCAAGTCACCCCCATCCCTTATGCAAGAAGGAGAGGACCCGGCTCCAGGTACCCTTTCAACACCTTCCCAAAGCCTCGCGGACGCCCGCCCCCCCCCCCCCAAGAACCAACAGAAGGAATCATCAAGCCGCCGGCCCGGAAGCAAAGCCAAACGCCAAAAATAAATCCACTCGAGGGGGCCACACGCACACTGGAGTCCTGATGGGCGGGCAGAGGTGGTTTTTAACGGGTTCCAAATCGAAAAACGAATTCACAATTGCTGGAGAAACACACCTTGAAAAGCAAAACGGCCGCACGTCCAGGGAGCGTGGGAGCGGTGCGCGGAGACACGCAGCCCTTGCCTGGGCCGCGGGGAGCCCCCCGCTCCTGCCCAGCTGAGCAGCTGTAAATACTGAAGACGACGCAGCCGATATGGTTTCTCAAACCCCCTCCTCTCCCACCGCGTTTGAAACATCAAAGGGGCTGCTTAATGTTCTCGGACTGAATTCGCGTCTCACATAGAGATACTCCCCCGTCGCCAGCGGGTTATTTATTCACCAAGCGCTTCCGCTGAGCCAGGAAGGAAGAGAACCGTGTGGACAATGGGGAGAATCGTGCGCTTGGCGGCCCGCGAGCTGCGTCTCAAGTCCGGGGCGCCAGCGGAGGGGCTGCCCGACCTGAAGTCCCCATGCAAACCCTCTTCCTCCAGGGAGGAGAAAAGGCAGGGGAGGGGCGGGGGAGAGCAAAAGCAGAGCGCAGGGAAGGCGAGCGGCTTTCCTCCGGGGCTGCCTGCGCCCCACTGACGACCCCCGACCCCCGTCGTCGCTTCCTCCCCCGGTCCCCTACGTGCACTTCGCACCCGAAGAAAAGTTGGAAGGCCGCCAACTCACAGGGCCGCTCGAGCCGGGCGTTTGGATCTCGGCCCTCGGCCTTGGAAGACGCGCAGGTGCCCAAGCGGAGAGGCCCGCCCTCGGCTTGACTTACCGCCACAGAGAACTTTCCAGAACCTTCCCCATGTCGGCATGGTAATACTTCGTCAGGATCAAGATCACCTGTAGTGGCAACAGAAAGACAAAGGCAGACATCAGCGAGTCTCACGGTTCTGAAAGACGGATGTGGGGCGCTCCCGACCCGGGACGTGGGGCACGTGGAGCCGCAGGGGCCCCAGCCTTTCTGTCGGCTTTCCCCGGCGGCCCCCAGGGCCCCTGCGGCAGAGCGCCACGCTGGAGGCTGGTGTCCTCCCTGCAGCCTCCCTCCCCTCTCAGAGTGACCTCGGGACCACCCCCACCCTGCCAGGGCCTCCCAGTAGCTGCCGGTCAGCAGGACAAAGTCTTTAAAATGTTTTAATGTTTATTTATTTTTGAGAGAGACAGATGGGGTGTGAGTGGGGGAGGGGCAGAGAGAGAGGGAGACACAGAATCCGAAGCAGCTCCAGGCTCCGAGCTGTGAGCACAGTGCCCGATGCGGGGCTCGAACCCACAAACCGTGGGATCATGACCTGAGCCGAAGTCGGACGCTTAACCGACTGAGCCCCCTGGCGCCCCTGAGCAGGAAAACTCAAAATCAGCCCCAGATGATCTCAAACCATGGTCAGAGGGTCCCCTGAGGTCGTGTCCCCAGGCTGGGCCGAGAACGCATTTGGCCAGGCTTGGGAAGATGGGGCCTCGGCCCCCCAGGGCCTTCAAGGACCACCTGAGGCCGGCCCAGAACCCTGCTGGGGCGGCACCCACACGGGAGCAGAGGCCCCCCGGGAGCCAGCGCGGGCCTGGGGAAGGCCCACGGAGCAGCCGAGGCAAGGGCGGCCGTCCACATATCACCGACGGGGCTCACGCTGCTTCGCAGCCCCCCGGCTACTCCGCATGCACACGGGGCCCCACCCAGCAAAGCCGGGCCTGTCCCTTGCAGGAAAGGCAACGGTTACATAATAACATGTGCTTCGGGGCCCCCGAAAGTTCCTCCAGATGTACAGATGGACGGAGGGACACCCACAGAAAGGAAGGGGGGATGTGCCTGCCTGGCAGGGAGAAGCGCCTTGTCCCCAGGGGGTGCACTAGCCAGCGCCTTGTCCCACGCATCCCATTTCATGCCGCTCGCTGTCGGTCCCTATTAGCTGCTCCTCACACTTCCGTTGCCATGGGAACCCAGGAGGGGACCCTGGGGACACCCCCCCCCCCACACCAGCCACCAGCAGAGCCGTTAGCCTGGTTAATCTGGGGTCACCACACTGGCCGGCTCCAAGTTTGGGTCCTCCCCGCCCCGCATGGCCTCCACTGCGTGGGGGACGAGGCTGCCCCAGATCCTCTGTCTGAGCTTCCTCTTCCTGGTGATGAAAGCAGGGAAGAGTGAGGAGGGGGGGTGCCAGCCGGGCTGGGACCGAGCGCTCTGAATGGAGGCAGCAGTGATCAAACACGGACTCAAGGCCTCGGCAGTGGGGGCTCAACACCCCGCCTCTTGCTCAGAACAAAGCCACGTTCGCCTGCCGGGCTCTCGGGCGGCTGAGCCGAGGGGGGACCCTCTGAAGACCGAGGGAGGCGGGCAGAGTGACAGGGCCCCGGGCGAGCAGGAGACAAGTGTATTTTTAACCTACTGATTTATATTTCATAGTCTCGCCGCTCCCAGAGGGGATTTACAGGAGCCTGAGTGGGACAGCTGGAAGGGGCCTGGAAGCCTGTTTAATCCGGCTGGCCGGGGTGAAGTCCACAACCCGACATCCTCACCCAGCCCCAGCTAGCGGAGCTCTGCTTGCACACCTTGGAGGGCAGGGAGCTCACCCCCTACCAAGGCGTTCGGGCCCTTGCTGGGGCTGAGCTCCTTGTCCAGCAGCTTCTGGGACTGCCCTCTCCCTACAGCCCATCTCCCCCACCTCTGTTCTCAGCACCAGCCCCACTGCACCTCTGCACACACCGTTCCTCGTGCGGGGACCTTCTCCTGCCCCCACTCCTAATGCCTTGGGTAACTCCCACTCGCCTCTCAGACCTCAGTCTAACAGACAGCACCTCCAGGAAGTCTCTCAGACTCCTCCCCTGGTTCAGTACCTCCCANTTTCCAACATTTGAGAATGAGCCTTTCAGGGCCGGGGACTCTGTCTTGTTTCAGGTCCCAGCACCTGCTCTGTCGTGACTAAGGTGATGAAGCCAGGGGAGGCGAAGGCCCCGGGTGAGGGTCTCATCCCCTGCTCTGGCCAACCAGTCCACTCTTTGTGCGACAGACAGAATCTTTCTGCTACCACCAACTTAACCCACGGAAGGATCTGGCTCCCGAGGCCAGGGCCCCGGGAGTCCGTGGCAGGAGCCGCCCAAGAGGGGTCAGCCCTGGGGGAGCCCGGCAGGCACCCCCTCTCTGCGGCAGGCAGCAGAAGGCGACTTCTGCTTTGGGGTCAGCCCCTCGGAGCCCCAGCGGTGAGCCTCGGTCCCCCGCCCTACCGCGAGGAAGGGATACCCAGCTGCCTCTGCGGGGGTGAGGGTGCCGGAGCCAGCAGCCACGCCCTGGTGTCCCCTTATCTCCCACCCACGGGCCGGCACCGGGTGACTCAGCTCGTGCACCTCAACCTTCTTTACACCCCAGACCCACGGGGCAGCTCCTGTCCTTGTCTCCACCTACGAGGAAGGAAAAGAAACCGAGAGAGCCGAGGGGCGCCTGGGCGGCTCGGTCGAGTGGCGTCCTACTCTTGATTTCTGCTCGGGTCGTGATCTCCCAGGCTGTGGATGGAACCCCAAGCCGCCGTCCCCGGACATTATTCCAGGGATGGGAGCGGCCGGCCTCAGCACCCTGGTCCTCAGCCACAGGCCTCTCCCCAGGAAGGAAAAGAAAACGTGACGTCCACCCTCGGCTCATGCAGACACCCTCTGTGGGCAGTAGAGCCCCCACCTGGACCACCACCAGCCTGCCTCCTGCCCAGGCCACAAGCCAGTTCCGGACCCAGGTGGTGAGTCTCTGCCTCCGGGACACCTGACATGCCCTTCCCTCTTCTGTTCCCCGATGAGCCTATAAAATCCACTTGGAAACGAGGCATTGGCTCTGTACCTCAAAGCACCTGAAAGGGGCTTACAGAAGCCACACCAACCAGCAGAGGACCCTGAAGGGGTGTTAGGGCCCCGCCACCGGGAGCGGAGGCTGGCTCCGGGCGTCTCTGTATCCAGGGTGCACGGAGGCTGGCAGCCCAGTAATGAACTCACCACCTGCAAACGGCGTTCACCGCACTGGCTACATCTTGTTCATCAGGTGCCCCCGGCACGGCTGGCACACTTCTCGGATGGAACAAAACCAAACAAGAGGGCGTGGCAGCGTTGGGACGACCCTGGCCCTCTGAGCCTCAGTCCCCTCCTCTGTGAAATGGAGCGGATTCAGGTAGGACCTCACAAGGCTGCTGGGGGAGGGGACCACGCCCATCCACGCAAGCCTGTGCCCGAAATCGGAGGGTGGATGCCCGGGAGCCGAGGCCTTCTCCCCCTGAGCAGCCACCGCAGTTTGTAGGTCAGCTATTTCCGCATCCTGGGGTGTGAGTTACAGAGGCAGGGCCGACCTCGGGTCCTGGAGCTTCCAGAGAAATGCCGGGCCTCTTCCTGCGGGCAGCACACAGCCGGGCCCCGTGGGCAGTGCGGGGCCACCAGAGACACGCGTCCCTCTTGAGGGCCACTCGCGGGTCCGTGAGCTGCGTGGGCCTCGAGGAGCCTTCCCCGTGCCCAGACCAGCAGCGCTCAGCACTGTCGCCTCCCACAGATGCAGCCGGTCACCCCCAACGGGAAGTCCCAAGCCTTTCAAGGAGCCAGTGGGAAAGGATTTTGAAGCAGCCTTACATCTGTGTGCCTCCCAAGGGCTCAAGGATGATCCAAAAAAAATAACAAATACTCAGCATAATTCAGCTGTCGATCAAGCGTGTGCGTGCACGCGCGCGCGCACACACACACGCAGAGACAGCAAGAATTCAGGCTCAGCTCTCAACTCAGAAATGAACTTCCCAACAGAAAAAGGGAAAGTGCAGTGGTGGCCCATGAGGGTCAGGCCTGTGAGGCCCGGGAAGCCCCTCTCTCCCGCACACTGATGTCCCCCAGGCCCGCCAGGACAGGGCCGGCCCCTGGCATGGGGAGTCGAGGTCCCTGCTGCTCACAGTGGGCTCCGGGACTAGCCGTGCTCACTTCCCACGAGCTCCTGGAAATGCAGAACCTGGGTGAGGCCGCACCCCAGACCTGCTGACTCAGAATCTGTGTTTCTCACGTTAACGTTTGAGAAACTGCACAGGCAGATCATTGCCCAAAAATAAGGCCCGAGTTCCTATCCACTCACCCCCATCAGAGGCTGGATGTCCTCCTGTCACTCAGGAGGGCCCTGTTCTCTCCATCCTCGGGCAGCTGACCTGTCCCCTGTTAACAGGCAGCAAGCACACAGCACCCGCAGGCACACCTCACCACCACACATGTCAGTCACCCCAGGGCCTTTGTACATGCTGGTTCCTGCGCTTCTGCCTTCCTCCCGCCCCTCTTCTCTGTCTCCTTCCCACTCATTCCTAAAGCCACCTCCTCCTGCAACCTTCCCCACAGGCCGTGAGCCCCAGGGGGGCAGGACCCAAGCCCACCTCTATCAGCACCTTCTCCTGAGCCTCGCCAAAGGCCAGCATGTGGTGAAAGTCTGATAAGTAACTTCTCAGTGAATTCACCAGTGGCAAACCGGCTCCAGAAAGCCAGGAATGACTCCTGGCGTGGCTCTCCCCATTCCCACCCCGCCTGTCCACTTTCACAGGTGCCAACGTTGACCCGGGAATGTGTTCGACGCTGTACCACCTCAGGACACCGGAGCCCGGGGGCTTAGACGCCCACCCAGGACCGAGGCCCAGAGGGAGGAAGGCTCCAGAGCAGCGGCCCCTGCACCACGCGGCTCTGGTTCTCTGCTCCAGGACGCCCGCCCCCCGCCCCCTGCGGGGGAGATGCTGAGGCTGGGGTCTCTCGCCAGGCGCGGGCTCCCAGAGCTGGACAGACGTGGCGTGGGTCTGGTGTGTGCGCGGTGAGCACACTGCTCAGGGTTAGGGTCGCGGCCTGGGGCGTCCTTGTCAGAGATGCCTGCGAGGAACACGGTGTGAGGCGGCCCAGGTGAGATGCCTCATGTCCGAGAAGCTCGTCCAACCTACCAGCTCAGCGGCGGAGGCACACCTGCCCGCCCCGGTGGACAGACAGGGCCCCGCACCTCCCCACCGCTCAGGAGGCGTCCTCGGGCCGGCTCGGCGTAGATGCCATCTCCTCCAGAAAGCCTGCCAGGATTTCCCCCAGACTAAGCTGCCAGCATCTGATCACACACACTCTTCATGGCATGAGTTCAAGCGTCAGGACTCTGGGGCTGGCCCCTTCCCTCACCACCCACGCCCCCACGCCCAGCACCAGGGTGAGGCCCGCGGCAGGGGAAGGTGCACGGCCTTGGAGCTGGCTCTGTGAGTGTGAACCCTCACACGCTGTGTGGGGTCCCCCCGGGGGCTAGTGTCCCCTCCTCATCCACAACGAGGGTGGATAACGGCCGCACATCCCAAAGAAGCGAGGATCATAAACTATGCTAATATGTCCAAAGGGCCTGGCACCCTGCCTGGCGCTGAGGAGGCCTGACAGGTGACTGTCCCAGCCCTCCTCCGTGATGAGGCCGCTCCGCCAGGGCTGCGGGGGACCTGGAGTCCCCCCCCCCCCACCGAGCTGCAAGAACGGAAGTCGGGGGCTGCCCAGCAAGGCCAGAGCCGGACCTCACTCCATCTCGCTGGTGGCGACTGTGCATGCTCCTGCCCGCCTCCCGGGGCCTGGGGGAGGCGGGAGGGAGAGAGTGCGGCGCTGCGGGGAGGCTCAGGAAGGATCTGGAAGGGTCTACGGCTCTCTGGCCAGGACCCCTCCTTCCTGATAAGGGTCTGCGGAGGGAGGGCCCCGGGACCCCTCCCTCCCAGGAAGGATGACGGAGAACGTGGCCACCTAGGCGGGCGGGACATTCGGGACCTGAGCGCCAGCTCCAGGCCACACCGAGTGTTCTCTGCGAGGGGGTCTGCGCGGGAGCCCTGGCCCTGGCCACGCGCTGCTGAGGCAGACACACGGCTCTCTGCGCCACCCCTGTAACTCCCTGCTGCTGCTTTAAAATAAAACGTTGTCATGAAAAAGACGGAAACGTGAGAGGCACGTCAACCAGCAGCGAACAAGAGAAAACAAAGCCAGGCCTCGCCCCTCCCCCACCCCGGGGACCTCGGACGTGCCAGCCCTGTGGACAGAGATGGAGCCCATCCCACACCCCTGAGGACAGCCGCGATGCCGGTCCCCTCCATATGACAGGAAGGCCCTGCCTGGGTGTCCCCAGGTCGTGGGGACCAGAAAGGGGCCGCGATGTAAGAACCCAAAGAGGTTGTAGGAAGCAAGAAGGAGCGGCTCACGTGAGCCACAGCCTTGCACCCCTCCCCCGCCCCCCAGGGGCCATGGCCCTTTCTCCCGGGAGAGGCCAGGAAGATGCAGTGTGCCCAGTAGGGCCGGGGCATTCTCTTGGTTCCTGCAGTGTCCGCACTTGGTGACCGGAGCAGCTGAGGTAGAGACGCCCACAGATGCATGTCGCCAAGGCCCCATCGCTTCCCGCAGCTGGCTCGGCCTCCCCTGGCAGGTGCGGCTTTGAGGCCAAGTCCTGGCCCCCAGAATCCACAGCCCGAGGCAGGAGCACTGGGCGTCACCCCATGCCTGCACCGTGACAATCTCTTCGTCACCACGGCTCATTACAACAGCACGGAGTCACTCTGTCCTGGCCCTGCGCGAGGCGCCTCACAGACATTATCTCCTGTGATCCGCCAACAGCCTTGATCCCCGGGAGCCATCATGTCCCCATTTTGCAGATGAGGACACGGAGGCACACGGAGGGGGGTTATCTGCCCAGGTCACGCAGCTCAGATGTGGCAGGGCTGGTGTGCCTCAGGGGACTGGCCGGGGGATAAAAGATCTTGTCCCATTGAGTATGACACGGCGTCTCCCCTCGCCCTGGCTCCGGCCTCCAGAGGTGCCCACAGCTGCCTCCCCTCACAGCGGGCGGCAGCCACGTACTCGAGGTTGGCGGCTGCCCTTGGCGGGTCCTGCCCCGGGGCCAGTCTGCGGCGCCCCTCCCCTGCCGTGAGCTCGCTGCCACCGGCCATCCACCCTGCTTGGCGCACATGCTCTGTGGTTCCAGTTTCAGCCCTCGGCCCGGCCACACGTCACCCTCCTCCGAGAGTCCTCGTCCAGGCAAACGACTTATGCGTAAGGACCAGAACCGCCGCACAAACTGACCAGCTTCCAGGAGCGTCCGGAGCTGCGGCCGGGCTCCTCCGTCCCGCACTTGGCAGTGACTGGAGAGGGGGCGAGTGAGCACGAAATCCCACACAGCGCTCGCTCGGATCAGGCATGCTGGGCGGCCCCGCCCACTCTGCACCCGCGATCTTCCCCTTGACCTGCTCTCCCTCTGCGCCCCTGCAGCTGCTGTTCCCGGGACACTCCCGGCCTCCCCAGCCTCCTCTCTCATTGGGCGCATCCTCCCTTCTAGAGGAATCCGCCTCAGGCATGTCTGGGACGACTTCCGGACCCCTCTGCCCATGTCCGGCGAGGCCGGTGCTCCCCTCGGGTCCCCACAGCCCCTGGATGTGGTGAGTTGAATGCTGTCCCCCCAAAGTTTGTCCACCTGGACCCCTGAATGTGACCTTATTTGGGAAAGGGGCCTTTGAAGATGAAATTAAAGCTCTTGAGCTGAGATCAGGGGTCCTGCATGCAGTGACAAAGAGGAGGAGAGGCTAGTACGGGGGAGGAGGCCACGTGAAGAGGAGGCAGAGGCCGGGGTGATGCGTCCCCGCGTCCAGGAAGGCCGAGGACGGCCAGAAGCCGGCCGAGGGGCCTGGGGCACATTCTGCCTCGAGGCTCGGAGGGAACCAGCCGCACCTGCGACACCTGACCTGGGCCTCCCGGCCCCCAGCTGGGAGAGAAGAGACCCCCGCGGCCCCACCACGGGTCAGGGGTGCTCTGTGGCCGCCGCCCCAAGGAGTGAGCACATGGGGTCGCCCACAAGCGTGGTTCGCGGGCGTGTCCAGGCCCCGCGAGTGGATACGGCCCCGCTACNGCTCCGCCTCCCCGGGGAGAACGCCCATCTTCGTCTTCGCTGTAGGTCGAAGATGCCAAAGCCCAAACCCCGGAACCTGTGAGTGCAGCCTTGATTAGAAATAGAGAAATTACCAGAGGCTTTTGGGGGAGGGGGGCGGCTATCCAACATGATTGTGTCCTCACCAAAAGGGGACACAGAGGGAAGATGGCCGTCCACAGCCAAGAACTCCTGAAGCTACCGGAAGCTGGCGGAGAGCCAGACGCTGTTCTCCCGACCTGCCCACACCTCACTGCTGGGCTTCCAGTCTCCAGGGCTGTGAGGTGCTGAGTTTCCGCTGCTGAGCCAGGCAGTCTGTGGTGAGGGGTTAGGGCGGCCCTGGCGCACCGATCCAGGCACGCGCCCATTCTCCAGATGAGGACACAGAGGTTCAGCTTGCCTGAGGTGCCACAGCTGGGAGCTGGCAGGGCTGGGGTCTCCCCTGGGGGGCCCCCTGACTTCACGGTTAGGTGCCCTTCCCGCTGCCCCAGACGGCAGGAGGAACAGGGAGGCCCCCGGGGACAGCATGACTCTACCTCAGAAAGCACTGGGCCCCGGCCTGGCTGCGCCAGCTCAGACAAGCAGGGGACAGCCTAACGTCCCCTATCCATCAGGCACCTTTCACAGGCGCCAAACCTAATGTTTAAAAAAAGGGAGTTGAGAAGTAAGCTCCGAAAGGGCCCCTATAAATCAAAATCAGTCAGCAGAAAATAAATGGAGAGCGTTGGTGATCGGTGGAAAACGGCATTTTACATCCCAGCTATTTAAGGGATGATGTGTATATTAATAGATGGGCCTTGGTACACTCTCCCGCCCCGGCCATTTGAAATTACTGTTTACTCTTGGGGCGCCTGGGTGGCTTAGTCGGTTAAGCGTCCGACTTTCGCTTAGGTCATGATCTCGCGGTTCGTGGGTTCGAGCCCCACGTCGGGCTCTGTGCTGACTGCCGGCTCGGAGCCTGGAGCCTGTTTCAGTCTGTGACTCCCTCTCTCTCTGACCCTCCCCTGCTCATGCTGTCTCTCTCTCTCTCCTAGAAATAAATAAAACATTAAAAAAAAAAAAAAGAAATTACTGTTTACTCTCTACTTCTAACAACAGTGGATTTTAATCTCACCTGTCGCTCCTTTCTAGGCTACTGTAAAGAAGGCTGCTGATGAAAGGACAAGATTCATATGCATTCATTCATTCATTCACTCGTTTTTGCCGTTGCTATTCGGAACAGTGCTCCTGCGTTTCCTCCTGGCGGACTGTTCATGGTGATAAAAGGTCGCGGAGAACGCGGTGACGTTGGTACATTTTCTCGCAACATTAGGAAGGGCCCGGGGTGGGTCTGGAGGGGGTTGGAAACTGCTGTTCCTGGTTTTAAAACAGAAATCCGTCCCCGGCGGGGCTCCGACCGCCCCGTCCCTCCTCCCCGCCGGTCCCCAGCCAGAGAGCCATATGTTCATTACTTCCAAGAATTTCTCCTTGGAACTGGAGCAAAGGAGGTGGGGGAGGGGGGGAGCCCTTGACCGCATCCACCTGGGAACGCCAAGATTTGGCCCACGGCAGCCCCCGAAAATGTCCCTGGGCTCTAAGGGGTCCAGAGTGGCTGGTCACCCCCAAAGGCCTGTCTCTCAGGAAAGCAGGGGCCCTGCTGGGCCAGATACCAGCTTGGAGAAGAGCCATTTGGGGTCCATCTGAGTTCTGCAAAGGCTAATTAATCTTCCCGAGAAAGCGGGTGGGAGAGACTGACAATGAAACCCAGCCCGTTTCTGGAATCCGCCCCTCTTAGCCATCTGGGGCGCAAGATGACTTGTGGGGGCCCGGGGCACTTTGGCATTCCCTGGGCCACTTCCTCCATAAAATAAATATTAACAATTATATTTTATGACCGCGTTGGTACACGAAAGAATATATCCGTGTTATATAGCAAAACGCTTCCTTGACCTAAAAGTTTCCTTTTCTTCTTCTGATTTTAAAGGAAATTAAAACATTTTGGGGGGAGGCCTGGCACGGAGCCCTGAGTCTGTGGGAGACGCAGCCCTGCGGCCTCTCTACCCCCAACCCAGGGCCCGGCCCCCCTCCCCTCCCTCACCCTGGCNAACCCGAGAGACCCACACCCTTATGGGCACTCAGCGGACTTGTCCGCCCCATTTCAGGGTTCACAGACCAGTCTGGGAGCCAACCAGTCTGCGGGGCCAGTAAGGCCTCCCCATTCCCCTGGTGGGGCAGGAAGGAACCCAAGTCAGGCTCCTCCCGGTGGGAGGGGCAGGCCCGCCGCGGGGGGGCGGGGGGGGGGAGGTTGGTCCCTGGGCCCCGCTCACTAGGCCATTCAACCTGGACTCGTCCCAGAAGTGTCACTTGGGAACTCACTGGACACCCGGTACACCACGTAAACACATGTGAGGAGCGCGGCGCCCACCCAGCCACCAGCACCGCGGGCGTCTCCTGCGCCCCGGAAGCCCTCACCGGTCAAGACCCGGGGACCAAGATCCCCACCCCCTCCCCCCTGCCGGCTCCAGCACCACCAGCCCTACCTACCCGGCCTTGGGGCCTGGCTCCCCCACTCCTCACCCTGAAATTCCCCGAGTGACACCAGCTACCGTCAGGGTCCCCCGAGCATGCAGGGCCCCTCCTGTGTCAGACCTTCCCAATGACTCCGTGACCTCCAGCTGGGGTCTCCCTCTTCCCTGGAGCCCTGACCCCTCGCCCACCCGCTGGACTCCCCCTGGCGGCTCCTCCAGGGCTCAGAGCCTGACACCCACATGTCCACCGCGGGGAGGGCTGGGCGGTGAACGGGCTTGTCCCCATCACCACCGCGGACCGCATCTCACCTGCCTCCTCCGGTGAGTCACAGCTGGGGCTGCTGCCCACTGCGCCGAAGCCCCCGGAACACAGGGACCGGGCACCTGCCTCCCAGCACCCGGCACACAGTAGGTCCTCAGGCTACGTGTGGCTGCAGAACAGAATCTGTGCACTGGAGTCAGGCTGTGACCGCAGAAGAGGGCAGGAATGACCCTGTCCCTCCCAAGGGACACTGGGGAGGCTTGGAAGTAGACATGTCTGCTGTTCTGGGACAGAAGGAGGGGGAGGAGGAGAGGGAGGAGGGGGAGGGGGAGAAACATGGCAACAACAATAACTAACAATACTGATACTATGTGCCAGGCACTGTTCTAAGCTCTTTATATAGATAAATTCATTTAATCCCCACAATCCAATGATGTAGCAACTACTTATAGTCCCATTTTACAGATGAGGAAAGCGAGGCATGAGAAGTTAAATAACTTGTCAGTAAGTGACAGTCGGNAAGGAGACGAGTGTGCTTTCTGCAGAAGGGGCTCTTTTAGGGCAGCTGCCATGGGGGCCCTTGATGTCACCTCTGGAGAGGCTGGCCTCTGATGCCACGCGGCCTTGGGCGCCACCTGTTCCCCTGGGACCCATCTCCCAGCTGGGTGCTCTGCGGGTCTGTCTGGGAGACCCGTGCCAGACACTGTCCCCGGGGCCCTCAGGCCCTGGTCACCCCGTCCGGACAGGGCCAGGGACCACTGTCACTGCCAGCAGCCAAACGGCTGGAGGAACCCAGCGTCGGTCACCCTGGGCCCACCTGCAGCCTCCGCCCCAGAATCACCCATGAGAGGCTACGTCACTGCTTCCTTAAATCAACGCGCTTCCTTTACTTCAGCAGGAAACCTCAGGTGGCTTCCACAGATGGACAGCGGGCATCGCTTAGCGGGAAGCCGCACGGAAGGCAGCGTGACACACACAGTCCATTCCCTGCTACCGCACACACGCGTCTGCCCAAGACCAGCGAGCCAGGGGCCTGGGGCCGGCCCTCGCCTTGTTAGAGGGACCCACAGAGCTGTCAGAAGCGCGCTCGCCACCGGTCAGGCTGCTGTCCTTATCGTCAGCGTGGAAGACGATGGAAAAGACTGGAGGCCCCTCCAGGCCCCGAGGGTCGCTGGCCACTCCTGTCCCGGCCCCTCCCTAGCAGCAGAAGCGCCACACTTGGAAAACATCCAGCTTCTCTGAAAACAGAACGCCCCACCTCAGCTTCCTTCCCAAGCCCCGACCTCCCCAGGAATCCAGGGACGGGGAGCTCACTACCTCACAAATGCAACTCCAACGTGACAGGAAGCAACAGCGAGATTATTGAAAGGTCTCGGCACCTTCAGCTTCTGTACAAAACCGGGCTGACAACGAAAGCCCGGCCCCTCCCTGTGGACGCTCTTTCTACAAAGCGAAAAAGCCGTGGGGGCTCACGGCCCAGATCCGTATCCGCGGGCAGCGAGTCTCCCCTCATACAGCAGGCTCGCATGCGGCTCGGGTTCAGGCAAGTGTTAAGCTGTCTTTGGGAATGGTGACCACGCTCCGCAGGCCCTTATCCGGGCTTTCCGACGCACCGGCAGCAGTGACCACGGCCACCCTGGGAAGACGGCGCCCTGAGGGGTGCTCCCGGTGACACCTCCAGAAACCGCCTGCCTGAGCACTCTCGAGCCTGGTGCCTTTTCTGGAAGTGGCCATTGGGAGACCTCTTTGGGGGTCTGTGACAGGTATGTCTGTCCCCGGCGGGCGGTGGCAGTGGCGGGAACCTGGCCCGGAAAGCGGCCGGTCCTCACAGCCATGCTGTGAACATCTGAGATGAAGCACTTCGAGGAAAGCGCTTTAAAAATAACATTTGACGATTTCTAAAAAGCAGATTTCTGCACCTGCCTTCGCCGTGATGTCTAAGCACACCACCCTCCTGGGAACGGGGGGCTTTCCTGGAGATCTCCGTGCAAACCCGACAGAGCGACGAGTTCCCAGGGAGCCCCCTGCCCAGCTTAGAGAGAGTCCAAAAGACCTGAGGTCTGGGGGGCCTCTGCCCCGCCTTCTGGAGCCCCTAGCATGTTCAGCTGAACCCGGCTCCCGAGTACGTCCCCACTCTGCCAGGTGGGATCACACAGCCCGTGTCTGGTCCCCCTGCAGACCCAGCAGCAATCCGATGACCTCTCCCCTGCCCAAGATCAAGTCACCCGGCTCCCGCTGACCTTGTCCAAACCAGTAAAGCAGGAGGTAAACCATGGCCCGCGGGCAGTTCCTGGAAGAATCCTCGTTTTTACAGCGAGTCCCCGTGGAAAGCTGCCTGCTTTTGGATTTGCCCCTCCAACCCAGCGTCCTCGGCCACCCCCTCGCCAGGCACAGGGTCCTGGGGGGCAGAGAATTCCACTAAACGTGCACACTTCTGTTTAAATGTGTGTGAGTCACACACTGATTGCACCGGGTCAGACAAAGACGGGCCGTGTGTGCTCCTGGAGAATTGAGGGCGACTGGCCGAGAGGCTCCCCTTTGCTGCCCGTCTCAGCCAAAGGCACTTAAAAACCCCAAGAAGTAGGGGCTCCTGGGTGGCTCAGTCAGTTGACTGCCCAACTCTTCATTTTGGCTCAGGGCATCATCTCATGGTTTGTGGGATCGAGCCCCATGTCCCCTATTCACTGACCGCACGGAGCCTGCTTGGGATTCTGTCTCCCTCTCTTTGCCCCTCTCCCACCTCAAAATAAATAAATCAATATTTAAAAAGCCCCAAGAATTAATCTGCATCTGTGGTGAACCACAGAACCATCACAGAACAAGCCCACACTCGGGTCAGACAGACAGGTTAATTCTCAGCCGCCAGCGACCATCCGAGTGGACCGTGAGACCGACAGCAACTTGGCAATGACACAGGCAAAGCCCGGCGCACAGGTGTTCTCCTAGCGGGAGGGAGGGAGGCACCCCATAAGGTGCTTTAAACCCTCCCAGTGGAGCCCCACAATGACAAACTTTAGCCGAGAGGGAAGTGACCGTGTAAATTTTAATAGAGATGTTAGTTGTATTCAAGGTTACTCTCATCAAGAAAATTGGATCCACTTTCATGGCCATGAAGAGTCCCCATCTCGCATTTGTGTTTGATATAAATACGCCTGTAATAAATAAACATGACCCCGGCTGCTCTATTTCAGGTTAGCCGAAGGAATCCTAGCTAAAAGCAGAGGAGAAAAAAACATATCCCGAAAACTGGGGCCCATCTGTCACTGGTTGAGGAGAAGAAAATGGCGGGACGGTGGCATTCCCGGACACAAAATAACAAGATCTCTATTTCTGAAGTCTCCGTACAGAAGCTCTCCCCAGGGCGAAGGCACCGCCTCTCCCTCCGAAGGACATGGGTGGGGATGGTTTTGCTGGTACCCAGGCATATGGCTGAACTGCACCTTAAATACATCAGACAGAACGGCGCCTTCACCGGAGCGACTTGTTATAAAACAGACCTGTCAACACAGGCTCCGCATGTAAACTTCCCGCACCGATTCAGCTAAATCACAAGCTTGGCATCTCATTACCAGCCGTGGCGGAGGGCATCCCGCCGTCCTGGGTGAAGGAGCGCCCCGCCGCCATCGCGTCAGGCTGAAAACAGCCCGTCTCCGTCAACTTGACAGAGACAGAAAACGTGAATTAAGAGCGCTGTCTGAAATTAACAGTGATGGAAAGTTAATGACGGAGCGAAGCTGGCAGGAGGATTTCAGCACGCGTCACGACATGGCCCCGGCTTCCGGGCGGGACGCTGGCGTGATCGATGCCTGTCGGCCCCGGCTGAGGCCACAGCCGCCCACCCTGAACCTCCCCCCTCCCTCCCACATCAGGCCCTTCGCAGATGGTCTGCCCTGCCGCCGCCGGCCCTGTCCCCAGTTCTGGGGGCTGACACATCTGCTCGTCAGCACCCCAAGCTCATCGCAGCGCTGTTTACTTCCAATAATGAGCCGGGAGAGCAGCGCCTGTTGGGCGAATGGCTGCATAAACTGTGGCAAAGCCACCGAAGTCAGTCAGGAAACAGAAAGCACTGGGGGAAAAGGCAAACGGTGATCTGAGAAAATACTCGTGACATAATACGACATGAGAAAATTATTTGAAATTCTACATACAGCAGGGCCTCCCTCCAGATTTTTAATTTTTTTAATGTTTATTTACTTCTGCGAGAGAGAGAGAGAGACAGAGTGTGAGCAGGGGAGGGGCAGAGAGAGAGGGAGACACAGAATCCCAAGCAGGCTCCAGGCTCTGAGCTGTCAGCACAGAGCCCGACGCGGGGCTCGAACCCACAAACCGCGAGATCATGACCTGAGCCGAAGTTGGACGCTTAACCTACAGAGCCATCCAGGGGCCCCAAGACTACAGAGTTTTTGAGGCTAAAACCCATGAGTCACACCCACACTCGTACCCCGGCCCACGGGTGAGCGGCAAATACCCGATACCCTAACTTGGAACGTTTGCCATCGACTCTTCATTGCGACCGTTAAAACGCTTATACCCACGTGTGTACATGGGAACCCACACAGACATGGACAGATCAGACACACAGACGCATGTGCAGGAAACCAACCAGATGGAAACTGTCTGAATGTAAAAGCAGGGTGTGCAGGCTGTTTTCTTGTCTCTTTGGCTCCCCGGCTGGCTTTTCCGTAAGAGGAATGCTTCGTGCTTACGAGCACGGGGTGGGGGTTGGGGGGGTGATTCTACCACAGGAGGTCATGTGCGATACAGCCACACGGGGTACACAGCGCTGTCCAGATGGGCTCCAAAGCCTCAGAGACCCAGCCGTCCTCAACTGTGCTCCTACTACGTGCTGCTGTGTCTTCTCCTGCTGAATCTCGTCATCACCCGGCTTAGGTGTTTACAGCCCAGCACTGATCCAGAACTTTCTGAGAAGTATTCGCCTAGTTTGATCTCCAGAACAAGCCTGTGATTAGGGACGGCTACGTCTTACAGCCGATGCTCAGGGGAGTCACGTAACGTGCGCACAGCTGACTGGAGGACAGAGAGGAAGGGGCTCGCACGAGACAGCAGAGGGGCCGTAGCGACACAAACCAGACACATCTGTTCCTGCCCCCCCACTCCGCGGGCACCCTGTGGTCCTCATGCTCACTCCTGAGGGTCCTCGGGCGGGTGGGTGTCCCTCACGGCGTGGCACGGGCGACCTGGTGCGTGGTTTTTGTTCTTGCTTCTCTCTGGGCGCTGTTCCCTCTCCCGCGAGGCTGCCCAAGATCTTTAAACGTTCGCTTTACCAAAGACAAGCTATGGGTGGCAGACCCAACGCGGGAGGTAAGAACAGGGCGGTGTTCGCACCCCAGGATAATGGCTCACAGGCCTGGCCTTGGTGCTCCTGGAATTTTCCATTTATCGGCCCGATACCCTTATTTGATAAGTCTGCACCCCCACGCTTGACTCGGGAGTTGGAAAAGGCACAGAGATCCCATCTGAAGCTGAGTTTTCCCTTCATCAGAGTAGTGAGCTCCTCATCACCGGGGGCGAGCAAGCAGTGGGGGACGACCCGGTTGGGGTGTTGCAGGCGGTTCACGTAAGCCGGAGCTGGACGAGGCAGCCTCAAGGGCCCCGAATCCTCCCACGCACCACAAATTACCCAACACGTCCCCCTTCCCCTTCGCCAAGCCCAGAGCCCTCATGACGGATGGATTTCGCCAGACATTTCTTTCTGAGGATCCCTCCATTCCCAGTCCAGGCTGGGGAGCCGTCAGTCGATCGGCAGCAAAATCCCCACCCAACGCCGTAAAGGTGAGCCTGGGAGGGTCTTCCCACCCCTGCGTCCTGTCCACCAGGCAGGAGTACCAGTCGGCTGGCGGCTGCAGGGTGACACCGCGGGACTTGAGCCTGTGTCCCCATCAGGGACGTGACGCCGAGCTGCGAATGTGCGGGCTTCTCAGTGGGTAGGACGGCCACCAAGATGCCGGCCGGGGCCTCGGTGGGCCCTGGGCCGTGCGCGGTCAGAAGTGAATCTGGCCAGATGGTGTGAATAGAGCCATAGAAAGTGGGCGGGTCAAGCCTCTTCATCTGGAAACCAAGGCCCGGGGCTCTGGGGGGCACCCCACTGCCACTGTCTCCGTGGCAACCAAGTGGCATCGCAGTGGAAGGGACCCGGGTGCCATGGGCCTGCGGCGTTCAGACCTGAAGCCGGTGAGAGCTCAGCCACCCTGTGCGTCTCCCCCCACCTGCTCTCTCACCGCAGGTCCCGATGAGCCAAGTCCAGCCTTCTGCCAAGGAAGTCCCCCGACCTTTCTGCTCCCTAAGGCCCATCGTCACGGCATTTTCACACATGGTGCTGAGCCAACAGGCAATAGGATGTCTACTTGCAGAGACACAAAAACCCAAACCAGACCTGAAGTCTTACCTCACACCAGAGACAAAAGTCAACTCAGAATGGGTCCTGGACCTAAAGGCAACCCGACATCTGTAACAATTCTAGAATAAAAGAGAAAACAAAATCTCTGTGACCTGTGGTCAAAGATCCCTAGATAAGACATAAAAGCATGGACCATAAAAAATATAGACAGACGGATGGATGGATGGATGGATGGATGCATGGATGGATGGATGGATGGATGGATGGATGGACAGACAGATGGATGGATGGATAGATGGATGGATGGACAGACAGATGGATGGATGGACGGATGGACGGACAGACGGATGGATGGATGGATGGATGGATGGACGGATGGATGGATAGATATATAGATGGATGGATGGATGGATGGATGGATGGATGGATGGATGGATGGACAGATAAAATGGACTTCACAAATATTAAGAACTTACACCCAGATGACACCGGTAAGAAACAGAAAAGGCAAATCATAGACTGGGAGAAAATGTGCAAACTGCACATCCGACAAAGAATTTGAATCCGGAATATAAAAGGGGCTCCCACAATTTGGTAATACAAAGAGAAATAGTGCAATAAAAAACAGCCAAAACCTGTGAACGTTCACTTTAGCAAAGAAAAGCTATGGGTGGCAAAGGGGCACATGAAAAGACGCTCAATATCATTAGTGATTAGGGAAATGCAAGTGAAATCACAATGAGACCCATCAGCCCTCCTATGAGAATGGCTAAAATTCTGCAGCCGACAACCCCAAGTGTCGCCAAGGACGCGGAGCAACCGGAACTCGCACCCTCGTGGAAGGATCGCAGGACGGCTCGGCTACTTTGGAAACAGTTTGCTTGTAAAGCTGAACAGGCACCATCACAAGGTGCAGCTTATCCTACTCACAGGCGTCCACCCACAGACAGCGCACACCGATGATCACCGAGGGGCTCGCAGGGCGGGAATGCAGGCTGGACACTCAGCAGAAGAGGCCAGAGGGCCCTGGGGGCAGACAGGAGCAGATGTTCTCGGNGCCCGGATGCTTCTAAACACCCCACGGTGCCAGGCTGGCTCCCACAACAGTGACAACAGCCAGACGATCTGCTCCGAAGAGTCAGTGATGGCCAAGGTTAGAGCCTCCCCCGTCCCCGCCGGCCTGGGCGCAGGACAGCTGCTCAGAGGAAACATGGGTGGCCGGGCGGTGGCTCACGTAGCAGGTGTCTAGGCAGCGTGCTTTGGCTCCCTGCCCGTGCCGGGCTCCCTGCTCAGCCTGCGGCCTTCTCTGCAGCTCTGAAAGGAGACTTTATCTGGAAGATGAGGAAACTGGGGCTCAGACACTGGCGGGCAGCTGCCGAGGGACTGGCGGGATGAGGACCCGCAGCGAGCACACGGCAACCAACTGCTGCCCCCGGCGCCTGCGGTCTGTGTGCGGGCGATCGATCGTCTGAGTGGCTCAGCCCGTCCACAGGTGCCTCGGGCCCACAGCCACAGAGCTCCTGGGGCCCCGCGGGAATTCCAGGTCACCAACACCGGGGTCTCAGGGGGCGCAGGCTCTCTGTGAACGTGGCAATCCTCCGTCCCAGGAGAAGGAAATAACCAGGCACCAACTCAACTCCTTTTCCCCCCATCAGATAACAAACGGAGTCCCATCGAGACACCAGAATCTGGAAGCAGAAGGCAGAGTGCAAGACCCACGTAGGGAATAATGAATTTATAACCCAGCAGCAGTGGGAACGCGAAAATGACGTCGCCATGGAGACCAGGAAGCCTGGGAGGTTCTCTGGGAGGACCCCCCGGAACACGGTCGAGGTGCTCCCGGCTGGAAGCAGTGACGACGGGCCCGCACCTGGGGCGCAGGCAGCCCGCTGGGACGGGACCGGACGACCTCAGACTTCCGTCGGCACCTGCTCACTCCCCAGGCTGGGAACGGGTGGCCTCTCCAAACCCAGGATCGGGCCCCAGCGCAGCCAGGATCGGCAGTTGGTATGCAGGTGGGCACAACCTCTGCAAACCTCCCTAGGAATGCAATGAAGAGTCCATGGGGGGCCTTGGGCTCCCCCCCGCCCTGGACAAATAGCCCCCGTGCCCTGAGTCTGCAGGGCACACTCCACAGTCCGCAAACACTGGAGAAACCTGGCCCCTGCCCTCTGGGGGCCCGCGAGTGGGGAGGGAGAGAGGCAGGGTCCTCCTTGCACCAGAAGATGTGGTGGGGGGGAGGCCCCCGGGGCCCGACGGCATCCAGGGCAGGTTCCTGGAGGCTGGAAGCAACAGCCGAAGCCGCTTAGCAGGAAGGTGGGGACTGTGGCCGGGGGTGGGGCAGGAAGAAAGAACAAATCACCAGAGATGCGCAGGAGAGGGACAGGCCAGCAGGTGCCCGACGGGGACTCGCCCGCGTGAGGGGCGCAGCCAGAGAAGGTACAACCTGAGGTTTCGGCCAGAAGGGCCCACCGCACCCACACACACAAGTTTCTGCTAGAAAGTTTGCTCGTGTTGATGTGTGATTTCTCTAAACATTTTTTAATGTTCATTTATTTCTGAGAGAGACAGAGACAGAGACAGAGTGTGAGCAGGGGAGGGTCAGGAAGAGGGGGAGACACAGAATCAGAAGCAGCTCCAGGCTCCGAGCTGTCAGCACAGAGCCCGACGTGGGGCTCGAACCCACGAACCGCGAGATCATGACCTGAGCCAAATTTGGATGCTTAACCAATGGAGCCCCCCAGGCACCCCGATGTAAAATTTTTCAATAATAAATTCCTCAGCCAAGCTGCCAAGGGCCCTAATTTTAAACAGTTTTACTGGAGTTGCTCATTGTGTTCTCAGCTCGGCTACAAGGAACCGCCGCGAACCCTATGAGAAGATCCCGGACGGAGTGGCCTGTCCGGTGCCGCCCCTCCCCCTCCGACAGCGCCAACGCGTATATGCAGGGGCCCCACACCCATCTTGCTCTGCCCAGGCTCGGACATCGAAACACAAGGAATAACACTCCCAGAACCGTGAGCGTTTCCGGCCCCTTCGGGTGCCGTGAATGCAGCTCCGGCCTTAGAAGTTGTGCCTCTCCTGGGCAACGTGTCCCCCGGCCCTTTCCCGGGGGGTGAGGGGATGATCTGGGGGAGGCCCCACCTGGGTGTCCGGGACACTCCACACGTGAGCCGCTCTCCTCACGCGACCCCAGCGCTTCTGCGGGTTATCACGGTCATGATGAGCCCAACTTCACAGATGAGCAAATTGCGGCTCAGAGAGGCGGGTTCACTTACCCAAAGTCACACAGCTCCCAGGCTTCCTTGCCTTCTAGACGGGGAGGGGGGAGCCACACGGGGAGGGGGAGACCCTGCCGGACTCCTGTCGGAACAGCGTGTGCAAATGCCCGCAAGGTGTGTGAGTGCCGATGTGTGTGAGCAGCTGGGCGCCGCCCGGTGGGCGGACGGTGGCAGGAGGCTGGGGGCAGCTGGCAAGGGCCGCGGGGGCAGGTCTGTTCCCTGGGGGCTGGATCCGCAGAGCAAACCAGAGGCAGCCCGGGGGCTGAGGAGGGGCAGCACAGGGGGCCCCGGTCCTTCCGAGCCCCCACTGAGCCCAACTTCCGTGGTCCTGTGCTCCACCCGAGCTCTCCCTCCCCGAACAGCCAGAAAGATACTGGAGGTGGACACCGCCTCCTCCTCGGCGAGCCTCTCTGCTTCAGTAAATAAACGCTGCTCGCTCCGTGCCTCAGTTTCCCCGTCTGTGAACCGAGGCGGCTGTGAGGGGTGGACGCAGACAGGATGGACGGCCCCTAGTGGGCACTTCCTTAAGGGCTGCATTTCAGGACGCACTTGGCCAACGTCACCCTCACAACTGCTTCCAGGAAAGTCACAGTTTTCAAACCACCCGCGGGCCATGGCTTGGGCCATCGAGAACCAGGGCATCGTCAAGGTGGGGCAGCCTTCCCAGGGGCTGCACCCAAGGCTGTGAGCAGGACCGCGCCCTGGAGGGGAGTCTGGAGCCTCCCCAGGAGGCCCGGCTCCAGCCTTAGAACAGGGCCCCTCCCCACTGCGTGCGCAGGGGACACGGGATCGGGTGGGAAGAGCCACGGCTTCATCTGGCAAGTCCTTTGTGGAAAGAAGGCTCCGGTGTATTTAAGCCACTGTCCGAGTGCTAAGGTCTTCATGCAGCCCAGAGCCAGGATTTAGGGCCACAGGCAGCTCAGCCTTTTGGAGGCAAAGCTGAAAATCCAGCTGACGCATCCCCCCCCACCCCGGGCTCTGTGGGAAGGCGGCCGGTGGGGCATCTGTCACCGGCTTGCCCCCTGGAGCTGGGATCTGGGGTCAGGCCTGGGCCCCCACCAAAGCCTGCATTATGCCTGGAGAATGCTCTTTTCAAATTGTCTCTTTTTGTTTGCCCACTCCCCCAAATTTATGTAAAAATAAACTGCGCGGATTCGATGCACGCTTTCAGGGCCCTTAATGAGCACTTTCCTAGTGGGTGTCGGAGCTGCCGACCCTGAGTTGGTGGCTCGCAGCTGCTGGGGACGTGGGCCAGCTCCGGGGACACACCCTGTCCACTGTCACCTTGACTATTTAATTCTCCCCACAGCCAGGCATCCAGGTCATTCCCATTTCACAGAGGAGGAATTGAGGTCAGAGACATTCAGAAACTTGTACGAGGTCACACAGCTAGCAAGTGGCAAAGCAGAAACTCAAGCCTGTTGGAGTCTGTCACTCTGTACTACACAGCTAAGCCGGACCGTGAGTTTGCCAGTTCTCCATTCTGGCCACAGTGCTCTGGACATACCGAGGATTATGGCTGCCCCTCTTAAAGCGTAACCTAACCTGAACGGTATGCAAGGTGTGGCCAGGTCACTGAAAAGTATGACAGACTATCACCTCCCTTGCTGTAGACCCTATACTTCTGTTTTTTTTTTTTAATTTTTTTTTAATGTTTTATTTATTTCTAGGAGAGAGAGAGAGAGAGACAGCGTGAGCAAGGGAGGGTCAGAGAGAGAGGAAGTGACAGACTCTGAAACAGGCTCCAGGCTCTGAGCTGGCCGTCAGCACAGAGCCCGACGCGGGCCTCGAACCCACGAACCGTAATATCATGATCTAAGCGAAAGTCGGACGCTTAACCGAACTAAGCTACCCAGGTGCCCCAACCCTATACTTCTGTTAATGCAACCCAAGGTGGTAGTGTCATTGTGAGGTAGTGTCACGTGGTTCCCTGTGGGGAGCTTGTACTGCACGGAGACCCTAGGGCCCTCCTCACCCCCGCTGCTGCCAGGACAGGGCTGGCACCTGCTTCTGGAGCGGCTGGTCTAGGAACCTCGGTGCACAAGTTACATCCATCCCTGTAAGGTGGCTTGTGACTTAAGTCCCTCTAGCCAGGCCAGGCCCTGCCGCTAACCTGCCCATGGACTTGAGCCAGGTCGTCCCCTCGTCTCCCAGTGGCCTGGCCCATGGCGTCTTCAGCTCAGTGGCTGCCCAACCGCGGCCAGTAAATGCTGGGGGAACAAATGAAGGAGTGAAGGAATGTTTTCATCTGGCAACAAGGTCCTGAGGACGGGCCGTGTGCCCAGCTCGGTGCCGGGGACACAGCAGGAAAGGAAAGAGCTCCCTGCCCCTGGGGAGCTGGCCTTCTCCAGGGGGCTGGACGGCGAGCACAGCTGGTGAGCACACTGTCCATCTGCGGTGGCCAGCTGTGGAGATGCCTGGGTAAGGGGCAGGGACAGTGTCTGAGAGACAGGGAGGGGAGGGGAGGGGAGGGGGGAAGGGAGAGGAAAGGAGGGGAAGGAGAGTAGGGAGGGGAGGAAGAGGAGGGGGAAGGGAAGGGAGAGGAGGCGGAGGGGAGGGAGAAGAGGAGGAAGGAGAGGAGGGGAGAAGAGGGAGGGGAGGGAGGGGAGGAAGAAGAGTGGATAAGGGAGGGAGAGGGGGGAGGGGAGAGGAGAGGAGGGGAGGGGAGGAAGTGAAGAAGGGGAGAAAGAACGGAAGGAAAGGCACCTTCTGCATCAGGGACAGGAGATTCCGGGGGGACTGGGGTACAGGGACGCTCAGAGGAGCCCCCAGGCCCAGCCCTGTGCGTCTGTCTCTGGCACAGCCGTGGCCCCAATGAGCAGTGTCATTGCAACAAAGATCAGGGGCAGAGAGCCCGCTTCTCGTTCCAACAGACAGACGTGTAGCGGGCCGGCCGCCCCGAGCAGGGGAGAGGGGGACGGCCCGGGCGTTGGCACCTCCGGCCCCTGCCAGCGAGGCCCACGGGGCGGCCGTGCGTGTACCTGACACTCCTCTCTCCGGGCACCTGGGGAGATGGCGCCCCAGCGAGGGCCGGCTGCAGGCACGGTCGCACTGTACTCGGGGGCCGCCCATCGCCGCCCGGGGATGCCAGGGGCTCAGGGGTCCTCACCAACGGTCACACGCCAGGGCGGGCGGGCTGCGGCGGGTCCCTGGTCTCTCCCTGCACCTCCCAAGGGACCTGCTCGTCCGTTCCTAAACCAGGGCTCTGTCCGAGACCCTCCTCGAAGAATTGGCTCTGGGCCGCAAACCTCAGAAACGTCTCAAAAGCCGCTGGCCACCAGCCCCACGAAGGACCTCGCCAGGTGCCCCAGGCTGTACCGCCACCACCCAGGTGCCCCCCACAAAAGCCTAGGGGTCCCCGGCCACCCTCAGGCCCCAGTCACTGCCAAGTCCCGCGGAAGCTCGCCTCGCCTGTCCCCTCCCTCCCCTCCCGCCCCGTGGCCTGCCCTTCGGGCCAGAAGGGCCCTGGACTGTGTCCATGGTCATTAGCATTCAACCTGCTCCCCTTTTCTTCCTGAGCCACTGCGTGAAGGTCAGTTTAATAAGAGCCNCCATGCTCCCCGCCCCCCAGGAGGCGCTGCTAATTCGGGTGACAGCTGTGGGTGGGGCTCACTCGGGAATCAGACCCTGCTGCCCGCCCGGGCTCCTGCTTCTCAGCAAGAGGCGGCAGACGTGGAGGCGCTCAT
>NW_027551568.1:3733521-3737362 GCF_008692635.1 Crocuta crocuta
GCTCATCAGGGTCGCGGACTCGTTTACAAAGTCATCGCCGTCGTCAGTTTTTGAATCCGCTCGGCGTCCACGTGGCACAAGCAGGCAGATCGAGGTTCCCCGCACGTTACGTGTTGTGTTCACTAAAATAACGGAGCCACTGATGGCCAACGTGGGGGCAGAGCGGGACAGGCTGGGGCCCCTGGGCGGGTCGGATGGAATCTCGGAGGCGGAAGGGAGGAGGCTTCCCGAGAGCATGACCGCTAGGCTGGGGCCACCGGAGAGGGGACAGGAAGACAGAAACGGGGACGGGGCCGAGATCTGCACCCTCGTCTCCAAGCTAAGGGATGCTTAACATCCCGGAGCCAGAGGCCGCGCAAAGAAGGGCCCGAGAGGACAAGGGACAGGCAGGGTCCCCCGGAGCCCCCACCCAGTCGGCCTGGCACCAAGGTCTTCCAGTCGGAAGAGGGAGACGCATATTGGTGAGCTGTCACTTCCCCAGACTCACAGAAGGCTCGCCATCTACCCTGAGGTAGGTGATGTTGGACCCACTTCCCAGATGGGGAAACTGAGCCTGGTTCCCAAATCAAATGCTCTGGGGGGAGGGGTGTCTCACTGGCTCTGGCTGATTTTTGGGGCCATGTCACACCCTTCCAGTGAGTTTGGGGGCTGCTCAAGGCCCAGAAAGGGGTAAATGTCCGTCCCCGTTTCTTAAAACAAAGAGGAAACATCTGAATCCAGAAAGAACAGTCTCCCTAACCAGGGGCACCGTCATGGCTCTGCAGCGAGCCCGGGGACCACAGGCCGAGTGGCCGTCAGCATCCGTGGCATCAGACGCCCTCGGAACCACAGCCACAAAACCTGCTGACGGCCTGAGCCGCGGCCGCAGAGGCACAGATCTGTCCCCACGTCTCTGCATCTACCGCATGGCTCCTCACACGCAGAGTCCCCGGAACATACTCTAAACCAAGCGCTGACCTAGAAGGAAGAAGCAGGGCTCACCAGAAGGCTAACACGCTGGAGGCCGGTCTCCACCGTGCACTCCTGGCCACGGGGCCACTCAGCAGGCCGAGGCAGGACCTGCACAGCCCCGAGCTCACGTCCCAGCTCCGTCCCCTCGTCCATCCATCGCCTATTACCTGGGTGACCTGGGGGAAACTACTTAACCTCTCTGAGCCTCAAATTCCCCAAGTTCAAAGGGAAAGATCGAAAAACCGCCGAGGACAGAGACTGGCATATTCCAGGCCCTGGAAGCTTTTTAATCTCTCTTCTCTTTCTGCCGTGTGAATAACCCACACACAGTTCAGGAGACGTGGGCTTGCCGTGAGGTTTCAGAGGGCGGTGCCCGGCCCCAGTCCTGAGGGCCGCCGGGGCGGGGTGGGGTGCCCCCAGCCCTGCCATGCCGAGCCTGGAGAACCTTGGCCTCGAGTCTTGCTGGACACACCAGATGCGCTACATTTCGACGGCCCGTTGTCCGACACCTTCCACCCAATGGCCAGGCAGCAGGAGTCGCTCCCGCAGGGCTGCGCGCGGCCCCTGAGCACCTGGCGGCGGCCACGTTCCTCCTACGTGGTGGCTCACATGTGGCCCTCCGGGAGGTGGGACAGCCCTTCGCATCCCAGGCCCCGCCACGCCGTCCCCACGGGCTGTCGTTGGGTTGCGGGAGGGTACGGAGGGCCAGTGTCCACCACCAGAGGGCCGTCGGGGGCCCCGCCCAGGCAGGCAGGCTGGGGTACAGCTGACCCACCACACGGTGCTGTGGACGGTCCCCGTGCCAGCAGAGGACCCAGGCGCAGTGTCACGGCCTCGTAGTGGATGAGAGAACGGGCCAGTCGTCAGCCAGCCTGAGAGGTCATTCTCTGGGGTGCCCGGTGGGAAGGGGAGAGGCCTGGTGGGACCAGACCTGGGGACCCTGGGGGCTGGGCTTGCCCTCCGCAGGTGTGCAGAGGGAGGGTGCAGGGGAGGATGAACACAGCCAGGGAGGGGCGGCCACGGCCAGAGGCCTGCACGCTGGCCTGGGGGAGGGACGCAGGCGGCTCTGCTGGGCTCCAGGGCCCAGCTAGAACTCGGGGGGAGCCGCCCCGGCACGGACAGCCTCGCGGGGGACGGGCCGCCCGGGAGAAAGGGCTGGAATCCTGTGAAACGCGGGCCACGTCATCGTACCTCTCCGAGCCCGCTCTCTCATCCACAAAAGGGAAATCACGTAACTACGACGCAGAAAAACCAATGCCGTGTATTCCACCAGGCAAACGGAAGGCAGGTCAGTGGTATTTAACATTCAGTCAGTGGTCAGAATATTAAAGAGATAATGAGCCACCTCACGGGGCATCAGTTATGAAATAACGCCCGTGGTCGTGACACGCAGGCTGGCACAGCCCTCGGAATGACGGCCGCTATTGCTCGTGCGAGGCTGTCGTGTGGTTGTGGCGGGCCCCTCTCCCAGCGAGATCGGCCTCAGCAGCCCCTCCCACCCCGTCACCTCCTATGGCGCTGTCACTTGGGGACACCATTTCGACCGCGGGAAACCTGCCGCCGGGCAGAGGCTGGTCCCTCGGCCACCTATCTGTATTCTTCAGGGTAAAGTGCTATTTATTCCCAGTGCTGTTGACCTGATTTTAATCCCAGCTACGTTAATGCCTGCAGCCACCGAACGGGATACATTCCGTGGAAAGATAAACTCATTCACACAGAACGATGCTCTAACAGCGGCCGGCAAAGGTCAAAGACGGAACGCATTTGCAGGCCGCTGTCAGGGTCTCCGGCTCAGGTCTTCAGAAGCTCGATGGGTCCTTTTGATGCCAGAGCACCGACGAGGGACTCAGCCTGAGTATTTTTAGATCCTGCCATGGCCCCTCTGCCTACGCGAAGGCAATTAAACAAACGGTGGCATCCCTGAGCACATTTCCTGAGCGGGTTTTCCTAAAAATAAATTACCTGGCATCGCAGGGCCCAGTATCAGTGGTGCTGGCAGCTTTCAGATCAAATATCTCAGGGGGCAGGAGGCTGTGCGTTTGCAAAAGGGGACCTTTCCACGGGGCAGGCCGAGCGGGATCCTGGCTCCTTGGTCCTCCGTCCCCACCCACGGGTGAGGGGTACAGGGCCTCAGTCTGGCGAGGCAGCAAGCAGCCTCCAGGAGGTTCTGTGGCTTGCTCGCGGTCACCCAGCTGGGACCTGGGTTGGCTAGGGTGGGAACGCAGACCTGTTGGACCCCAGAGCCTGTGTGTCTGTAGCCAGGGCCCCGGGGTCCCACGCAGCGATGCGTCACCTGGCTGGGGAATGGTGCCCAGGGCGGTTGGCCCTTCCCGCATTTCACAAGGGTCTGAGCGTCTCTGGCACTTTTTAAAAAATTTCAATGCGTATTTATTTTTGAGAGAGAGAGAGAGAGACAGCGTGGGCAGAGGAGGGTCAGAGAGAGAGGGAGACACAGAATCTGAAGCAGCTCCAGGCTCTGAGCTGTCAGCACAGAGCCCGACGCGGGGCTCAAACTCACGAACTAGGAGCTCACCACCCGAGCTGAAGCTGGATGCTTAATCGACTGAGCCCCCCAGGCGCCCCCTCTCCGGCACTTTTTAAAAGTCGGTAACTGTCACGGGTTGGATTTCATCCACTCAAAACTCATGTTGAAGTCCTAATCCCTTCCCACGAGCCTCAGGATGTGACTTTATTTGGCCAGAGGGTCACCGCAGATGCAGTTACTTACGGCGAGGTCACGCCGGCACAGGGTGGCCCCGGTCCAGTCTGAAGGGTGTCCTTACAGAAATGTGCGCTGTGCGAGGAGGAGGAGACAGGCCCAGGGAGAAGACGGCCCTCTGCAAGCCAGGGGAGAGGCCTGGGACCTGTCCCCTGCCCAGGCTCTGCGGGG
>NW_027551568.1:3737456-3744507 GCF_008692635.1 Crocuta crocuta
CCCCGCCCACACCCGGAACTCAGACATTCTCAGTCGGGCCTCCAGAGCCGGGAGAGAACATCTGCCGTCCAGCCCGAGTCTGGAAAAGCCACCTCACTTCCTGGATCTCAGACGCATCCCCCTCCTTTATAATGAAAGGAGGCTTCTGCGCCCGGGCCACCCGCCTGGTGGGAGGGTAACGACGGGGCCAGGATGCGGGTGTGCGGGTTTCATCCCATTCTGTGCACCGCTGGCACTTTCCGGGTGACCTGCACACAGCACCTACCGCCCCCGCACCCGGAAAGTAAGCGTCCAGCCCAGCACCGGGCAGGGCACCGGGCAGGGCACGCAGGGCACCAGGCAGGGCACCACGCAGGGCGGGCAGGATGCCGGGCAGGGCACCGGGCAGGGCAGGGAGGGCACTGGGCAGGGCTCCGGGCAGGGCGGGCAGGGCACCGGGCAGGGCGCTGGGCAGGGCGCCGGGCAGGGCAGGCAGGGCACCGGGCAGGGCGCCGGGCAGGGCAGGGAGGGCACTGGGCAGGGCGCCGGGCAGGGCACTGGAAGCCTCAGCATGTGATGCTGACCGTCTGACTCGCCAGGAAGATACGACGGTTCGGAATATTTTGTCACCAACAACGCGGCAGCAACGTGCATCCGGCACAGGGCCTGCTTGGGGTTCCCTCTCCCTGCCTCTGCCCCACCCCTGCGCACTCTCTCTCTCAACATAAAAATAACTTTAAAAAAGCAAATAATTGAAATTAAAATGAGTCAACATCAAAAAGAAGGACACAGCCTAAGGAGTTTACTGGGTTGGGGGGGGAGGGGGGAGAACCTGGCAAATCCATTACTCTGCATCTCAGTCTTCTCTTCCGTAAAATGGGACCAGTCAGAACCATCATAACACGAATGCCCCCATCTGTCAAATGGGGTGAGGGGCACCACTGCATCAGGAGGCCGGGCAAGGACTGGAGATGCCATAAATCGGGTGCCCGTGCGGTTCGGCAGGTGCCTCCTAAACCCTCCTGTCCACGCTGTCACCGCGCCCGCCCAGTGGATAGAAACTCACTCATGCTGAGAAAGCTCCGGCTCCCGGCCCTTCCTACGAGAACACACGGTGCGCAGTGAGCGTATGTGTGGTGTTTTCTCTCTGACCTGCCCAGCGCGTGGGAGCCTGTGAGCCCCTCCTTGGGGACGGGAGAGGGCACTGAGCCTCATTTTGGCCTGGTAATTTCTATGATCACATTAGTTCTTCCATGCTTTTGAAGGTTTTTCTTATAATGGCTCCCTGGCGCAGAAGGAGGCTCGAACGCAAGACCACAGAGGCCCCGGGGGCCCCCCCGGAAGGGGTCCCCAACCAGAGGACCAACACGCCGCTGCTAGTCCTCACCAGAAGCCCCTGCTTGCAGAGAGCACTGAGCACAGAGCCCCCCTCCCCAGCCACAAAGGAAGGGCAGGCCCGGGCAAGGGCCCCCGCGGGCTGGGAGTTCAAGGAGGAATCACCCGTCCCCCAGTCAGGGCTGCAGCTAAGTGGCCACATCGGCATTGTGCCGAAATTAAACCTCTCCTCCCTCCCAAACCAAGAAAGAACTTCTTTTTCCCCTTGCACCCACCCCCCGCCCAGGGAAAGCTGTGCTATCTCATGCCATCTTCCTCAAAACCTAAGTCTCTGAAAGGCTAAGTCACCTTGCGGAGGACAAAATTATCACTCAATTAGCACTGTTGGGATTAGAGATTATTAGCACGCTAGGTGTGCAATTAGCACCTCCTCAGATCCCGTCCTCAGCCAACTCCCAGGGTGCGGCTGGAGCCAGCTGGCCCTGAGAGCCGCCCAGCCAGGGCCCTGGCAGCCAACAACTCTGAGACAAACTCCCAGGACGTGTGAGTCTGTTATCTGCTCTCTCCCCTCCTTACACAATCCGCGTTTTCACAGCTGGATTAGGACCCAGCTGTGTGCGATACGGTCACATTTTATCATTTTTAATGAGATGTTTCAAATAAAAGAGCAAAGGATGAGCCCTGGAGCAGGTTTGAGCAGACACGCAGGCGGAGGCCCAAGGTCACGGACAGAGGGGGCTCGGCCGTGACCTCTGCACCGGCCGCTGCTCCAGCCAGATCCCGGGGTAAAGGGACAGAGAGGCGGGGCCAGGGCTCCTCACTCTGTGACAGGGCTCCGAATGCCTCCTCGGTTCGCTGGAAGGGGCAGGTGAGCTAAGGGACATTAGCTGTGTGGCCCGTGTCAGGGCAGTGCAGGCGGCTGGCCGGGCGCCCCCGGGATGAGCCTGGGCCAAACCAGCAGCACCAGACGGGGTGGAGGGGGGGATGGTCTTCAGGAGGTGAGGCTGTTCATTCACTGACGTATTCACTTATGCAGCAAATATTCGGGGGGGACGACGATGTGGCAGGTGCCACGTCAGCCCCCGACCCCATAGCTCTGAATGGACAGACCCAGCTCCTCCCCTCGTAGATCTCTCAGTCCAGTGTGCAAAAGGGGGCTCCGTGGACCGAATGTTTGCATCCCCCTAAAATTCCTATGCTGAAGCCCTAACCTGCGGTGTGAGAGTGTAGGCGGTGGAGACTCTGCAGGGTGGGCAGGGGGGTGAGGGGGAGCGAGGTTGAGATGAGGTCATGAAGATGGGCCCCATGCTGGGAAGAGGAAGGGAGGGGCGCCTGGACGGCTCGGTCGGTTAAGCGTCCGCCGTCAGCTCAAGTCATGATTTCACAGTTTGTGAGTTCGAGCCCCGCATCTGGCTCTGCTCTGACAGCGCAGAGCCTGCTTGGGATTCTCTCTCAATCTCTCTCTCTGTCTCTCTGCCCCTCCCCTGCTTGCTTTCTCTGTCTCTCAAAATAAATAAATAAACTTCAAAAAATAAAAAAAACAAAAAGGAAGGCAGGGAGACTCTCCCTGGGATGAGCACACAGCGGAAGGTGGCTGTTAACGAGCCAGGAAGAGGGAGGTCCACCCTCCGGCCTCCAGAACTGTAAGAAATTACGCTGTCTGTTGTTAAAGCCCTGGGTCTGTGTGATTTTTGTTCCAGCAGCCAAAGCCGACTCAGATGGGGGCCTGACAGAAAGCAAACCAAATAAGTAAGCAGTATGTCCGATGTCAGACAGTGATAAGCCATGGGGGGAAGTAGAGCCGAGCAAAGGAGAGCCCTGGTGAGTGAGCCGCCCCAGGGGCCGGGGCTACTTTGGGTCGTCGGAGAAGAAAGGAATTCTCCGTAGAGGTGACAATCAGGAACCGGCCCTGTGAAGACTAGTTCCAAGTAGAAGGAAGGCAGTGCAAAGGCCCTGAGGCAGCAACAAACTCAGGCACCTTGAAGGACAGAAAGAAGGCCAGGGTGGTTAGAGCCAAGAAACCGGGGTGGGGAGGGGCAGTGGAAGTAAGTGAGATCAGATTGGTGGGGGAGGCACAGAGGGATCCCGGCAAAGGAAGATCTGCCTCCTGCTGGCTAGTCGACTGCTCAGCCAGGAGGCCCCAGAGCCCTGGGATTCCTTTTTTTTTTTTTTTTAATGTTTNTGATATGTTACTAAACTTCTCTCTGTGTAGTGGGGTAATGAGTGATGTTCACTTTCTTTCTTTCCGTCTTTTTTTTTTTTTTTTTAATGTTTTTATATTTTTTGAGAGAGAGAGAGAGAGAGAGAGAACACAAACAGGGAAGGGGCAGAGAGACAGGGAGACACAGAATCCGAGCTGTCAGCACAGAGCCCGACGTGGGGCTCAAACTCACAAACTGTGAGATCATGACCTGAGCTGAAGTCAGACACTTAACCTACTGAGCCCCCCGGGGGCCACAAAACCCCAAGATTTCTTGTTCCACATCCCCCTCACCAGGCAAGAAATGACTGGCAGCAAAGAAATACTAAGTATTCACCAAAAGCCATTTCCTTTGCCCTCAGACTGACAATGAGACCACGTTCCCGGCCGCCTTGAAGTTGAGTTGAGCCCTGAGCTACAAAGGGCAGGATGGTGGGCTCCGTGCGCTCTGGGGTTCATATTTTAACCTTCAGCCCGACGCTCCATGCACGAGGGCACAGCCCTGGACTCACAGCTGCTGTCCCTTTGATACTTCCCTCCCCTGTTTCAAACCTCCATAGCCTGTGCTCGCCCCTTCCCTCCCATGCAGGGGAAATGAAGGACCCCACGGCCAGAGGAGAAGGCAGAGCCACAGGGCGCAGGCGCCCGGGCCCCGAGGTCCCAGCCCACAGCTGATCCACACCCCACCCCCCGGCCAGAACCACCCAGTTTGGTTGCTGCATAAACAAAAATACAAGCATTTATGGTGCTAAGTCATTAGTTTGGGGGGCATTTTTGTTACAAAGTGAACCCCTTGGACTGACACAGATCGTAGAGCAGTTATTTGCCCAAAGATGTTCCAAGGCTGCCCAAAGCCTGAGCGACGCCTCCTGAGGCCAACAGAGCGCTGGGGACACCATAAGCCCGGGGTGGGGGGGCACGAAGGGGTTAACTGGAAGATGGGTCTGGAGAGCAGAGGGGGAAGGGAGGAGGGCCTTTGGGGGCTGGCTCCCGGCTCCTCCCAGCGAGCCCAGGGGGTCCCTTCCCAATTCCAGAATTACGCCAACAAATAAAACGATCGCTAGCCGGACCGATGAATAGAACAGATTGAGCGTTGTCAGTAAAGTGTGGGCTGTTTTCTCGCGGGGATGTTTTGTGTTCTTCTAATCACTTGATAGTGTTTGGAAACACAAGATGAGATCTGGATAAACAGCGTCGATAAGAGCCACCTCACGTTTTATGAACTCAAAGATGCGCCAGACCTCGCCCCGATCACATGAACAGAGCGGATCAGCGCCGGGCCGGTGCACGAGGTCAAATCCAGTCTTTGCCTCCTTGGGAGCTGAGATTTGCCGCGCCGGCCCTGGGGGCACTGGCTGTGGGGACCCGGCCCCCACCCCTGCCTTCCCAGCCATGTCTGCCCCTGGGAACCGTCACCCACCAGATCACTCGGTTTTCAACCTGTGTTAGGGCTGCTCTCTTACTTGATTGGTGCGTGTCTCCTTCCTGCTCTGGTTTGTAAAAATGCCCTCGGTGCCTCGCGGAGGTTACCCGAACAGGAGTCAGGTCTTGCTTTGTCATGGGCGGGATGGCTAAGCTTTATCCTGCGATGCAGACGTGCGTGTGGCCTCTGGCCGCCGCCCCTCGCCGCCGGAGGCTGAGCTCTCCCGTTCCGCTGTCCCGGCCTGTCCTGTCCTCCCCGGCCACGCAGCCTGGGCTAGGGGACACGCAAGCTTTTGCCCTCTGGTGCCTGAGGAGCTCTGCACACAGGACAGGCTGTGTAAGGATCAGGGCTTTGCCCAAGGTCATCGCAATGCCACAGTGCAGGCCCCGTGCGGAGGATGAAACAAAGCCAGTGCCTAGAGCGCTGTTTGCAGCTGGCCTCGAAGCCGTACGTTCCGGAAGTGGACAGGGCGGGCCGCGGTTAGGTAAGACCTGTGTACCGTGGGCGCCTTCTCTGGGCGTTCAATGTGGATCCTTGAAGTCACCAGGCTTCCCCGAGAGGGCGCCCACCAGCCACGGGGCCTCTGTGTTCATGAGACACTTGCTACCCGAAATTCCGTTAACGCAACAGCCGGGTGGGACGTGGGCTGCCCGAAGCAGAGGAGACGGCAAGCCCACGTCCTCTCCCCCGACCGCAGGCACCCCCTCCCCCCAGGCTCGACCTGCGGGGACAGCAGCACAGCGGGGCTGCCCTCCCACAGCGGCCCGGGGACTCGGGCTCGCGGAACGAGCGGGTCGGGTGACGAAATCTCAGGGTGGCACCCAGGCAGGGAGGCTGGAGAGGAACCACACCTGGATCCTGCATGGTTTACTGGGCGGGGTCTCGTGGGGGACACGGACGGTCATGACCCATGGCACACGTTCCCCCCCCGCAGGCCCCCCCCATCCGGAGCGCGGACACCTACACCCCGGGCTGCGCCCCTTCCCCAGGCTCCGACCCTGGGTCCCGTGGACACCCGGCCCTCCTCACGTGCTGGGGAACCCCACGCGGCCCCGAGTCCCGGCACCTGCCGTGAGGTTCTGTGAGCCGGCGTCACCCCGGCCGCTGCCCCACACCCCACTCAACCCCTGCGGGAACTTCCCTGCTCACATGACCCCGAGGACCACCTGGGCAGCCACCCTCTGGGCCCCTCGCTCCCGCCCCCCACCTCACGGTGGCTCCGCCCCCTGCACCCCACTGCTGACAAGGGCTCTCCTCCCAGCAGCTGTCGCCCCACCAGGAATCAGAGAGGCACAGAGCAAAGACCCTGCCTCCCCCAGCCTCAGCCTCCCCATCTGGAAAAGGATGTCACACGGGGATTCCCTCCCTGCCTCTGCCCATGGCTGGAACCCCCATGAACCGTGGTTACAAGGTCCCCCTGCAGGGCGATCAGCCCCGCGCTCACCCGGCCCCACCCCAAACCAGCTCTGAGGCCCCGGGGAAGGCCCACTACATCCCACGCTCGTGTCCTCATTTGCGAAAGTGAGCGGGTGGACCAGATCACTGTGTGCCTGGTACTTCTGTGCTGGGCTCTGGGGGCAAGGGCATAAATAAGACCCAGCCCAGGCGCTGGCAGCATTCAGAGTCCGGTGAGGGGGACCGAGCTGCACAAAACATTTCAGTTTGGAGTGGCCAGGGCTGTGACATGTGGATGCACAAGAGAGTTCCAGAAGCCACCAACTCCACCTCGTTTGTTGATCACTGTGTTCCCAGCACCTAACACAGGGCAAGCTTAGTAAATGCTGAGTGTGTGGCTGGGTGGCTGGGTGGCTGGATGGAAGGATGAGTCGGTGGGTGGGTAACAGGTGGATGAATAGATGGGTGGCTGGATAGGTGGGTGGGTGGTAATGGTGGGTGGGAGAGAGGGTGGGGACGAAGACAGATGGAAAGAGGGACAGGGAACTCTGTGACATGTCAGAGGAGTGTGAGCTGTCCCTTCCTCTGTGGCCCCATAGAAGCTCACTCAGCCAGGGCCCACTTAAGCCAAAGACCAAAGGAAAGAAGAGAGACAGAAGGAGCCGGGGAGACAGATGGGCAGGAAGGACGGAGGGGAGCAGAGCTGGACAACATGGCGG
>NW_027551568.1:3744876-3759693 GCF_008692635.1 Crocuta crocuta
GAATGGCCCACACAGGGCACACCGGAGAGCAGAGGTCAGCGCCCATGCATCCAGGCAGGGTACGGCTGCGGACCTCAGAGCGACGTTCGCTCGGAGGGTTAAAGGAACCGCCAGGAAGCGCCCAATCTGCAGGCCGTGGCCCACGCACGAGGACCACGGAGCACCGCCACCATAAGCCCAGGCCCAGATGCAGGTGAGTCTCAGAAGCCACCCAGGGAGCGACCCTCAGGGCCACCTGGTCGGAGGCCTATTCACCTGTGCAGGCTCTCACCTGGGACAAGAGCCCGCCTTCTGCATGCCGCGTCCCCCGGCCCCCAGGCCAAAGGAATCAGTCCCCAGCCTGCCGGGGGACCGGCTCCCGCCTCGGCCTCATGCAGCCTGGCCCACCCCTCCCCAGCCCCCTCTTGGCCCGTGGCTACCACACCCTCCACGCCTTAGCCCTGCGTATCCACAGCCTTGGCAGCTCTCCCTCCACTCCCCTCCCTGGTGAGGTCACGCTCCCCGAGCCCAGCCTGGAGCCCCGGACGAAGCAGCAGCGGCAGACATGCTCACGAGGCAAGGAGGGACGGACGCGGGACATGCGGCCGCCACGGCTCCAGGAAACGATGTGCTTCTAACATGCGTGTTATAGGGAGGGAGAGGCACTCATGTGGGTGTGCAAAGGCCCCCGCTGGAGGTGTGAAAAGGGGGTGTGCTGAGGCTCCTCAGGGGTTGGCCTGCACTCGTCCAGAAGGGTCACTGGGGCAGGGCGGCCCTCGGCATGGTGAGAAGGGTCACAGCCTTAGAGGGAGCAGGCGGGAGCCCGGATTCCAGCAACTCCTCCGGGGCCCCGGCCTCCTTGCACACGGGCCCACCCGGAAAGCTTGCGGCGAGGACCCGGGATGGACTGTGTTTCCAGCGCCCGCCTGGGGACCCGGTACGTGAGGTAGGCGACAGGAAACCGGGCTCCCCTTTTGGGGCGGCTGATACACGTCATGACATAAGGGAGGCAGTGTCCCCTATCGCCTGTCGAGAACCCAGGATGCCGCAAGTGGGTTTCCCACAATGTGAGGCCCCTCGTGGGATGAGAGCTCCCCATCCCGTGGCAGAAAGACAGAAGAGATCACCGTTAAAACAGGGGACTGAAATCTGACCCCCGCTAGCCGTGCGGCCTGGGCCCAGTTGCCGAGCGTCCGGAAACCTCAGTGTCCCCATCTGCGAAGGGGGGGTTGATGGCGGAAAAGCCAGGCCGTCAGGAGAGCTGAATAAATGAATGCATGACAGCCATCTAATAACAGTGCCTGACGTGTTATAGGAACGCAGGAAATATGAGTTATTTTTATTATTCCTCACGTTCACGGAAGACTTCCTCGCACAATTTGCTTTCTCCGAATGAATTCCGGCCTCCTGATTCCCGCGAGAAAGCCAGTGGCACTGGAAGAATGAGGTGCCTGAAGGACGTGCACTTAAGGGTGAGTAACGTGCCTGGGAAGCCCCCAGGAGCAGCAGGGAGCCCCCCCCATGGTGGCTCATGTCACGCCAGGTCCTTGGGGTCCTTGGCCCCGTACAAAGGACTTCAGAGTCAATGAAGTCCATCTCTGTGGCTTAATCAGACTCAGTCGTTAGCCAGCTGTGGAAACCCTCCACATGTCAGTCGTCAGGACCGCGGCTGCCTCTGCCTGTTCATTTCACGGGATTCACAAAAAGTTGTCCTTTTGAACTAGCATGGTTTCTGGGTGTTGCTCGAAGCCTATTAGCACAGACACTATAATAATGAATTGAAATTTACATCGTGTGTAATCTCATTAATTGTGCGATCATATCAGGTTTGACAGTTTTAATGCATTACTAAGGGAAAATAGTCTAATACATGACATTAAAGATCTTATCAAGGTTAATTTGCCTTAAAATGTACTTACTACATAATCTTTCATTCTCCATTTTAGGTGCTGTGGTTTAAATGCATGGGGCTTTGATCTGGGAGGAAATTGTCCACACATACCCGCAGAGTCCAAGAGGCACTCCTCACCTCCCAGCAGAGAAGGGAGGGGTGGAAATAAACATAGGATTTGGAACCACTCAGATGAATTTTTCTGCTCTGCTTTAATGTATTGTGTGACCTCAGGAAAAATGCTGAACCTCCCTGGGCCCTGAGTCCCTCATCTGCAAAGGGGTGTGGGAACCTCACTGGATTGTTGGGAGTTTGAAACAGGCATACAGATGGTCCAGTAGAATGCCTGGCACATAGTAGGTGCTTTTCATTCTTATTCACAATCACACTGCCAAGAGCTGGCACAAGGCAAGTCCACTGGAAATAGATCCAGGGATGCCAAGGACACCACATGTGGAGAACCAGATGGACAACACCAACAGATAAGGCAATACCAAATCAAATCCAAAGAGTGGAGGAAACTGGGGCAGATGCCCCACCTCAGACAGGTGATCCTGAGTGGTCCCACACAGGGGAGACCTGGAGAAGCTGTCAGGAGACTTCCCTCAGGTCAAAGGCCTTATCGTAACTCAATGCTATTTGAGAAGCATTTATGTGGCACCTAGCTGGTCTAGGTCATAGCTGTCCACAGGCACTAAATTTTTTTCAAAGTTTAGTAGGTAAAGACAGTGCTGCATGACCAGAATAATAATAATCGGTATTATTATAATATTCATCATAGGATCTTATTCATTCAGCCAACAAATATTTGTAGAGCGCCTACTACTCTGTGCAAGCTCTGTGTTAGGTGCTGGGTGTGAAGAGCTGGGTAAGTTTGACACAATCCCTGTCCTTATGGAACTTTCAAGCAGTTATAATGTAGTTTGATAAATGTTATGATGGGAAAAATACAAGAAGTCATTAGAATCCATGACAAGGGAAACGAATGCCATCTGAGATCTGGGAAGACCTCCCTGGAGAAGGGACATGGAAGTGAGGCTGAGGAAAGAGAAGAGTCAATCCTTCTGAAAGATACAACGAGTACAAATATATATGCACCTAACAACACAGCCCCAAAATACATAAAGCAAAACTGACAAAATTGAAAGTAGAAAAAGATAATTCAACAATTATAGTTGACAAGTGGGAGATTTCAATGTCCCACTCTCAATAATGGTTGGAACGACTAGACAGAAGATCGGTTAAGGATACAGAAGACCTGAGCAGCAATAGCAACCAATTTGACCTAAATAACATTTATAGAACCCTCTACCTTATAATAAGAGAAAACACATTCTTTTCCAGGGCCCAAGGAACATTCTCCAGGATAGATCACATGCTAGGCTGTAAAATAAGTCTCAACAAGTATAAAAGGGTTGAAATCATACAAAATATGTTCCCTGACCACAACAGAACTAAGTTAGAAATCATGACAGAGAGAAATTTGGAAAACTCTCAAATATTTGAAAAATAAACAATGCATTTTTTTTTAAATTTTTAATGCTTACTTTATTTTTGAGAGAGAGACAGACAGACAGAGAGTGAGCAAGAGAGGGGCAGAGAGACAGGGAGACACAGAATCAGAAGCAGGCTCCAGGCTCTGAGCTGTCAACAGAGAGCCCGACACGGGGCTTGAACTCCCAGACCGCAAGATCATAACCTGAGATTAAGTCGGTCGCTTAACTGACTGAGCCACCCAGGCACCCCTAAACAATGCATTTCTAAATACCTCATGGATCCAAGAAAGAAATCACAAGGGAAATTAGAAAAGGACATGAAGTGAATGAAAATGAAATGCAACATATCATAATATATGGGACACAGCTAACACAGTGGAAGAGGGAAATTTACAGCTTTAAATGTTTTTATTAGAAAGGAAGAAAAGCGTAAAATCATCTAAGCCCCACCTCAAGAAGCGAGAAAAAGAAGAGCCTATCAAACCCAGAGTAAATCAAAGGAAGGAAATAATAAGGATCAGAGGAGAAATACATAAAATACATGACAGAAAAGCAATAAAGAAAAATAAATTAAATCAAAAAGTGGTTCTTTGCGACAAAGAAATGATAAGCCTTCAGCTAGACTAGCCTTGAATAAAGAGAAAGAATTGGCCAGAGAAAAGAAGGAGAAATTAAGTGTTCCAGGGCGGAGGGATCAAGCACAGTGAAAGCCCAGGGACAAGTGGATGGGGGATGCAGAGACACAGAAACTCGGGCACGGGGTCGGGGAGAAGGCTGGCTCTGCCGCTGGGTAAGGATCATGAAGATCTTGTGCTCCGCAACTAGACCCACAAGCCATCGCTTAAAGGTTTTTGGGTTTTTTTTTTTTTAACATTTTATTTATTTCTGAGAGAGACAGCGTGAGCAGGGGAGGGTCAGAGAGAGAGGGAGGCACAGAATCCGAAACAGGCTCCAGGCTCTGAGCTGTCAGCACAGAGCCTGACGTGGGGCTCGAACCCATGAACTGTGAGATCATGACCCGAGCTGAAGTCAGACGCCTAACTGACTGAGCCCCCCGGGCGCCCCACCGCTTGAAGGTTTTAAGCAGACAACAAACACCATGGTCAGAGGGTTTTAGGGTCATCACATCTCACAGATGGGGCCCTGAGACTTGGACTTGGACTTGCTAAGCTCATGCAGCAGTGCTCGGCTCTTCCGTCAAGTCATCCTGGACAGAGCACTGGAGGGACAGCCAGGAAAGCCCCACATTGCCATCGGTCACGGGGCTCCGCTGTAAATTGATGGGGTCACTGGCAAAGTTCCGTCAGCACCTTCCAACAAAGGCACGCGCGCCCCAAACAGAGTTAAGGCTCTGCCGCCCTGAGGTCATATCTAATCGACGCTCCCTAGACTTTCTGTGGGTGTTACGACTGGCCCCCAACTCCATCGTTGCTGCACCACACGCCGTGAAGTTTTCAAAACAGATGCCACGCAGAAAAAACTACCACCGACTCTACTCTTTGGGACAAGATTGTCCCCTGAAAATCAGGCTCCAACATGGTGTGAGAGACATTTTTATCACAGGACAAAATCCCTGCCCATCCCCACCAAATCCATTCAGCCCCCCAAGGAAAGTCACAGGGCACAGCCCACTCTCCCCGCCAGAGACACGGAGCAGTGCAAGCGGGGCCACCCCAGGTCCCCAGCGTGCTGTCCGCCTCCCACGGTATCCGGTGCCGGGGTGCCGGGGCGTTGGGCGGCCCCCAGAGCTGGAAGGCACAGCTTCTAAACCCTCCAACTCCCGCCCCGGAATCCTGGCCTCCCCCCGTCCAGTTCCACCAGGCACCCCTGACAGCAGTCCTGAATCTGTTCACGAGTCAGGACGTGGCGGGTCTGGGCATATGTGAAGGGGGCTTGTTCGCTTCACCATTTCGGCCTCATTTCTTTTTTTTTTTTTTTAATTTTCTTTCAAATGTTTTATTTATATCTAGGGGAGAGAGAGAGAGACAGCGTGAGCAGGGGAGGGTCAGAGAGAGAGGGGGTCACAGACTGAAACAGGCTCCAGGCTCTGAGCTGGCAGTCAGCACAGAGCCCGACGCGGGGCTCGAACCCACGAACCGCGAGATCATGACCTGAGCGAAAGTCGGACGCTTAACCGACTAAGCCACCCAGGCGCCCCATTTCGGCCTCATTTCTGAACCTGCTCCCCCAGCTTCCCACACAGCAAGGCGCCTCCTCCTTACCTGCCACCTGGTCTGGAAGACTCGCTAGTCAAAGGCCCATTTCTGCCCCTCACCTCATACAGGGAGTGACAGGGCGCCCCTCTCGGCCAACCTCCCCTTCCGTGCTGCCCCAGAGGAGCACGCTGACCTTGACCCTCCTCCTTCCAGCTACCGGTTGCAGTGAAAGCCCAGGGATGCTGGGCAGGTTGCTCAGTTTTCCTCCATTTCTAGAATGTTCCATGGGATAAGCAACTCCCCCCGCCGGCGGGCGCCTGTGGGTCCCCTGATCCTGTGTCTCCCGGAGGGCGCCCAGCACTGCTCCAAGGACCCGACGACTCAGGACTCAGCACAGAGGGCTCCCTGAGGCCTCAGATCCCAGGCGCGCGGTGAAATCCACACGCCTGCAGACCGGAGCAGCTGAGCGTACGGGCACGGGCAGGGCCGGGCAGGGTGCCGGGACCCGACGTCCAAACAACACCGCCCCCAACACGCTAGTCACAGGCCTGGGGAAATGAACACTGTGGGTGGCTGCCCGGGAGGCTGGCTAAACCCCACCCCTGCCTGGGAAAGACACGCCGTGCCCGTTCGTGACGGGGGGCCACTAAGGGCCACCTCCCTGCTGCGGGCCTCGGACCTTCCACTGAACCTGGAAACCTTAGCACCGCCCCACCCGAGGAGACCGGTCTACACCTGTGGGACACAGGTGTGAGAAGGCAGGTGCTCTGTAAGGAGAGAGCAGCCGTCCCTGGATAGTTACCGTACGCTGTGTGTCCACTCACCCAACCCTCCAGACCCCTGATGAGACAGGTACTGTTAGCATCAGCCCTATTTTCCAGATGGGGAAATTGAGGCAGGCAGGTTACGAAAGGGTCACCCAGACGGAAGTGGCCGCAACGGGCCCTGACACTGGCGCCCGAGCCCTCCGTCATTGTGCTTTGCCACCCGTCACCTACGTAGGTCAATCCCTTGTGCAGAAGCAAGTGGGAGGAAATACTCACCGACAGGCTTCACACGCCAGGCACAGGGCTCCGCAGGCCGTGGGCGTCACACCTGCCTGCCGTTGGCACCGCGGCGTCTACCCTACATGTGCAGAGGTGAAGGCACCTGCTTCGCCTGGTGTCACGCAGCTGAGCGCAATGTCCCTACACGCTCTGGCTCCGGGTCCCAAGTGCCCATCTGTGGCACCCGCCTGCCCGCCACTCGCTCGGGAGCGGCGGGGCTTCCAGACCCCTCGGGACCGCGATCAGCCAGTCACACCTGAGCGTGTCTGCAAATGGCACCGTGAGATGCCTGGTGCCATCGTGCTTGCTGAGCGAGCCCGGGCCAGACCTCCGGCTTCCTCCACCTCGGTGGCACCGTGTCCTCAGAGCATTGGTCATGTGACTGGAAGGGCCAAGAAGACAGCGTTCTGTCCCCATGCCCGTCTTCCCTCCCACACCTGCCCTCTGCACCCACCCTGCGCTGAGCAGAGACCTTGGCGGGTGCCCGGGAAGCAGGTGCCTGGCCTCAAGGTAACCGCCTCTTCTTTCCGCCTTGGTGACTGCAATTTACAATGAAAGGTACCAAATGGGCTCGGTCTCCCTGCTCACGGCTCTGAGGGTTAATGACCATCACAATTACTACGCACGTCCAGCGGCCAATTACCCCCTGGGACCATTCTCCAAGGCAGATGAGTGTATGGGAAACTTTATGGGGCACAGCCCATTACCCCGACCTCGGAAACCCCTGAGGGAGGCGTCTGGGAAAGGGGGGGGCGGGATGAGAATAGTCTTGCACGGCCCGCCACGGGTGCCCCGCTCAGGAATCCCAAGCGAGCAGGCCCCAGGGATCCCTGAGGGCAGCGGGCACCTCCTGGCCAAAAAGCGGCCCCTCTACATGGGCCCCCACACACTGCCACCCAACTCTTGTTTGCTGGATGAGGACGGAGGAAACGGAAGTCACCCCTCCCGCCGGACGCATCAGGGGCCACAGGTGTGTGAGGCCGGGCGCGAAATGAAGAATGGGGGGTCCTGGTTCAAAGAGGATCAGAAAGTCAAGACGGTGGCAGCGGCCGCAGCAATGAAAGCAAACGTGGGGTGCCCTGAGCTCGGGGCCCCATCTGCACCCCGTGAGTGGCCCTGACGGTGGGTCAGGAAGTAGCCCCCGAGGCCCGGTTGCCTAGAGCAGAGGCTTTGGGTCACAGCGCTTCAGCCCACTGTGGAAAGGGCGCAAAGGGGCTCCCCACCCAGCTGCTCTCGGGCTTCACCCGCCACGGGACCCGAGGGCAGAGCCACGTGCCCCAGTCCTGGCCCCCCCACCACGCCCAGGGCAGGGTAGGTACACAGCAGGAGCTAACCAAGGCCCGCGAGCTCGCCGACGCCCGGGCCGGAGAGCCCTCGGCAGACGCCGCCACACGGTCACACGGAGGGGACGGGCCCCAGCCCAGTGGCCGACCTGCGACCAGCCACCAACCCCTACAGATAAAAGCTCCAGGACACCAAGCGGAGGGCGGGGCAACCCAAGCGTCCACCAGCGGGCTGGCGCGTGAGCTCCGTGCGCTCCGTGCGCTCAGCGGGAGGAGGGGACTCCTCCAGGGCGAGGCAGGGCACGCGCCTCAGCGGGGTGGCCCTGAGGACACGCGCGTGGCTCCACACACATGAAACGCCCAGAATAGGCTGCTTCTGGAGACAGCGGACCAGAGGCTGTCGGCTGGGGGGCGAAGGGCTCACCATCCGCTCAGGCTGCGGAACCAACCAGAATGAGGGGCTCAAACGACAGATGTGCTCACAGTTCTGGCAGCTGGAGGTGCCTGAGGCCCCGGTGTGGGCAGACGGCGCTCTAGGTGAGGGCTCTCCTCCCAGCCGCAGAGACGGGGTCTCGCCGGGACCCCACATGTGGGCTCTGGGGTCTCTGCCTCTTCAGATAAGGGGGCCCCACCCATGACCTCATCCAAACCTCACCACCCCGAAGCCCCGTCCCAAACGCCCTTCCACTGGTAGTTAGGGCTTCAACATAGGGATTTGGGGGGCAGGGGGGACACAATTCGATCCACAGCAAGGGGGCATGGCTTCCTTGAGGGGAGACGGGAAAGTTCTGAACCAGAGACAGCTAGTAGGCACCCAAGCCTGCGAACGCACCCGATGCCACTGGACCGTTCGCTTCAAAATGGTCACCTGCATGTTATGTGCACCGCGGCTCGGTAAGATTGACCGCGCCATGCGTGGGAAGCGTGTGGCCCTTTCTGGGCGCGCAGGGGACAGGGCTGGCGCACCATCCAGCTCTGTTGCTTCAACGTCAGAGAACAGCCATTCATTCAACCAGCACTGAGCGCCCACTGTATGCCGGGCCCTCTCACAGAATGATCAAGTGGAAGAACAAAGAACTTAACCTTCAGGAAGCCCAGAATCCAGCTGGAAAGATAAAATAGGTCCACAAAGAGCCAACATGAGGAGAAGGGCAAAAATGCTGTGGGAGTTGAGGGCAGGAAGAGTCACTTCTATCTGCAGGATCAGGAAGACTTCCTGGAGGAGGTGCCTTGGTACAGAGAGAGGGGGTAAGGACACTCCAGAGAGAAGGACCACCTGTGCAAAGGTCCAGGGGCTAAAACAAAGCAGTCTACGAGGAAGAAATCACCAGCTTCCCACAAACAATCCCAGGGGATCAACCCCATGCCACTGACACGTCTCCATTCAGCAGACAGTTCCTGTGCATGCGCTGTCCACTGGGCCAGGAGCCTGGGACTCGACCCGACAGTCACCAAGACCACGGTTCTGAGCTGTGCATGACCACCCTTTCTGCGAAGTGGGAAACTCGCCCCCTCCTCGCTCCTCACGGTTCCTTTGTTGTTCGTGGCTGCGGACTGCAGGCAAGGTTTGTTCCAGCTGCTCTGACCATCCCGGAGGGATGAGGGTAGCGCTTGGCCAGCTCTGCCAGTGACAGGGGTCAGGAGTGAGGGAAGAGCAATTCTCGGCTACCGACCTCATGCTGCATGTCCCCACCTTTGCCAATCGTAAAGCCGTCATCTGATGTAACGTTTGCCTTCATGTCTCAGATCTCAACTGGGCCTGAGCTCCGGGGGGAAGAGGGCGTGTGGCCCTGGGCCCCATTCCCATTGATCGTTTTCCTTGTCTTCTTCTGGCCTCACTACTGGCTCCGAGTTGGACGGACGGCCGGGGCTCAGGGGTTCACAGCCACCGCGCTCGAGGGAAAGGGGTGCGGGGATGATGCGCCCGAGAACAAGGCGTCAGACGAGCACTCGAATCCGTCTCCTCGGGGGGAGTTTGCCTGCGGCCCAGCAGCGCGTGAGGAGGCCCGGGGAGACGGGGCGGATTCACGAAAGCCGCGTGGGAGACACGTCTGGGAGGAGGAAGCCGGGTCGCCTCGTGCAGATGTGCGGAGGCCCGGCTTCTCTCACCAACCCTGGGAGACCCAGAGCCTCTGCCTGCTCGGGGACCGTCCCTGGCCGCACATCTCGCCTCCTGAGAAGCGCTCAGTCCCATACAAATGCCCTCACCGCAGCCCCGCCTCCCCGACGGTGCGGACGCTGGCTGGCACGTCTACACTGCACATGAGGACGTGCCCCGTGGGGCTGGGTTCGCGCCCAGCTTGCTCTCTCGCGAACCAGGAGGCCTGGGCATGCGTCCCGCGTCCCCCAGCCTCCATGTCCACATCTGTCCAAGGAACGTACAGAAACCCATCTCACGGGCGCAGCAGGCACAGCGCCCAGGGCCGCGCCGCCCTTTGCAGGTGGCCAGCCTGACACGCAGCCCCCCCGGGCCCTGTGCCGGCCTCGCACACGGGGCGCCTCCCGTCCTCCCTGACCACCCTCGCCCGTCTCCAGCCACTGCTCCGTGGCCCTGCCCCGCTCGCCGGCCGCAGGTGACCAGCTTGGAATACAGACGGTGTCATCTCTGGCCACGGGCAGGCCCTGACCCCTCTGGGCCTCGGGGCGCTTCTCTGTAGAACGGGGATAGCCTCCCTCTCTGGGGAGTCACAGCGAGAAGCAGCCACAATGCCCGGTGGTCGCTGGTTGGTGCCCGGCCTCGGCTTCGGGGTGGGGGCCTCCCTGAGAATCTTTGCTCTGGACCCTTGGGCTTCCGGAGACATCCATCTCCAGACACCGAAACTGTGACACAGGGTCTTGCCAAGATAATCAGGTTAAAGTGACATCATTAGGTGGCCCGAAGCCAACATCACTGGTGTCCTCACGAACGGGGTGGGGGAGTGGGGGGACTTAGAGACACACGCAGGGGCGCACCACGTGCAGACGGAGGCAGAGACGGCGTGGCACTTCCACAAGCCGCGGAACACCACAGTTGCCAGCAAGACCTCCCTCGTCAGCTCGGGGACAGGCCTGGGACAGGTTCGCCCTGACGGCCCCAGAAGGATCCGGCTTCCCCAGGCACCGATCTCAGACTTCTGCGTCCAGAGCCAGGAGACAGTGGGTGGCTGTGGTCTAAACCGCCACATCTGCGGTGCTTTGTTACGCGGCCCCACACGCTGATACACTCCAGCCACATCCTGGTCCAGGGTGGGTGTTCCTGGGCTGTGTGACGGCTGCCCTGACACCTCCCCGCACACAAGATGGCCAGCTGCTTCTCAGAGAGAACATCTGCGGAGGCCGGACAGCATGGCATGAGCAGGGGCTGCGCTTTCTCCCCAGTATAGGGGCTGCTCCTCCGGCCCCCGGTGGCCCCCGGCCTGCATCCAAATGACAGAAGACCCCCAGGGTCATGCACGAGGCATCCAGTTCCCAAAAGGGAAGTCTGCTGCCCTGTGGATCCCCGGCCGCAGGGTGGCAGGTGCCCCCGCAGACCCCACCCTGCAGAAAGCCTGCCAGGCTTGGCTGGCGACTGGGCACATTTACCGTGGGGACAGACGCTCAGCTCCTGGCGCGGCACCGGCCGCGGGGTCCCGCACCAGCCGCGCCTTCGGAGGTGCCACAGCCCCGGCTTCCCATTCTGCTCCCGGGAGCCTTCCCGGCCCCGAGAACAGGCCGAGGGGGCCCGAGGGACTGTAACCGATTCCGGCCGCGTCTGCTGTCCTGCCGCATGGGATTAACTAAGTGGCTTCCAACTGTGATTGAGGCGGCACATAAAATATTTTAAAATTAATTTTTAAAGAATAAATGAGGGCATTAACATTTTATGTGCTAAGTGAGGGATGGGGCCTGTGGGATGCGGGGGTGGGGGGTGGCGACAGGCAGAGCTCTGGACTGGGAGTTCCAGGCCCTCTCGTCTGGCCCCACCTTGGCCCCGCTGGTGACCTGGCCTCAGTTTCCCCACCAGTAGACGGACTCGGAACAGACAACCGTAGTCGTGAGCCCTGATGAGTAGAGGTTAGACAGCCCAGCGCGCGATTCCTTCCTTCCTCCTCCCTCCTTCCCTCCTTCCTCCTCCCTCCCTCCTTCCCTCCTTCAATCGACATGGATAGCGTCCCTGCCACGTGCCAGCCTCTGTCCTGCAGCTCGTGACTCAGAACCAGCAGGGACCCAGTTACAAGGTGATGGGAAGGCACAGGCAGCTGCGGGACACCTGCAGGTGCCTGACCTCCTGCTGAGTTCCCCACGGAGCTGGGTTCCCTCCCACCACAGGGCCTTTGCACTGGCAGTTCCTGCTGCCTAGACGCCCCCTCCCGACTTGGCTCAGACCACCAGTTATCCTCCTGGATGGGGTTGCTGGCCTTTCCCGCAGGCCCAGCACAGAGCGCACATTTAGTATATTCTCGTGGGTGAATGAATGCAGGAGTGAATGAATTCATTAGCTCTCAAGTCCTTCTGTCCCCAGTGCCCTGACTCCTAAGGTGGGATGTCTTCAGTCTGGGAGGGAAGGCCTGACACGGGCTCCGATGTGTAGAACTCTGTCTGGTCAGACTAAACCAGCGCCCTCTTAGCCAGGGTACTTATTACCCTCCTACTGTATGCCCACCCCCTGACACATCATCTCCATAAACCCTTGCTCCCGTGCTCTGCCGTAAAAGGGATGACGCCCGCTTCTCAAATGGGAACACGGGGTTTGGGGGAGCCTGGCGACGAGCCCAGTGTCCGACTCCATGCCTTCTGTCCCCAACCCTGTGCCTTTTCTGTGTCGGCCAGCTCAACCCTGAGCCGAGTGCGAGGTTCCACTGAGCCCTGGAACGTGCCACACACCTCGGGTTTCGTAAGAGCCCTGGGGCATGGCTGGCCGGAGCAGCTCTTGGTCTTCCAGAAAGATCTGGGAGGAAGTGATGTGGCCGAGAAACCCCTTCCTGGGAGACAAGAGCCCTTCCTGGCCCAGGACAAGGCGCAGCGACCCGCCCCCACCCCGTGCTGAGGGACCGCAAGAACGGCAGCTACCGGGAGGCGGGCTTGTCCCCCTTGCAGAGCCCCCCCCCATCAGCGCCAATGTCACTGAATGATCTGCATGATCACTGTCACCTCCCTTCTGTCAACAGAGCAAGGATTTCACAAAAAGGTGGGTGGGGTCTCAAGCCAGGAGGGGTCCGTCCCCTGCAGGCCTGGAGGACTTTTTAGCCTCAGAGGCTTGTTGTCCGCTCCGAGATGACAGCACAGATCGGGACGTGGAACAGGCAGCTGTCACCTGTCTGAGACCCCGGGCTGAAAAGTGGACCCACGGCCCGGCCCCGTGGGAAAGTCGCCTCATCCTGGTCCTCACGCCCTGTCTTGCATACGAGGAAGCCCGGCCAGCAGGGGGCAGAGCTGAGACGCCAGCCGGGTCCAGCCGGGGCCCCAGCCCCACCCCTCCCTCCTCCTGAGCCCCTACACCAAGACAGGCACCCCCTAGCAGCAGACCATGCCCACCCGGCTGGGAACCCCTCTGCCTCGTAGCCTGCGTGTGTGCGTGTGTGTGTGTGTGTGTGTGTGTGTGCAGGCATGTGTGTGCACGCACACGCAGTGGGCTGATGCCAAGCCCGGCTCCCGGGCAGGCCTAGGAAGCACAGGGGCTGCGTGTGCTCAGGGTGAGGGCTGCTGATCGACAGTTCTGGAAATTCCGCTTCTGCCGCCTGGGGAAAGACACAGTTGCTGTGCAGCACCGCCCGCCTCCCGTGCGCGGGAGGCAACGGGCTTGCGAGGACAGGAGGGAGGCCCGGGGGGGCCCGGGGGGGCCCAGGGGGGCAGCTCTTGGCAGGCTGGGGCCTGAGGGGGCCCGGAGGAGGAACTTCCCTCCCCTGGTTTTCTACAAAACGTTTAGGATATATCAAAGCCCTTCCTAGACTCCTGGCCCTCCCCAGGGAAGGTGCAGAAGAAAAACACGTTCTTCCTTTCTCTCTCCCACGCTAAGTGGAGATTTGTACAAAGGGCACCGTTGGAAGCTCCGGGGGTAGAACTCCGGAGCACAGAGATGCGGGGAAGGGGGGCCTGCACACGAATTTCCAGGAATTTGGGGATTTTGAGCAGGAACTTGGACCTGACCTTGGCACCGCTTGCTGNCAGAATCAGAGCCAACGAGGCGTGGGTGCCTCTCCGTGTAAAACCCGCCACGTCGTTCCCGCTGTCACCACATCAAGGGCAAAGCCCCTGGCCTGGCAGACTGCACCCCAGGTCACCTCCTTAGCTTTATTTCCCGCGCCCAGCACCCCCTGCTCCGAACCTCCAGCCACAGAGCACTTCTCTCTGTTCCCAGGAAACGCCTTATACTCCGACCCATGCGATTCTCTCTGCCAGGAATTTCCAGGCCCGCCAGCCCCACCAGTCAATGCCCGCCCACTCATCCTACAAAGCCGGCTCAGATGTCACCTCTTCCATGAAGCCTTCCTAGGAGCAGCCTGAAGAGAGAGTCCCTCCTGCTGTGTGCCCCGGGGCACTTTGTCTGTGATCAGGCCATTGCTGCCTGATCACAGAGGGTCTGTTCCTGCCCTGTGCCCCACAAAAGAGGGCGAACTCCAAGATGGCAGTACCACGTCCAACTCCACTCTGTGTCCCCAGGGCCTTGGGCACATCTCAGCTTTGAACCCCTTACTGTGGTCCCAGGCCACGGGGCCCTCCTGCAAAAATCCCCGAGGTTCAGTTCTACCTACCTGCCTGAGCCCAGGGCACCTGTGTCCCTGCTAATGCTTCACACTGCCCGACATAAGGTTCCGCCATGAGGCTGTCACCCGCTCACCTGTCTCCAACCATCCATCCATCCATCCACCTATCTGTCATCTATCCATCCATCCATCCATCCATCCACCATCCACCATGAACCCACCCATCCTTCCATCCATCTACCCATCCTCACCACCCACCCACCCACTCACCCATCCATCTATCCATCCATTAACCCACCCACCC
>NW_027551568.1:3759722-3767401 GCF_008692635.1 Crocuta crocuta
CCATCCTCACCACCCACCCATCCATTTACCCACCCATCCACTCACCCATCCTTCTACCCATCCTTCCATCCACCACACACCTATCCATTCACCCAACAAATGCTTCTTGAACACTTACTATGTACCAAGCCGTGTGCTAAGTGCAAGGACACAATAAACACAACATTCAAGGGCCTCACGGACCTCACAGCCTTAAGGATTTGACAGACACGAAACAAGGAATTCCGAGAGCGACGAAGGTCCGCAGCGACTCCACCACGGGAGTCTGGTGGAAGCTGGCAAATCAGCAGCAGGAGTCACAACCGGCCAAGGGACAGGGAAGGAGGGTTGGCTGAGCATGGGCGGAGCCCCAGGGTGGCTGCCACAGGGTGTCGGGCATTCGGGGCTGGGTCTGGGATGCGGAAAGCGAGGCAGCTTGGACATCACACTTAAGGACAACTTCACTCTCAGGGCCCGTCCAAGCGAGGACCTGCTTAAATGTTGTGCCCCGGATGCCTGGTCAGGCTCTAGGGGTGAGGCGTGGTAGGAAGAAGGTAATGGCGGCAGGGAAGGGCGCCCAACCTCAGTCCAAAGGCAGAAGGGAGCCACAGAAGGTGCTGGAGCTGGACCGTGTCCCGTCATCTGAGGTTTTAGGACGTTCCCTGGCTGTGTGGAGGCTGGAGCAAAGAAAGAGGCAGAGATGGGGGACAGAGAAACAAAGACCCGTCCCCCCGTGCCCGCCTCCTGAGGTGTACGGCCAGCTCTTCTGAGTTTCCGGTGGAGAAGCAGGGCTTCCTCGGCCCTTCCCCCCAGCCCTGCTCAGCAAGGAGAAATGTTTTGACAGCAAGAAACACTGACCGCAAGATACAACTTCACGTTGAAGGCATTCCATCCATAAGCTGCCTCCTTATTGCTTTCAGATGGTCTGAAATGGTGTGCGTGGAGCTTTCTGTGGGGAAGCCTGGGCCGCAGAACGCGAGCTGGGGCAGGGAGGGGGGCGGGGACTGAATCCGGGTCTCAGCAAAGCGCTGGCACCCAGTCAGGGGCCTGGCCAGTCCCCAGGCGGGTGGGGGCACGTGGGGCCCTGGCCCCTCTCTGGGCCTCAGTGTCCCCATCTTGGACACAGTGTCCGAGGTCAGCCCCTTGCAGCCGGGCCCCGTGCAGGCCCAACACGGGTCCCAGCAGCCCCCACGACACGCAGAGGAGGACTTCCCAGCCCGGCTGGAGCACCGGCCTGCGTTTGGAGGCCTGGCCACTCAGAGAGCCGGCGCCACACACAGGAACTCACTTAACACCTTCAGCAACTGAACGGGTCCCGGAGAGGGGTGACAGGCAGCCAGCAGGCAGGGTGGTGTCCTTTGGCGTCAGACTGCAGAGCAAGCAGAAGGGGGGAGGGGGCTCTGCTATTACAGTAGCTCCACCCAGAGCTCCCGATCCAGAGGCACTGTCCTTGGGGGGTGGGGGGGGGGCAGACAGGAGATGGGCCACCCTCCCACCTGCACGGCCCCCCCGGTCCCATGCCCTCTACTTCCTGCCCTGGCGTGATGACCACAGCTGACAAGCCAGCACGCTGTACCCACAAGAACCACTTCCCTAGCACCTACTGTGCGCTGGGCACTTTGCTCCGTGTGTCACCGGCCCTCAGTGCCAGAGGCCACCCACCTGTCACCCTTTCCCTGCCTGCTATAGAAGCTTCATCTGGTCCATGGGCCGCGTACAGTAAAAACCAGAGCCGGGACTTGAACCCGGGCCATCAGGATCCATAGATCCAGGTCTCCGTGGCCAGGGCCCTGTGCTCTGTGGTTTGGGGCCCACAGGCTACCAGGAGGGTGAGGGGCTGTGTCCCTTGGAAGGGGCATGCCACCTCCCTCGGCTCCCTCCCATCGGGCCCCGTAAGTGGGCTGAGTTTTAAATCCTTCAAATGGGCTCTCCCCACTGTCTTTCTAGACCTTCTGTGGGCCGCACTCTGCCCTCGAGGGGCCCAAAGCCGAGAACTCCCGCGACATCACAGACTGCGATTTCCAGGCGCCCGGGGCCAGAGGGCGGGTGGGGGAGCCAGTTTCCCGAGGCTCCCGGGCTGGGGGCGGGTGTAGGGAGAGGGCTGGCTGACCTGCTCTGCACAGACAATGGCCTTTCACCTGGAAAACAGCCACCGTCCCAGGGGTCGGTGGGCGCCTGCTTCCTGGGGAGCCTCGGAAACGCCCGGACCGAGTCATGAGGGCTGCGGCCACGTCTGGTGGGCACTCTGGTCACCCCGGGCCTGGCTGCAAGCTGCTCCCAAACCAGCATGACAGATCTTTCCCGAGGACCTACTGTGTGTCAAGCACTGACAGAGCCAGAGACACTGTCCCCGGAACAAGGACGAATGAAGCAAAACACCAGGGGCCTGGCGTTTAGTAGGTGCTCATTAAACACGGGTTCTCTTTCCTCTTCTGAGCCTTGATTAGCCTGTGCAAGTTCATTCACAAGGAGGCCACATCCCCCAGCTCTGGAGGGCCTCTGCTGGGGGCTTCTCCTCTGGCCCCACGGAGACTGGGGGCCCAAGTGGGGCAGCAGGACCCTCCGGATGGCCCGGCGGGGGGCAGGCACTGGAGCCAGGTCTGCGCCCAAGGCCCTGCCTTTCCGGTACATCTTGCCAACTCACTTCTCCTCCTGGAGCCTCGGGGTCCCCATCTGTCACACGGGGCCCCTGACAGCCACCCAGCAGGGGTCTGGAGGTTCACTCCAGTGAAGCGAAGGATTTACGCCCTTGACCTCCTGCCTTTTTCTCGCCGAGCTGCACGGACCCACTTCGCGGTCGCCCAGGAGCTTGTTAGGAACAGAGCCTCGGCTTCACCAGGGCCGCTACATCAGAGCCTGCCCTTTAACAAGGTCCCAGGGGGCCGTGGGCGTATTAAGATCTGAAAAGCGCTGCTTTAGAGCATCTTAAAGGTGGGCCCCTCCTTCCCGCCCCCTGCTTGATTTTTAAACCAATCCTGGACCTGCTCTGACCCCCAAGCCCGTTCCTCCCACTTGCGCTTGCACAGTGGCCTCCGGGCCCGTCAGTCTCCGGCTTCACAAAGGCACCCCCATCTGCGGCTCCAAGCTGTCAGGACCCAGCGCCACCCCTGCGTCCCTGAGCCTTGAGGAGCAAGACCCCGGCCCGCTCCTGTCCTGCCCGGAGACCCTTCAAGCCTGAGGCCCTGGGAGAGTCACTCGTGTCACGCGAGCCCCATGCTGGCCCCACGCTGGCCGTTTCCAGAACAAGAAGGGAACCCAGACCGCTCCCTGGGGGTGAGGGCCCCCTCCCCACCGCCTCCCTCTGCCCCTGGACCTCAGCAAAAGTGCAGACCCTTATGTCCTTGGCATAAACGTAGCGGGAGAGCCCTGGGAGGGCCTGGGCGAGCATCCCAGCTTCCCGGACACTCCGGAACCTTCCTTCCAAGTCCTCCATAATCCGGGCGAGGGGAAATCTGTCTCAGGGCAGGGGTGAGGCCCCAGGCGGTGCGCACACAGAGGGCCATCTGCGGTGGCCTCTCTTCAAAGCTAAGTTCTACGCCCTATTTCAGATTTCTACATTCGGGGTGGGGGGGGTAGGGAGGGTGGGCACTGCAAGTGGAAATTGCTAGAAGCCTGGACACAAGGCCTGGCTGTGAGTGTGGGCAGCAGACCCACGTCCGTCCCCCCGGAGAGCGCGGCGTTCCGCCTTCAGAACGAACCGCAGGAGAACCGATCTGCGCGGCTCCCGGCCACCGCCCTGCAGCCCTGTGCTCGGCAGAACAGCAAGCGCCACGCTCCTCTCCGGAAGCGAGCCTGGCGGGGGAATCGCGGAAGCAAAGCTGGCGGGCACTGGGCTCTCCCACAGCTTGAACCCCCGACGGCTGCTGTCCAGGGCAGGGGACCTGGGTCCCGGGGCTCGGTGACCCGCAGCTGCATGCGGACACTGGGGGCCCCTCCCGTGGCCCGCGGGGCTGGAGGGGGCTGTCCTCCGTGGGCCCGAGAGCTTTCCTTTTGACCTCTGGCTCTGCCTAAAGTCAGGCGTTAACTCCGCCCTCCCTGCACGGACAGCTAGGCTGATCGCCCTCCAGGCCCCAGGCGCCGCCCACGGGGGAGTTTCGTGGCTCTCTCAAAACCCCTATTCAGTGGCAGCTTTGACCTGTGCCCCTGCCCGGGGGCGAGTGGGGGGGCTCGGAGCCACAAGACTTGGAAAGAGTCCCCAGTTCCTTCCCAGAGCCGGGACACAAGCCCGGGGAGGGGGGTGCTGTTCCGAGCCTGTGACTCGGGGAAGACACACCCCACCTGACCGCGGCTGGTCCCCAGAGGGGCTGCCGCCACCTGCTAGGTCCCTAACGCAGGGCACGTAGTAGGTGCTCAAAACAAGCCAAATCCAGATTCTTGCCCAGGACCAGTCCTTGGACAGCCCAGGAGCGTCACTCACTGAATGGACCCAAAGGAACCCAAGCCTCAGTTGCATCAGGAAAGCAAAGGAACCTCCCAGAACCTAAGTCTCTTCATCCGTAGAATGGGAAGGACAGTATACCTGCCTCCTAAAGTGGCCAAGAAGGCGAACCCGTGAGCCTATATCGAAAGCCTAGCCTGATGCCTGGCACAGAGTGGGCGCTCGACCTCTGAGGATGGAGGAAAGGAGCCAGAGGGAGACTAGCCCAGTGGGCAGGGCCCTCAGGAGCTTGGGAAAGGAAGGCGGCTTCGTGGAGGAAGCCACACTGAGGCTGAGCCTTGAAGGCCAGGACGTGTTTCGAAGGGCCCCCCTGAGAGAGAACGTGCCCCGGGAAGACTGCATGGACAGAGGCTTGGGGGGTAATTGGGGGTTCCAGGGCGGCTGGGCCACGGTGCTGACGACGGGCACTACCTGTAGTCAGCTGACTGGCGTCCTCCACGATTCACGAGCACCCAGAACCCCAAACGAGAACCTCATTTGGAAATAGGGCCTTTGTATATGTAATCAAGGTAAGATGAGGCCGTAGCGGATTGGGGGGGCCCTCACCCAACGACGGGCATCCAGAAAAGGAAGGAGGGGGGTTGGGACCCAGGGACACGCCGGGAAGAAAGCCTGGATGAAGCTATAGGACAAGGCTCACCAAGGATGGCCAGGCAGCTGCAGGAGCCAAGGAAGGGCAAGGAAGGTTCTCCCCTGGGGCCGCGGAGGGAGCGCAGGCCAGGAGCGCCTGCGTCCCGACTCCCAGCCCTGGACGTGCGGGGGAAGGAGGCCTGAGGTCGTGAGCCCCCAGCTGAGGCCGCTGGAGACACAGCCCTAGGAAACCCCGCGGGCCCGCCGGCTCTCAAGGGGACCAGGTCACAACAGGGACAGGGCACTGCTGGCCCCGCGTCCTGGTGACGCAGCCGCGGAGCCCCTGACGAGCAGCTGCAGGCGGCGCAGAGGCCCACAGGCCCTGGACCGCGGGGGCCGGGGCCGCAGGGAGGCCGCGGCGTCCTGACTGCCCGCCACCCACCCATCAATGGGGCCCTTCAGAGCCAGGGCGCGCTGGCCCCGCGCCAGCCCCTCCCTGCCCCCGGGCGCCCTGCCCTGCCACCTCCGGGGCCGGCGCTTCCTGCAGCCGGACACTGGGCCCGCGGGGGAGCCGCTGGCCTCTGGCCAGGCCTCGCGGGACGGCACTGCAGCCCCCTCCTGTCCCCGCTTGGAGGGGGCAAGGAGCAGGCTGGCACCACCGCAGGCTTCTGGCTCCTGCGCGGCCACAGCGGTGAAGCACTAAGAAGTGGCTGGTGGGGAAAAACGAGTGAGGCTGGGGTCAGGCAGAGGGTCGTGGGGTGCGGCGGGCAGGGGTCCCCACCGCCGAGGGGCCCTGGACCTCAGCCTCCTCCCCCGTGGGCTGGGGGAGCCAGCCCTCCCTCCAGGGTTCCAGGACTAGAAGCGACGGCATGCGTGCGGGGCTCCCTGTCTCCTTCGTGTGCCTCAGGGTCTTCATTTGTAAAGCCCAAGAGGAGGGGACAGGATGACGGCCCCACGGTTCCCGTCCAGCCTTGGGCTCCAGAAGTCACAAGCTCACATACGCTAAGGACCGCGAGTCTGTGTTTGGGGCTGAGCATCTATCATCAGAGCACACGGACTCTCGACCTGGGGCCGGTCCCGTGTCTGGCGACGGTCTGATACCTCACTCACACCCAGGGAGGCGGCCGTGGTGACCAAAGGGACAGGGACACAGGGGTGACTGTGAGCACCTGGAGCCTCGAACCTTGAGCACGCAGTTCCGGGAGCCCCAGGGCCCAGCATGGAGCCTGCACCCCATTCCCTGCACCCCCCCCACGCTCCTTCCCCAGAGGCAGAGTGGAAACATCATCCACGTCCACCTGCACCATGTCTCGGAGCCGGGGAGTGTAGGGCTGGGCCGGGAGGGGCCCCCGAGCCTCAGTGCCCCTCAGGTGGCTGACCGCACCTCCAAACGGACCTGGACAGGGACGCCTGGGGGGCTCAGTCGGTTAAGCATCCGACTTCGGCTCAAGTCATGATCTCAGAGCTCGTGGGTTCAAGCCCCGCGTCGGGCTCTGTGCTGACAGCTCGGAGCCTAGAGCCTGTTTCAGATTCTGTGTCTCCCCTTCTCTCTGCCCCTCCCCTGCTCATGCTCTGCCTCTCTCTCTCTCTCTCTCAAAAAAAAATAAAGACATAAAAATTTTTTTTTTGTTTAGATGGGCCTGGACAAAGGCACCGGGGTTCAGCCTGAGAGCAAAGCCTGCACAAGGTCAGTCTACACAGCGATTTTGGCCGCAGTGTTTTACCCTTNTCCTCCTAACCTGACCCTGACGCTCCTGACCCGCCCAGCCCCCGCGGTTTCCCTTCAAACCTGCTCCAAAAGCTCCAGAACAGCCCGTCATCACCTGCCTCTGAGCCTCTGCCAGCGCTGATCCCTCTATCCAGAACACCCTTCCCTGCTTCCCCATCCCATGAAGTCCACTCACCTATCAAAGAACACCTCTGAGAAGCACTCCCTGTCACACCCCCACTGTGAGCCCCCGAAGGCAGCACTGGGCACACAGTGGTTGCTCAGTAGATGCTAACAGAATGAGAATGAGCGGTGCGTCCACATCTCTGTACCTGAGGAGCAGGGAAGGTCGAGAAGGAAGCCCAGGGTTCAGGCTGGGAGGGAACTCCGCAGTCACACCCTCTGTGACCATCAGATCCCCCAGTCTGAGAAGGAAGGGGCCCTAAAAAGCCCTGCCAAGTGGCCTTCCAAAACTGTTTGCATGCCCCCAGGGACAGGGAGCTCACTCTCTCCAGGAAAGCCTGACCCATAGCCATACAGTTAAAGCTGAAATCCTTGTTCAATGGAGCTGTCCCCCAGCCCCACTTCTGCTTTCGGGGCCCCAGCAGAGGCCCCGTGGGAGCCCTACAGATCAGTGGGGCCACCAGGGTCCCCTGAATTTCTCCTTTCTGACATACAGATAACCAACTTCTTTCTCCAGCAATTCCCTCCTGCCTGCTCTCTTCCTTTCATTCATTCATTCACTCATTCATCTGTTCTTTCACTTCCTGGGGGTCAGGCACCACTCGAGGGTCCTCGCCCGCAGCATCTGATTTCAACCTCACGATGACCGGCCGCAAGTCCCATTTTACAGTTGGACACACTGAGGCCCGTGGAGGTGAAATGGGCTGCCCGCTAGCAGGTGCTGGAGCTACATGTGAAGGGCCTGCTTCTCCCATCTCACCCCACGCCCACACCCCTCCCGCCCCCCCGCACCCCTCCCCA
>NW_027551568.1:3767454-3782076 GCF_008692635.1 Crocuta crocuta
CGCAGCAGTGATTCTGAGCCCTGCTCGGCCTCCCCACGAGGCCCCGGGACTTCTGAGTCGCTCCCCGCTCCGCAGCCCTGCCTCAGCTCCCCACAGCCACCTGCCTCACCCCGACCACCCACGTGACAGCCCATCGCCGCAGAGACACCCGGTGGGAGAGGGAGCGGAGAAAACCCAAAGCCGTCTTGCCGGGGACTCTGCCGAGGCAGCCTGGCTTAGTGGAAAGAGAATGGGCTTTAGAGCCAGACTGCCTGGGTTTGAATCCCAGCCCCGCCACCGGCTGGCCGTGGGGTCCGGGCGCCCACCTCTCCGAGCTCGTTCCATAAAACAGGAGAGGCCTGTGGGAGATTCCGCACACAGGGAGGGTGTGAGCCTCAGGCGACAGGACGCAGGCACAGCACCCTGGGTCCTCTGCAAACGTCGGCCCCACCCCCCCACACACGCAGGGTGTGTGGTGCACACCTATGTCAAGAGCGCAGCCCTTCCAACAACAATCTAGGCTAAATCTAGACGCTTTCCGGTCTCCTGGAGCTATGAAAGCATTGCCCCCCAGGCTCCCGTGAGACCAGGGCTCTGCTCCTAGTTTTGAGACGGCGAGGCGGGAATGGAACTCTGGGCGAGAACGGATCTGAAAGAAGCAGACCAGGATGGACACCAGGAGGGACAGGAATGACCCCCGGCCACCGGCAACACGCCTGCTCACGACTAGCAGGTTCTATCCGGCCACTCAACCCAAGACTGAGCTCCTACCCTCCATGTTTCTCCTCCGTGGGGCTGGGCATGGCCACCCCTGCCAGCAGCCCCCCCAGATCCTCCTGGCCTCCCCGACACTCAGCCCTGTCGCACCTGCTGAGCCATGCATGTGGGAATCTGACCCCGATCCTCAAAGTCAAGGACTACATCTTAATCCCTTAGGCCAACAGTGCAGTTCTTCACCAAAGCCGCCTTCGGGAGGCCCACAGGCGATGTTTCGCTCAATCCCGGGAGCTAAAGAAATCCATGACTCTCTTGAACCGCCAACCTGATTCATCTACGGGCCCCAGGACTGTTGTAACTAATCCAGTTTCCCTTTTCACTTTGGCTCCTAGGATGGTCCTCTTGCATTTGGCTTTATTCTTTTCTTACCATGCAGTGTCCTTCATATTCATTCTCCTGATGATTAGTTATTTCAGTTAAGTATAAACACATACTTTAAGTCGCCTAAAGCCATTTGTGGAACGAGGCAGTTATGAATATATAAATAACATTCGACATCGCCGCTAAGTGACAATTGTGTAATCATGCAAAATTTATAGACTTTTCCTACCTGTTACGACGCCCGGCAAATGCACAATTATGGGAACTAGAAATACGAGAACATTATTTTAAAAAAATAAATAAATAAAAGACAGAAGGGTCCTCAGGGACATGGCAGATTTCAGGAGCCGCTAAGCCTGTGGCCTTCAGGGCAGAGTGGGGATGGGAGGCGGGCACCAGGCTGCAGCTGGCCTGCCCTCTCCGAGCCCGGGGTGCTCGCTGCGGAGGCCCCTCCACCCCGGACTCCGGGACCCCAGCAGCCCCTTTCCATATGGTATTTGAAAGTCAAAACAGCTTCTTCCGCATCTGAAACCAGATGGTCTGCCAGGTTCCGTGCTCGGTTGAGGACTTGGGGAGTCCCTGACCTTTGAGGGGCTGGACAAACAGCAATGGGGGTCACTGCCTCCCCTGGGGCACCCGTGCTTCTTCTGCACATTAGTCATTCTGTGACATTTGTGCAGCGAGGCCCCGTGGGCACAAGGCCGCACGCTGCAAAGCAGGCATGGACCAGACACGGGCCTTTCCCGTAGAAGCCCCGGGGGCATCACGGACGCTGATGAGAGAGAGGGAGGCCAGCGGGGGCAGGGTGGCCCGGAGCCGGGGGCAGCCAGGCAGCAAGAGGGCAGGAAGACAACCGTCTTGTCCGCAGGGAACAGCACGAGCCAGGGTCCAGGACGGGAGGGTGTGACGGGCACGGGCTGGGGCAGCAGGGAGCAGCAGAGAGCCAGCCGCGGCATTAGAAAGGGCCCGGCCTCGTGGGCTGGCCTTGCAAAGCCCCCTGTGTGCCCCGGGCCTCTGCAGCGCCCAGAACCTTCTCTGCTGCCCGCTCCCCCTCCCGGGCTGCCCTCTGGGCCGCCGCGCAGCGTCTGGTACCCCTTCATCCTCACCGTCCCCTCTGGTCTCACTCCGAGGCTTGCGCACACATGTCCCACTCTGCCCATGAGGACAAGCCCTGTCCCCCTGGCCATCAGCCCCCGTCCCCCCTGGTCTGACCACCCCGTGCCCGGCCTGTCTGACCGCATAGGCGCTGCAGGTGCCCCACAGCTTGGGAAGTGGCCTGTTTCTCGGTGAAATTTCACCAGGAAGGGGCCAAGTGGCCCCAATGGCTTTGTCATTTTCACCCGAGAGCAAACAAAGGTGAACAGGACCNAATGTTCTTCCCCTGTACCTCCCGGCTCGGTTCCTCCCGCTCGCGGGCACTTACGTCCATCTGAAATTCCCTGGCCTCCAGGCTTGTCCATCTCTTTACTGTCCCCTCCGTGTTGCAATGTCAAGGAAAGCAGGACTTTGCTTCGGTCACCTTTATGTACGAACGCTACACACACAAGGCACTTCCTTTACGTGACTTGGGAAACTGAGTCAGTGGCGCCAGCACCAGAGCAGCACACGCGGCTGGCGTTCACGGCTGGCCGTCCCAACCCCGCCTTCCCCAGCCTTCCGTGGGCATGTGACAGTGACCCGGGGCGCCACCCCCACGGTGCTCAGGGTAACTCTGGCCAACATCACCAAAGAGTCATGAGGCCCTGCCCTCCCATCCGGAAACAGCGGCTCATCCAAACGTGCAGATGTGTTTGCGTGTCCAAGTCCCTCGTGAGCAGCCGTCCAGCAAGCGTCACTGCACACACCCCGCCCCCCCGCCATCTGGCAGCAGACTCGGAAGCCACGTGCTCTAAATAAACTGTGCAATGGGAGTCTTCCCAGCAGGTGATATCACACACCCCAGGTGGAGGTGAAAACGCTGGGCTTTTCTGTTCCTTGTTTCTAGGCATCAGTAAAACGCTCTCTCTTCTAGAGGGATCCTGCGTCAACCCCTAAAAGCACAGCTCTGCATGGCACAGGGCACACAAGCCCCAGAGCTCCACACCCCACAGGCCCAAGTGGAATCAAGAAAGGTGATATCTTCCTTGAGCCCCAGGAGCTCCCTGGAGGGAGTTTCCTAAAAATCTCCAGCATAAAACTCTTTGATTATTGCTCTTAACCATCAGGGGAGAAATCCTCTTTTAAGTGACACATATATTTCCCTATCTTTTTTTTAATGTTTATTTTTGAGAGAGATAGAGAAAGAGGGAGAGACAGAGAGAGACAGAGTGTGAGCAGAGGAGGAGCAGTGAGAGAGGGAGACACAGAATCTGAAGCAGGATCCAGGCTCTGAGCTGTCAGCACGGAGCCTGACGTGGGGCTCGAGCCCACAAACCATGAGATCATGAGCTGAGCCGAAGTCGGATGCTTAACCGACTGAGTGCCCCGTATTTCCCTATCTTTTTAAGAAGAGATCACCTGGTGTCTGACTCCACAAAGTCAACCATCTGTGAGAACCAGGAAGGAAACATAAAGGAGAAGCCTGGTAGCAGTGAAGCTTTAGGGAGTATGGGGGCCTGCAGCCAAGTAGGAAGAACGGCCCTCACCCCGGGCAGGGCAGCCACCTGTCCACATGCAAGATGAATGCTGACAGGTAGCAACATAAGACCAGGGTTACCAAAAGTTTGATTTTTCAAGAGAAGCTAGAATTCAGGTTTTCATATTAAACGTCACACCTTTTAAATGCTGGAAAATGCCACATGAGCCAGGTGAGACAAGTCAGGGGGTCCAATCTGACCTTTAAACAATAAAACCCAAACCCAGCTCAATTCATAACCAGGGGGACCGAACCCTCCATACCAGCAGCCTGATAAAAGAGGAGATGTGGGGCACCTGGGATGCTCAGTCGGTTAAGCGTCTGACTTCAGCTCAGGTCATGATCTCGCGGTTCATGGGTTCGAGCCCTGTGTCGGGCTCTGTGCTGACAGCTCAGAGCCTGGAGCCTGCTTCAGATTCTGTGTCTCCCTCTCTCTCTGACCCTCCCCTGCTCACTCTCTTTCTCTCTCTCAGAAATAAATAAAACATAAAAAAAAAAGAGAAGGTGAGCCCGTTTCCAGGTATAAGACTATTTACCGCCAGGCATCACACAATGTCTAGTATCCAATCAAAAATTACAAGACACATTAACAACAACGACAACAACAAAATAACCCAGATGATGCATGAAAAAGCACAGACTGTTACACAATGGAACACCACCAGGCAACAAAAACAAACAACTGGTGAGCGCTACAATGCAGATGAATTTCAAGTGCTTTGCGCTAAATGAGGAAAGCTAGACTCGAAAGGTTACAGACTATCCTTGTACCAATAATCATGTGATCGCTCACAAGGCCTTCCGGAAGAGGCAACAGTATGGACACAAGGCCAGTCCTTGTCAGGGGCTGCGGCAACGAAGAAGACCAGCTGCAAAGGGGACACAGGGGGATGTGGGGACCACAGATCTTTCTGGGTCTTGGTGGCAGGGTGCTGATACGGCCATATGCGTATGTTGAAAGTCACAGCACTGCACACCTAAAAAGGTCCACTGTACGCAACGTAAATTCTATCCGAATAAACCTGAAGGGAAAGAAGAACAGTCAGGCCATGGATGACAGGCTCTGTGGGAGATGGCTTAATAATCACACCCACTGAGTCCAGTTACTGAGCTAACGGTTCATCCTACCTCCTCACAACCTAAAGGGAAGATTCCATCCACATTTTATAGACCAAATCGGGCACTGAAAAGACCAGAGGTGTTTCCGGAGCCAACCCAGCAGTGAGCGGGAGAGCTGGGTCCCTCCAGGCATGTCTGACTCCCCAGTGTGTGTGCTCGGGAAAGCCAGACCCTGCAGTGTGAGGTGTGTGAGCCCCCGAGGGCAGACTGGGCTTCCCCGCAGAGTCCCCAGCACTAGGAATGCCAGGCACCAAGCACCCATTTAGCACCAGCACCCTGGGACCAGACGACCACAGTACAGAACGCAGCTCAGCCACATGCTAAGCGACTGGATGGTCCCCAATGACCTACCACCCTGAGCCTCAGTTTCCTTGTCTGTAAAATGCAGATAACAGGTACCGTCAGGATCCCCTAAGGGCCAAAAACAAAAGACACTGTGTAACCAAAATAAACAGCCAGTGTGTGGCGCACTGTAGGTCCTTGGTAAATGTGACCATGGTCACTGGTGCTATTAAATCCAGCAGGCCACAGCCTCTGTCCACCCATATCCTCCACACCAGTCCAGACACTGTCCTGAACCCGCATCCATTGTCCCTGCCTCCGAGCCTTTGCTAAAACTTTCTTCCGCCCAGCCTGCCATCCGCCAGCCCTTTGATGCCACTTTAATGGAGGCCGGCTCAAACAGCACCTTCTGTCCGGGCCGGCGTCCAGCTCCACACATAAGACCTACATATACATTCAGACCTAGAAGCCTTAAACCCCAAGCAAGGACCATGAAACCAGTCCCCGCCCCTGGGGTCAGAGCTTTGGGAGGCAGCCCATGGAGGGAGAGTCGGCCCACCCACGAAACCAGAGCCAGGTCCGTCACCTCATGCTTGCGGGAGACGCCCCCACCCCACCCTGGCAGCTGGACAGAGCCCCAGAGATCTGGGTTTGAATCCTGCCTCTGCCACCCCCACTGGGAACGCAGCACGTATGGCGGCCCAGCTCGGGGACGTTCTGTCCTACATGCAACGTGGCCAGCTGCCTGCCGAATTAAGGTGCTAGAAGGAAAAGCATTAGCGTATGAAACTACCTGAACCCTTTCCTGAGCACTAGGCTCACAACCCACTGCCTGGCCGTCCACTTCCTGTCCCCACCTGCCCTCACGCCCCACCCTGCGCATCCACCCCACACCTACCAGCGCTGTGCATGCACTAAACTGCCTGCCTGCCGGCCCCCAGATCAATTCTGTGAGGGCAGCGCTTCCCTGCTTTACCCGCCGCTGGGTGCCCAGAGCCAAGTGGAACCTGACACACGGCAGGTGTCCCGTGCATACGCGCTGGATGAATGACTGGTCTTCCACCTTCTGGATTTGGATTCATTGATCGGGCACTTATGGGCTTCCAAGCTTTGTACAGACACAAAAATTCCAAATACATGAAGCCCCGAGGCCCTGAAACACGGCAGACTGGGGCAGGGACAGAGGGCTTTCCCGTGAGGGCTGAGACAAGCCAGGAGCCACAGGACACCGCGAGTCATGCTGGATGGCCCTGACCTTCCAATCTGAGCCACCTCCGGAGTCAATTACCCCAGACAGGCGAGCCATGCGCCATCTTGCGTGTTTGCAAACTTAGAAATGACGGCCCTTCCCCGCCGGGCTGCAACTGCTGACATCAGCCACACAGTTCCTTCTGGGTTGGTGAGCAGACACGGGGCACAGATCAGGTGTGGCGGAGAACCCCATCCCCGCCAGGTCCCCGGGCCTCCACTTCTGCGAGGCCATCGAAGGCATTTGCAGGGCACCAGCAGCTCTGTCCTAAAGCCAAGAGGGCTCTCCTACAGCCAAGGAGCACCTGCCTGTGGTGTCTGGGCTCGAACAGGTGCCGGGGCCCTTCCCCTCCTTACCCACATTCTCACGGCAGCACATGAGGAGGAGAGGAAAGGCCCCAGACCCACCCAAAGGATGTCCCGCCCTCCCAGCGGTGTCCAGCCTGATGGGGGGGGGACCATCTTAGACCCAGGAGTGGGTGAGGGGTGGAGGGCGGCAGGCTGGAGCCTGGGGCGGTGGGCTCACTGGCTGGGTAGCCTTAGGCAAGTAACTCAACCTCTCTGAGCCTCAGTTTCTCCAGGGGAGGAAGGAGAGAATCATGGTAAAGATCCTAGAAGACAGGCCGGTGCAGGGGTAGGGAGCTGCCCCTGTCTCAGGAAAACTGTGGTTCTGGCCCAGGAGGCGTGTGAGAGCCTGGCCTGGAGGTGTCCTGATGCTGCAACAAAGTGTCATAGACCCGGGGCTTCAATGACAGACATGGACGGTCTCTTGACTCTGGAGTCTAAAAGCCCAGGGTCCAGGTGTGAGCAGGGGGTCACCCCTCCCTGTGTCCCCACGCGGGCGTCCCTCTGCGTGCCTATATGTGTCTTGCTCTCCTCTCCTCCTAAGGACGCGGGTCAGATTGGATCAGGGCCACCCAAACGGCTTCATCTTATCTGGATGACCTCCACGGAGACCTGATGGTCACATAAGGCCACATTCGGAGGAACTGGGCTCAGGGCTCCCACAAATGGACTGGGGGCCACCATTCAGCCCCCAGTTTCTGTACACTGGTTTAAACAGCTGGACCGTGGGGGGAGGGGGTGGCAGCTGCTCCCACGACTTTTGAGAGCCCCGCCTGGACCTCCCAACATTGCACCCGGGAACCTGCAAGATCCTACCTTCCAACAGGGTTGGAGACAAACAGGAGAGTCAACCCCCCCCCCAAGTCCTAAACCTCGGCCCTGGAAAATGGGGGTGATCATGCACCACCCCTACAGTGTGTCTGGGAGACAGACAGCCCCAGGGAGGCACCGCGCCCCGGAGAAGGGGAGGGCTAACGCAGAGGGGGCCGCAGAGGGCCGCGCGGGACTAAGAAGTGACAACGGGCGCAGCCTCGCCCACGGGCCGGGAGGACACGCANCCAGCGCAGCGCCGGGCGCAGAGGAAGTGCGTTGATGCCTGTCGCATGAGCAGGTTGATCTGTAAACGCTGTTTCCCCCAGGGCGCTGGGGGTCCCGTAAGCCCTGCTCTGGGGCCCCTCGGGGTCTCGGAATCCGGGGCTGCTCGGGGAGGGTGACAAGGGGTCTCCGCAGAACCTCCCCACTCCCGGGGGCTCGCGGGTGTGGAAGTCTGTGTGCTCCGGGGAAGTCGGCTCTAGTGATGAAAAGGGAGGCCTGAGAGATCCGCACCCCCTCCTTCAGAGCCTCAGGAGCCTGGCAGGGGGCGGGAGGGGGGCTTCACGGGCCCTGGGGTCCTGCTCTCCGCCGCAGGAGGTGGGTGCCTCCCTTACTCGGCTGCGGTCCCCCCATGGGGGGATGGGGCTTCCACTCACATGGTTGGAATGGCTGGAAACTGCACACGAACACCACCTCTTGGTTCCCGTTTATTTCTTGTATGAACAGAATATTCTCTGCTCTCCCATAATTCACCGCCATCCTCAATAGCTAAGACAAGAGGTAACATTTTCTAAGCTAAACCCTTAGTATTCCTGATCTCCTCTAATCCATGTAAAAACTTAGGGAGGTGAGACGACTTGTCCAGGGTCATGTTGCAAGAACCAGTCAGGCCGGTCCGTCCAGAGCAGTTCCCAGGTGCTGGCCTGAGCCATTAGTTTATACCCACACGTTTGCGCCAGGCACAGTGTGCTCAGGGCTGGCTGAGTGTGCCAGCTACCCTGGCATAGGGCGGTACCAACAAGAGCTTACTGGGTGAACTCTTCCAGACACTGAACCCTGGAAATGCTCAATATGTATTTATTGTTGGGGGGGGTTTGCAAGAATGAAGGAAAAGGAGGAAGTGGGGACAGAAGTATGGAAGGAAGGATGGATGAAAGATAGAATAGATAGATGATGGCTGGAGGGATGGATGGATGGATGATGGATGGATGGATGGATGAATAGGGGATGGATGGATGGATGAAAGATAAAATAGATAGATGATGGCTGGAGGGATGGATGGATGGATGAGGGATGGATGAATAGGGGATGGATGGATGGATGAAAGATAGAATAGATAGATGATGGCTGGAGGGATGGATGGATGGATGGATGGGGGTCGATGGATGGATGTATGAGTAGGGGATGGATGGATGGATGAATAGGGGGTTGATGGATGGATGTATGAGTAGGGGATGGATGGATGGATGGGTGGGTGGGTAGATGACAGAAGGAAGGATGGAAGGAAGGATGGATGAAAGATAGAATAGATAGATGATGGCTGGAGGGATGGATGGATGGATGATGGATGGATGAATAGGGGTCAATGGATGGATGGATGAGTAGGGGATGGATGGATGGATGGGTGGGTGGGTAGATGACAGAAGGAAGGATGGAAGGAAGGATGGATAAAGTGATGGATAGATGGGTGGATAGGGGATGCGTGGATGGATGGATGATGGGTGGATGGGTGGATGAGTAGGGGATGGATGGATGAATAGGGGTCAATGGATGGATGAATAAATAAGGAATAGATAGATGGGTGAGTGGGCAGATGACGGAAGGATGGGTGGAAGGAAGGCTGGATGAAGTGATGGATCGATGGGTAGATGGGTGGACAGACGGATGAACGGATGGACAGGACCCCTCCTCGGTGCTGGGGAAGACAGTGAGGTGAAGCCTGCAGCAAGTTGTGGACAGGAATGAGCAGAGCAGAGGACAGAAGCGGCTGAGGGTCTAAGGGAGGTGAAGGGCCTTCAGAAGTGAGAGAGAGTCCCTGCCACCGGGGAGAAGGAAAGGTTCCAAGGGAGAGGCGGCACTTGGACCGACCTGTGAGCGGGAGAGCCACAGAAGGGTCCTCCTGGAAGGAGGGCACAAGCAAAGCGACAGGGAGGGAGAGGGGCGATCGATGAGCCACCCTGGACTCACCGACTGCATCTGGCTCCCTGCAGACCATGAGCTCCTGCAGCTCGAGAGCCAGCGCGTCCCTCTCTGCGGCCACGGCGCCAGCACCGGCCTGACCCAGAGCAGGTGGGCGGTCAGTACTCGTCGCCTGGACTGACTCAGCTCATGCTGCCTGCCCCTTGGCCGGAGCCGAGTGTGGTGACATGAATGAAAACAGAAGCGAGCGTGTCTTGGGCACACACTAGACACCAGATGCCCAACATGCATGATCTCAGTAACCCCAGAAACTGTCCGGTCATGGTCACAGACGGGGAGACTGACCTGCCCAGGGTCACACAGCCGGGGGCTGGCAGAGACCGGGGTTGAGCCCAGGCAGCTGGCTAGAAGCCCGTGAGCTTCTACATCAGGGGCAGAAGAGGAATAAGGAGACAAATAGTAATGGTAAGTCCCGGGGCACGAGCTCACACACTCGGCCTTCACACTTGTCCCCATACGGCATGGCGGTCCATTTACAAGATCCCGGGGACCCCGCTCTCCACTTCACATTTCTTAACGATTAGTCAGGATGCATTAAAAAATCCAGAATTCTCCCAGGGATGCTGGAGGGAGGGGACGTGTGTGGTCCCTCCCCTTACCCCATAGNCACGATGGTGCCAGGAGGGCAGCCTCACCGGGGCGGGATGGGGGCTCTGAGGTTTCTGGCTTCCACATGAGATTCTGGAATCTTCCTGGACAAAACCCCAGCTGCCACCCATGTGTCTCCCAAATGTCACCCATTCATTCCTCGAGTGCGCGCTGCTGGGCTCTGAAGGAGGTGAGGATGCCGCCACCCTGCTCTCAAGGGGGTGTCCCAGTCCAGTGGAGCATTTGTGCCTCACGGTCCTGGAGGGGGAAGTCCCCCATCAAGGTGCCGCAGATCCAGCACCCAGCGCCTTCACCGGCCGGCCGCCTCCTCCCACAGCGGGGGTGGGGGGCTCTCTGGGGCCTCTTGTGTGAGAGCGCTAATCCTGGTCACAGGGCTCCACCCCCATGACCTGAAGCCCCCTAGAGGCCCGGCCTTTCCACGCCATCACGGTGGGGGCTAGGGCGTCATTCACCAAGATTCGGGGACACACTGAGTCCCCGACAGAGGTGTGGCTGGGGAGGGGGCAGGTGACAAGTCAGAGACCCACGGCTGGCCTCGGTGATTCGTGTGTGGAGAGCGGCGTGGGCCCGTCCCTGGGGACGCAGGGAGGACCCAGCTAGGTGGGGGAGGACATCCCACAGAGAAGGCACTGCTGGCCCCGGGCTGGAAACACCCGCAGGGGCCTGCTGGCCGCAAGAGGAAGACCAGGGCATCGGGTCTAAGGGAACGGAGCCTCAAAGGCAGGCGTGGGGGCAGCTGCCGGGGAGCTCGGGGGCTGAGAGAGACGCCCCGGACTCTGGGGGCCCCTGAAGGCTTCGCAGCAAAGGAGGGACACCCGTCAGACCCACCTCCCCACCTTGGCAGCATCATTCCAGGACAGCGTGAATGTCAGGGGGACCAGCGGCGGCAGAGACAGTGGTGAGGCTGTTCGAAACAAACACACAAAAGCATGCAAGTTTCCGGAAGCGCGGCCAAGTCCAGGCCGGTTTTGTCTGCTGCCCTTCCGTGACCTTGGCTTGGGCCACAGCGGTCTTTTTGTCTGTCTTCGCGGCTCACCTCCTTCCCCTTCCTCTCTGTTTTAACCTCACAGCTCCCTCCCCCCCCCACCTCTGCAGAGGAGCCCCTCTCCCCACCCTCCCCTGCAGGCGCACCCCGCCCGCCCTTCTGTCTGCTCCCCCACCTCGCTGCGCACACCCTGGTGCGATGCTAACCAGGCAGCCTGCGTTTACAACTCCCACCTCAGGGCCGGTCTCCTCCCTGGAGAACGGCTGTGTGCTCTCTGTCTTGTACCCCCGGTGGACGCACAGGAGGTGCTCAACCATCTTGTAACACCTGAAAGACTGATGTATGGACGTCCCAGCCAGATGGCGCCCCCGGGTATATCTCTCTGGATCTGCCACCTTTATACCCCGTTCACGACCTCTCCGCATACTGGGGCTGGCTTGACGCACTGACACTTGACGAAATGTAATCGTCATCAAGGAAGCTCTTTTGCTTTCGTGAAACCAAGGTCGTGTCCTCCCACAGTCCAGGCCTGTGTGCAGTAGGGATCCATGCAGAGTGTGGTCTGGCCCCCAGCACCCTGCTAGGGGGCCCCGAGGACCCTCCACCCAGCGGCACATCCCTCGACCACGCCTGGTCGGCACCCCCGGGACCCCGCTGGGCAGAACACCGATGGCTTTGCCAACAGTGCTTCAGCCCAGGGGCCTGGGCGCTGGGGGCCGCCACTGGTGCTGGGCGTGTCACGATGCCAAGTACACCGAACACATGTCACCTTACACAAAAGGGGCTCCTGATCTCCAGAGGGACCAGCTCAGAGGGCCAGGGACCGGTCCACCTGTACCGTGGCTGAGAGCCGAGCAGGGGCCCTGACTTTGCCCCCTTGGGGCCTCCGGGCGCACAGTAGGACATCCGTTCCACAGATATCTGCCCAGGGGAATGGCCAGCGCCCCCACAGACTCAGGCAAGTCCTAGCAGGTGCCCCCGGCGTGGGCTGAGCACCGATGGTGTGCTCTGCCTGTGTTCAGCGTCCGCACGGTCTTCGTATCGTGATCTCAGTTTCTGAAAACAGGCTCAGAAACGTAAAGCCCTGAGCCCCAGCACAAATGCTGGGCCTTCACTCCCCGGCAAAGGGGGCAGAAGCGGCCCTGCTCCTTTCTGGACCGCTCATGTGGAAACCAGAAGCATCTCCGAGGTCAGTGAGCTCATTTCAGTCATGCTTGACGGGTTTCCCACAAAGATTTTCCGTCTGTTCCCTCCCAGCGCTCAGCTCCAAAGGCTGCCTTTCCGGAGGTCCTACGGGCGCCCGTGGAGAGCTGGAGACTCTCAGTGGCATCCATGTCCACCCAGGGCATCTGGAACTTTCTGGGACATCTAGAGAAGAGGCACCTGGCTGGGGAGGGAGCTGCTCCATTGGTCACTCTCCCTGGAGGAAGCGCAACTTACCACCACAGCCCAGCCTGCTCCATGAGGCCACCTGGGGTCCCTTCCACAGCCCCTCCGGAATCCCCCAAACAGATACAGGGCTTTGGGGTAAATTCAGGAGCCCCTTTACCCCAGACATGCAAGCCCAGTTCCAGCAAGTTCTTCCAGGGTGAAAACAGGAAGACCCCATCCACCAGGCCAAGGGCTGCTGCAGCAGCGAGGGGCGGGGGAGGGGCTTCCTGACAGACGGGGACCCTCTTCCCATGACCCTCTCCACAAACGCCCTCCATCACAGCACAGAGGAGAGCATGAGCTCCCGGAAGGGTGGCCCCCATGCTGGGGACCTTGACACACAAGAAAGAAGGCCTGGGTCTTGCTAACACCTGAGGCAGGTACAGAAGTGAAAAGAAGAAGGCAGGAGAAGAAAGGATCTAAGGGGCCAAAGGAGAGAGGGGGCGGAGGGTGTCCGAGGGGTCATCCCAGGGATCCACATCCCAGGGAAAATCCACGTGGGCACCCGGCTCTGGGGATGTGGGCCCAAGGTCCACAGGCCAGAGTGAGAATTTGCCAGTATCCCACAGAGTACTGTTCAGAGAGTGAGCGCGACAGGATTTCTTAGCTATGCCACCAAAAGCGCGATGCATAAAACAGAAAACTGACCAGTTGCACTCCATCAGAATCAAATCCTTCTGCTCTTCAAGAGACCCGGAAGGGAATGAAAGGGCAGCCCGCAGACTACGAGGAAACACTTGCAAATCATAAAAATGAGTATGGTCCTGCATATATAAAGAGTTCCCACAACACAATAACAATCACAAAAGCAAGGGGACTTCACAAAATGGACGAAGGATTCTAATAGACACTTCACCAAAGAAGGCAGATTTAGGGATAGCAAATCAGCATAAAGAGATGCGGGGCATCATGGGTCACCAGGGAAATGCAAACCAAAACCACTGTGAGGTACCACCACACACCTGTTAAAACAGCTAGAATTAAAGACTGACCTTACTAAGTGCTGGCGAAGAGCAGGGAGAAGGATTTGTTTTTGTCGGTGGTCAAAGTGTCGAATGGTACAGTCTGGCTGTGTTTTCAAAAGTTAAACATGAGGGGCGCCTGGGTGGCTCAATTGGTTAAGTTTGTGACTTCGGCTCAGGTCATGATCTCACAGTTTGTGAGTTCGAGCCCCGTGTTGGGCTCTGTGCTGACAGCTTGGAGCCTGGAGCTGCTTCAGATTCTGTGTCTCCCTCTCTCTCTGCCTCGCCCCTGCTCACGCTGTCTCTCTCTCTCTCTCTCTCTCTTTCTCTCACTCGCTCACTCTCGCTCTCTTAAAAATAAACATTTAAAAAAATTTAAATATTGAAAAAAAGGACCAAACTATTGATTGCCACACGGACAACATGGTCCATCGCGACACAGCTCTGCGGGCTAAGAGCGCAGACAAGAGAGCAAATGCTGTGTGATGTCACTTACATAAAAGTCAAGGCAAGTCTCTGGTCTACAGTGACAACAGCGGCGGTCACCTGGGCAGCACATGGGGGACTGTGGGGGCAGGACCGCCAGGGGCACAGGAAGGTGTCGGGGGGTAAGCGTGTCCCCTCCTCTGGTGATGGCTTCTCAGGGATTTGCACAGGTCAAAACATAGCGAACTGCACCCTTTAAATATGTCCAATTAACTGCACGTCAGTTACACCTCAACAAAGTCATTTTTAAATGACCCAAGGCTGGCGTATGGCTCTAGCTCAGGGTGAGCGGTTGACTCTGGAATATTCTCAGAGATTCAGAGGAACCATTCACCTCTCTGTACACTGCTGAGCCTTCCTGTTAAAAATCCATCTCCGCAGAGAAATAAGTCAGGCAGAGAAGGACAAATATCATATGTTTGCACATATAGGAGGATTAGGAGGTACTTAAC
>NW_027551568.1:3782223-3797339 GCF_008692635.1 Crocuta crocuta
AAAAAAAAATCCGTCTCCGCAGCCTAAAATCTTCACAGACCAGGCAGGGCCAACTCATGGCAAAGGTCGAGGCCGTGGAAGAGCCCTCCAAGCCCTCCAGCCGCCCCGCCCCCACACAGCTGCGTCTGCCCTCTGCCCCTGACCTGGGGTGAGCTTGCAGGAGGTCCAGGGGACCCGCGGGCCACAGGTTTGCTTTCCTGGAATCAGACTCTGCTCCAGTCACACGAGCGTCCTTGCCGGATGGCTCACAAACCACGTTTAGAATGAAATCTAAATGTGAAAGAGTGGGTCGCCGCTTAGCACGCAAGTTCACTTCGTAAATTCCGTGTTTAAAGCCAACCGAGGCGGCCGCCCCAGTGCACGTGCACCTCCGAGCCCCGCCAGCAGCCCCCCGCACCCAGGGCTGCCGCCGCATTCGGGGGAAGCCGTGTTCCAGGGAGGGAGCCCCCCGGAGAGACCCACGCGGGTCTGGAGTCGGCGACCGTCTGCAGAGCGGCACATTCACAGGGGCTCAGACGCGCACACCAACGGCAGGAGGGAGGGGCGCTCAAAACCAGGCAGCCTGGGCGCGTACATCTTCATTAGCGTTCGCTCACACGGCTCTACACTGAAGTTTGAATCCAGTGTTCATGTCCCCTGAGTCCCCTGGAGGAGCACGACGCCTCAGAACCCACGTGTCATCGCATGTCCCATTTGTGACGGGCAGCGAAGGCGCGGAATGGGGAGGACCTGCTGGAACCCGGCCTTAGCNCCACCTCCTGCAAGAGGCCGGGGCTCAGATCTCAGTCCTTCACTTACTGTCTGACCTCAGAGAAGTGATTTAACCTCTCTGTGACTCGGTTTCCCCATCTCTAAGATGGGGAGGAGACAGCACGGACTCCCGCGAGTCATGGAGATTAAATGTGACACTACAGGTGTGCTGCTGAGCCGAGGGGACGGGGGTGGGGCTGGAGAGCTGCTAGCTGTCCACGCCCGGTCCCTCTGGCCCCTGCCTCCACCTTGCCGTCACCAGGCGGCTCCCTGCTCCCCCGCAAATGCCCCCTCCCTAACGCTTCCCTAAGAAGCCTTCCCAACTTCATAGGGTGGGAAATCCACACATTCTGAATTCAAATACCACCGGTTCTTAGCTCTGTGACCTTGGCCAACTCAGCCACGGCCCTGGAATGCCGTCCCCCCATCTGCCCTCGGGAGGGGACACGCCGCAGCCCCCAGCCTGGCACCCAGCAAGCCGTGCTCACGGGTAATCTCTCCCAGCCTCTGCCCCTCTCCTCTCCATGGAACCATACAAAAGGCTGGTTCTCTCCTCCCCCAGGACCCCAGCCCAGAGCCCAGGACACCAGCCCAGAGCCCAGAGACCCCAGCCCAGCACCCAGAGACCCCAGCCCAGAGACCAGAGACCCCAGCCCAGCACCCAGAGACCCCAGCCCAGCACCCAGAGACCTCAGCCCAGCGCCCAGGACCCCAGCCCAGCACCCAGAGACCCTGGCCCAGAGCCCAGCACTCCAGCCCAGAGTCCAGGACCCCAGCCCAATGCCCATGACCCCAGCCCAGCACCCAGAGACCCAGCCCAGAGCCCAGAGACCTCAGCCCAGCACCCAGGACGCCAGCCCAGAGCCCAGGACCCCAGCCTAGCACCCATGACCCCAGCCCAGCACCCAGGACCCCAGCCCAGAGCCCAGGACCCCAGCCCAGAGCCCAGGACCCCAGCCCAGCGCCCAAAGGACAGAAGATGCATCGTAACCGGTGAGTGACCAGAATCAATTCCTATTGCCTTGCAGCCCCACCTCAGAAAAACTCTAAAACTACGGAAACATCTCAAAAACATTTAGCAGCAGGCCGGAGCCCCGCACCTCTGTGGGAAGCTCAGTTCATGCCCCCATTTCAAACGCTTCAGGAAAAGAACCCCTCGTCTCTGTGCCCTGGGGTCAGTGTGAAGGTCAGGCTGGCCTCTGTCTGGAGCATCGTTCCAGGAAGATGCCCAGCCTTGGGCTACAGGGAAGATCGAGGTGCACAAAAGGCACCTTGAACCCAAGTCCCCCCGTTGCTAGGAAATGAGCCCCCAAGTCCATCACCCGCGCGCCTCCAGGTGGCTGGCTGACCTGAGCTGAGCCACTGACCTCTCTGGGACTACTTCCACGTTCACACGCAGGAGATGAGCACCCACGGTCCAAGGGAGGCCGCAGCTGTGCACCAAAGTGCTTCAGACTCTACCCAGCGCCGGCAATCCACGCCACCAAGGCCCCCCCCCCGGGCCAGCAGGGTGCTAGATGCAGACACCCACCGTCCAGTGCAGGGTCAAGTGGAGGAGGGCAGTGGAGGGAGGGAGGCTTCACCAGAAAAAGTAGAAGGCCACCAGGCGAGCCTTGCGTAGAAGGAGAGAACACTGCCACGTGACCAGCGGGCCCAGGCTCCAGGGGTCTGGGGGACAGGAGGTGGTGTGGAGGACACAGGCCCTGGGCGTGTGTGCATGGAGTACACTGCACAAGCCAGGCCGGGTGTGGAGGTGAGGAGGGAGGGAGCGGGCCTGAGGATGAGCCCCGCTGGGGGCAGTAAGTGGGGGCTGCGGAGGCGGCACACAGTGGCCCAACTCCGTCCCCCACGGTGGTAGGTCGCCAAACCCACCAATGTCCCAGGAACAGGCCAGCAACCCGAGGAGATAGCAGCCCCCACGAGGGCTGGCCTGGTGCACAGAGCAGGTGCACGGGGCTCGGCCTTCAGAGCCCCAAGTGTGCGGGTCAGAAGAGCCCCCAGCGGCCGGTGGTGCTCCCTAAAGATGACCAGGAAGTGCTCACCACACGGCAGACACTCAGAGCCCGAGGGCATCAGACGAGGCCGGCACAGAGGAGGGGAGAGGCGAGGTGGGGCCGGGGTCCCCCAAGCTTGCCTCTATCCTGGGGTGGGGAGCGCTGAGCCCCTGAGCACTTCGAGCAAGGAGGCAGGCTGGGCCCGAGTGGGGTGCATGAGAGGGACCAGAGGGGAGGGGCTCCCGACGCCCCGACCTGCTTGAAGCAGGGTCCACGCGTCCTAAGGGCACCAGCTGCGTACAGAGGGGCCGGAGGGGGCGCTGGGACGGCCGCGGATAGAGCAAGACACAGGCCTCTCCCGAGTGCACAGCGCACACGCGGTGCACACTTCCCGCCTGCCCCTGCGCCCCGGCTGGCTGTTCTCCTCGCTTGCTGTTTACAGAACGGCCATCAGCACCCCCTCAGCCACTCCCCGCTGACGAAAACACACCGACGTGAACGCCCAGCGCTGGGGAGAGGGCGGGGGTCAGCCTGGCAGCGTGAAGCCCCGAGGGTCCCCATGCCGTGGGGCCGGGCCTCCGATTCCACGCTGCCCTCGCCCTGGGCTTAGCCCGGGTCTGTCTGCAGGAACAGACAGGAAGTGTGCACATCCAAGTATCCAAGTGGCCGCCTTTCTTCTTTTCTGGATGAATTAGTTATGGGGAAAACAAAAACAACTTCCAGGCTGCCTAGAAGTGAAGGAGTAGAGTCATGCATGGAATCTTCTGGAATCCCCTCCCGGGCGGGGCCTGTGAGCCTTCTTCTCAGGCACAGGGCTGCCTTTGTCTGGATCTGAAAGTGGTCTGGGGAAGGAAGAGGGGGGAGGGGGCTGCAGGGTCGACATCGCCTGGGACTTGGCCCGGCCCGGCCTCTCTGCCCCTCCTGGGCATCTGTGCTCAGGCACCGAGCCAANGCTGGACTGTCCCAAGAGAGCTCCGCCCTTGGAATGTTCTTTAATATTTTTTTAATGTTTATTTATTTTTGAGAGAGAGAGAGAGACAGAGACAGAGAACGAGCAGGGGAGGGGCAGAGAGAGAGAGAGGGAGACACAGAGTTGGAAGCAGGCTTCATGCACTGAGCTGTCAGCACAGAGCCCGAGCGGGGTTCGAACCCACGAACCGTGAGATCATGACCTGAGCCGAAGTGGGACGCTTCACGACTGAGCCCCCCGGGCGCCCCCTTCTGTTTCAATTTTAGAGAGTGGGGGAGGGGGAGAGAGAGAGAAAGAACCTTCAGCAGCCTCCACGTGCAGCGCGGAGCCTGACACGGGGCTCGATCCCACAACCCCGGGCTCGTGACTGGAGCCAGAATCAAGAGTCAGATGCTCCAGCCACTGAGCCACTGGGCGCCCCTCCTGAGTGGCGGCGTCAGATGCCCGTCCGGCCCCTCTGCTGTGAGCCCGCTTGGCTCCAGTGACATCACCTTCAGAAGTGGACGCAGCGGTCACAGCACATCCCGGCTCCCTGCCAGCCTCCCCGCCCTCCTCTCCCCTTCCCCTGCTCCCGCACTCTCCCAAGGAGTCGCCTCACCACGGGGCCGCCTGCTCCGCCCCCGGATGCCGTTGCACACTTCTGCACACCTCCCCTCCACTGCCCACGGCGCGGCGCAGAGATGGGCCCCAGGACCCGCGGGTAGGTGGCGCCTGGGGCCCGGAACCCCATACGGACCCCAGCCCTGGGCCATTTACATGAACAAGAGGGACGCCTCTCTTCCGCTAAGCCCCTGAGGCGTGGGGAGCAGTTACAGCTTCCCTAACAAATGCACCCCCTTGTCCACCACCTGCTGGGGGCCCGTGACCGCAGGGACCTCGCACGGGAAGGGAAGCAGGAAGCAGGAAGCAGGAGGCAGGAGCCCGGGCGCCGGGCGCTGTGTGGGAGGGTGAGGACTGGCCCCAGCTCTGTGTTCAGAACCCGCCAAGCACCCCTGCTTAGCAGGACCGAGTTCCGTCAGAAGAACGTGCTCAGGGGAAAAAAGACCCAAGTGGAAATGGGACCGAGGAAGCCCAGTGCTTAGGGAGCGAGTAGGGAGCACTTCCCTGCTGCCTGGCGGGGCGCCCTGACCGCTGCAGGAGCCCCCCCCCGGGGGCAGGAGCCCCCCTGCCTTCCGGCTGCCGGACCTTTGTCCCGCTTCGCTGTGCCCCTCCTTTAAGAGGTGGAGGGAGACAGCAAAGGTCCTGCGAGGTTTGCAGCCGAGGACTGTCCCCTGCGTCCCCCAGGCTGTGCCGGGCCCTCCCCTTACCCCGGTCGCTGCCCCCTCCCAGGCTTGCACTCCACCCCGCCCGAGGCCCGGCCCTGGGAAGAAGACGAGCAGGCAGAGAGGGGACCGGGCTGTGCGGGACGCCCCGGGCCCGTAACCAGTTCCAGCGTCCTGGAGGGCAGCAGTGAGGCCAGGTTGCGAGGAAGATCCCCCTCCCACCCCCCAGCCCCCATCCCTACCCCTATCTCCCACCTCCTCTCCACCCCACCTGGGCCCCTGGAAGATGCCCTAAGTAGGTGTTTGTGAGCCGATGGGGGAGGGGGGAGGGGAGGTGGGCAGCAGGAGGAAGGGCGGAGACAGAGGAGGGACCCCCCCCCCCCAGGGCAGGGAGCNAAGGAAGTCAGGCCGGGGTCTCTCGCTCTCGGCTGCCATCTGTCTCCCGCCCAGGACCCTGCCTGGCATCCAGCAGGTGCCTAATACGTATACGGTGACTGAATGAATGAATGAAGTCTCGGGAAAGAGACCGAACATTGCTTTTCCATCCATGAACTGAGGCTGAACACGGGCGCCCAGCCGCGGGGCCCTCCCTCACGCTCCTGCCTCTGGCCTCCTCCCCTCGGGACACCCTCGCGATGCGTCCCACAGCGAACTCGCTGTCACCCGCCCGATGCTGAGGCCCGTGGCAGCGGGACCGAGGCCCGCGGAGGTCTGTGCCTGGCACGCTGGCTGCTCTGCGGCGCCGTCTTCGCGTTGGCCCTGCCCACAGCCAGAGGAAGCAGGGCAGGTGGCCGGACGACCCACGGGCTGAACAGATACTAGGACATCACCACAGAGACCCCCAACGCCCAGAGGGGTGTGTGGGGCACTGAGGATGCCCCCAACGCCCAAAGGAACTCTTCCTTAATAAGTCTCATTAAGCTCAGCAGTGGCACTACGTCACCCCAGCTTAGATTAAAACAAACACACACAAAAGGGGCGCCCGGGGGCTCAGGCGGTTGAGCGGTCGACTTCGGCTCAGGTCACGATCTCACGGTCCGTGGGTTCGAGCCCCGCGTCGGGCTCTGTGCTGACAGCTCGGAGCCTGGAGCTGCTTCCAATTCTGTGTCTCCCTCTCTCTCCGCCCCTCCCCCATCCTCAGATATAAATAAACAAAAACTTTTAAAAAATAAAAAACAACACCACCACCCACTGCATTTCCAGAACCGGGAAACAGGGGAGAAGAAGCGTGAGGCCACAGAAGGAGTGTGCTGGACGTGCCCTTCTTCTCGGACGAGAGACCCGGAGGCCGCACAAAAGGAGCGCATCCGAGGCGTCCTCGTCGCCGGCAGATGTGACCTATTCGCAACTCCCTGAAGCCTGAGTTCCCGACGCAGAAGGTGCCGTAGGAGCTCAGTGACGCTGGGAGCGCCTCGTTGATTTGGATACTGTGTGTCCCTGGGGAATTCGCTTCCTGCGCTGTGACTGTCTTCCCCTGACCCCACGCCTGCTCCTTTTCTTCGAGAAGTTCCTCTGGGGGCACTAATTCTGAAAATCAAATTAGATTTGCTTTTTATTACCCTGTCTGAGCTCTGTTTTGCCCACGCGGAGAGGGAGCGCAGAGACTGCGACATTCACATTCCGCAGCGACCCTCGCGCCCTCGGTGCTCAGAGACACTGGACCACGGGCCTCAAGGTGAAATCGCTGCTTGGGGCGGGTGGGGGCTCACAGGAAGCCAGGGGCTCACAAACCTGACCTACTAATGCAGGACCCTCTGAAGCACTGATCAGACGATATTCTTATGTTTATTGACACAATAAAATGCTATTCGATATCCTTATTCTGGCGCTTGAAAGGATACAGGCGCGCACACACGCCTGCATTCACACACACAATGCATCTTTATTGATCGCCTACTGCATGCCAGATAGTGTTCTAGCAGCTGGGGATAAAAAGGACAAAATAGCTCGCACTTACTCAGGGAAGCAGGCAGGAAACAAGTAAGTAGAGAGCACATGTTGTAACCTACTTTGGTAAACGGCCTGGAGAAAAATAAAACCCAGTAGAGGCGGAGAGCATGTGGCGTGGGCCGGGGTTGCAATTTTTAAATACGGTGGTCAGGGGAACCTTGCTGAGAAGGGACAGCTGTGCACAGCCGGGAGGGGGAGGTAGAGAGCAGACATTTTGTGAAATGGCAAATGCAAAGGCCCTGCGGTAGGGGTGTGTTGGGGAAGGAGGTCCGTGCGCTGGCGGGAGCTGTAATGGGCGAGGAGGCAGGAAACGGGGCAGGGCGGCCCGGCTTTTCCGAGTGAAACGGGAGGCGCTGTTCAGCAATTGGTCATTCTTGTGTCCGCGCTACAGCAACATGGAAGCTTTTTGAGGGCAGGGACCATGACTGACCCCCACCTGCACCCTCGTAAGCCTGCCCCACAAATCCCGGGGTACAGGATGGTACCCGCAGGTGTGCCGTGGAGACGACACCAGAGACAAGAAGCAGCGAACGAAACCGTGTGATTAAGGATGGGCATAGGTGTAGACATGGTGGGCCTGCCCACCCACTCTCCCAAATGGGCCACGGAAGCCACTACAGGGGAGGGGGAGGGGCAGCGATGGAAGGAGAGGACGGGCCCCTCGGCCACCTACACGGTGCTCTGTCTACCGGGTTTGTCCCAGAAAGAATCGGCAGGAAAAACAATGCTGTTAACCACATCCTCCCAGACCGGCCAGAACACAGTCCAGAAGCACGTGCAGAGCGACAAACCGTTCGGGCCACAGCCCGGCTCGTGGGAAGGGAACACACACGGCCCGTTCTCCCCCCGTCTTGGGGGTTTCCTCTGGGGCTGTGAGGCCCCCAGCGCTCCGCCCGGGCAGTGGAGACGGCCGAGGGGGCTCCCGCCAGCCAGGGCCGCGCCCCGCGGGGAGGAGGGCCGGCGTGCTCCCTCCACAGTGCTCCCCAAGCCAGCCGGCGTCCGTGCCCTGGCATGGGACCACAGCCCGGTGACGGCGTAGCCCCCAAATGCCAGCCCCAGGCCCCTCCGACCTGAAGACCAGCTGTGAGAATGCGGAGCGACACTAACCCGCTCACACCCCGCGAGTGTGGACTGGGGACGTGCACTCAGCGCCTGCTCCCGGGCTCCCCGCCGGACCAGCAGCCCCACTAGGGCACCCGCGTCTCCGTTCTGACCCCTGCCGCCGACGCAGGACCCAGCGTGGAGTCAGCGCTAAACAAGCATCTGTGGGAGGCATGGATGGGGTGAGCGAGAGGACCAGGGGCGCCCACTCTGGGCCACGCTGCGGGACCAGAGGCCAACCAGACCGTGCCTGCCCCAAGGACAGAACACAGGGCCGGGCAGGGGTGGCACCTGACTGAGCCTGAGCAGCCGAGGAAGGTTCCCCAGGATGCCGACTGAGTCCTGCAGAGAGAGGAGAGGCCAGCCCCTCGGGGGAAGTGGGAGCATGTTTCCCGAGAAGGACGTCTGGGCGGAGGGAGGTACTGTGCAAAGGCACTGAGGCACCCCGGAGCACAGCGGATTCAGGCAATGGGATCGTGCAGAAGTCACGGTGGGGACTGGCAGTGGCCAGACTGGCAGTGGCCAGACTGACTAGCGGGAGGCTCTTCCCCATGAGCGGGTGGTGCTGGCAGCAGCAAGGAGGCTGGCAGGAGGGGGGCCGGGGCAGGTCCCCTCGGACATTCCACGTGCTGGTCTAGGGCGCAGATGCCAGACCACCTGGATCCCAAGGCTGGCAAGTCAGCTCCCTTCTTTGTGCCCCGGGTCCTCCCCCTAAAACGGTGGGGTGCCAGCACTCCCTCAAGAGGTCAGGGTCCACATGGGCACAGCCCCTACACTGAGATGCCGCCGCGGAAGACACTCCGTTTCGGAAGTCAGAGNCTCAGCAGGGTTTGGGGGAGGCTGAGTGCTAAGGGGCAGGAAGGAAGCGAGGAAGCGCTTCTCTCCGCGCCCCCAGGCAGCAGACTCACCGAAACCCCTCTCTCCCTCCCCATGCTATAGATACCAGCCCCCAGCTCTCAGACCCTGCTGGGCCCCCAGGAAAGGTGCCCCCCACTTTCCTCCCGGAAGGCTTCCTGCTGTCTCTGTTGGTGAGGACCCTGTCCTCCCTCTGATGCTCCCAGTCCTGGGCCCTCTCCTCCAGGAAGCTCTCCGGGCAGTGACTACACCCTCACCATCCACTCACAGTCCAATTAGCTTGGCCGTGACTCCAGGGCGGGGCAATGCCCCTCCCGTGTCTCGGCCCAGGGGCCCAGTGGAGGGCATGTGGGTCTACCTTGTCCTGATTCTGCCAGCCTGTAGCTGTCTTCTCAGCCCCAGCGAGAACGGCCCGTTCAGACCCCCTCCCTTCCAGCTCAGAGGGCGGCCAAGTCAGGCAGGGCGGGAGTCTGGGGACTCGGGGAGGACACGTCAAGGTCAACGCCAGCTCTCTGGCTCGTGCACCTGGCTGGACAGTGGGACGGGGCCCTGGGGGCTCCGAGATGCCTGTGCCTGGAGCTCTGGGCAGCAGGATTGGCGTGGGGAGGCCGCGAGAGCCGGAGGGAGGGGCGGGAGCCCGGCCCCCCCATCCCGGCCCTCCCGGCCTCGATGCTGAGACCCCCAGGGGAAAGCGCAGCCTTTCAGACCCTCAGTTCCTTTCCCTTATACCTTTAAGAGGAAAAAAAAAAAAAACAAAAATCAACCGAGTAGAAAATTCTCCAGGATCTAACACACGCTCACTTCATAGACAGACGTGTGGGTGCCTCTGCCCTGTTCTAAAAAGCAGGGAAAAAGTTATCTCCAGCTGTTCTTTGATGTTCCAACCAGATGGTCTCAGAGAGATTTATTCGAGGCCGCGCAATCCATACCGAAAGGCACTTAGAGTTGCAGAGAGAGAGAGAGAGAGAGAGAGAGAGGGCGTGCCGGCTCAAGGAAAAGGAGGGGCGTCCGGCTGCTGGGGGTCCGGGGCCCCGCTCGGCAGGCCACGCCTGGTGGGCAGCCACGATGCCTCGTGAGGGCACAGCCCGGCCCCCTCTCCCCAGTCTTCCAGCAGCCAGAGCAGCCCCCCAACCCCGGGCCAGGCCTCCCTCTTCGCTGACGGCCAGAGAGTGGATTCCCCAAGGCACTGCCGATTCCGCCTCTCTCTCCTCTTCTCGGCCCACCTCCCCCACACGCCTCACCACCATATGTGCCCAGCCAGGGAGCCGGGGGGCTGGGGGAGGGGCCGGGGAGGCTGGCGGGGCGAGAGACACCCCCTCTAAGAACCCAGCTCCCCAGTCGCCAGGGGGTCCTGGCCAGGCCGCTGATGCGTCGGGAACCCGGAGAAGGCTCTGGCCAGCTTCCCCAGAAAGTCTGCGGCATGGCCCCCGATGTCAAATGGGGCATCTTGCCTTAGAGCTCACCCAGGGCCCCAGATGGACACCCCGGAAGAGACCCGCCCAAGCAGGGAGAGCCTTCCTCGCTCATCCCTGCTGGGGCCCCTCCTAAAGTCCCCGCCAGCACGGGCAGAGCCCGGGGTTCGAATTCATATGGAGGCCTGCACACTGCCCCTCCCTGGCACCGCCCCCCGAGAGCCCGTGCACCCCAGCTCCGGGGGGCACGCACCGGCCGTGGCCCTCCCTGGAGAACAGACAGGAGAGGAGATTTCTCAGGCCCCAGAAGCACAGGATCACGGGGTCCCAGTATCCGGAATGTGGCCTGGGTTGGGGGGAGGGGCCGTGGGGCACAAGCCCAGGAGGGCTCGTTCTCTTGGCCCCATGGGCTCACTGGGCCTCAAGGCAGGTCACGGGTGAAGGCAAGCCAGAGCTGGGCCTCTGAAGTGTGGGGCCGGCGGGGGCCCCCCAGCAGCACGATGGGTCCTGGGGCACCGACTCAGCCCGGGCCTCAGTCTGGGGTGGGCTTTGCTCTTAAGAGTCACACTGGATATGTCTGTCCAGTCCCTTCCACGGTGGCTCCTCTGTCGCTGAGCTTAACCACAGACCTAACCCTCAGGGGCCTCACATGAGGGCCTAGGGAAATGCCCGTGAACGCCAGGGAGGAAGGGACCTCGAGTCAGGCAGTACAACCCCCCCCACCACTCGGCCGGGGCACTGACATGCCCAGGGCCCCAGGGCTACGGGGGGGGGTGCAGCAGGAGCCGAGCCCCCACCCAGCAGAGCCCTGGGGGGGGCCGGAGCGGCAGAATAAACACTAAAGTGGCGTTGGCGCTGCGAGCAGGGCTGCCACCTGACGACCAGAAGGGGCAGGGAATGGCCTGGCCCCTCCTTCCAGCCCTGCTTGGGGGCCATTCAGCCACGCCTCTCACAGCCACAGGGTGCCACACAGGACCCCGTGACGGGCGCCGGGCACCGGGGCTGCCAGGCCAGGCCCGTGGACTTTCTCAGCGCGGGCCGAGACGTGACAGCCTGTCTCTGACAGATGGGCTACAAGGCAAGCATGAAGGCTCTCCTTCTAGAAAGTTAGCGGTTTCCCGTGCGGGCCTGGCCTGGTCTAGTGTTTGTAGACACTCAGCCACGCCTCCCACAGCCAAGTGGCTGGGATACTGGTTCCCATTTGACAGGTGGGCAAACTGAGGCTCAGGGAAGTTCGGTCATCTGTCTGCCCGAGGTCCACATTCAGCAGTGCAGCGGCAGGGAGGGAGGGGCACCTCAGGGTCTTTGGAGAAGAGGCCACCAGAGAGCCCGATCTTGGCTCACAAATCCCCGTAACACAAGGTGCTCCCTGCACACAGGCCCCTCACTGACTCCGTCGAGACAGAGAACAGTGTCCCACAGAGAAGAACAGAGACCGGCAGCTCCTACAGGCTGTGAGAGCAGGGGGTGGGCAGGGCGTTCCTGGGGGCCGGGAGATGGGGGCACATGGGAGGGGACACCCCCCAGGAGGCAGGGCCACGGGGTCGGCCAGCAGGTGCCGCTGCAGCCGCGGGGCTGGGTGCGGGGTTCCAGGCCCGCACAGGCGCCGTCCCCTTGGGGCTCAGAGAACCCCAGGGGCCCCCCCCCCCCCAGGACTCGTGCATTTCTCCACCTGCAGGCCGGGAACGCACTGGTGCAGGGGCCTGGCCTGCTCCGCCTCCCTGGTCACGGGACACCTGCTGTGGGCCGGGCACCTGGCACCCTCAGCCCAGCCTGTCCTACCACAACCCGGTCTGGGAGGCAGTAGGAGGCCCACTTGACAGGTGAGGAAACCGAGGCTCAGTCCCGGGGGGAGGGGGTGTCACGTCCCACGGCCACAGTAATAAACGAGGGTGACGGCAGCGCCCTGTCTGGAGGCAGGCTGCTCCGGGTGCCCCCGTGGGCCTGGCCAGGGAGGCCCACCCTCACTCGAGGACACCCCANCAGGTTGCCGCCCGCCGCGGACCCGCTGGGAGTCTGATTATTCATGGAAATCAGGCCTCCGCCATGTTCCTGAGCTACAGTGGGGCTGGTTCACAATCGCCTCATTGTGTGGGTGGCCAGAATGGTATCTCCGGAGGGAAGGGGGTAGAGGGAGGGGAGGGAGGGGGTGGNCAACTTCCACTCATCTCGAGTCCGGGCAGCCAGGAAGCCCAAAGAACCCAAGTGTTCTTAGAGGATAAATAACAAAGAAACAGGGTGAGGGTTGACTTTTTGTTCTTTTTTAATGAACTTCTGAGGAATGAAAGTGGATCAGGCCAGGGGGCTCCCTGATGGCTTTGTTGACAGCCACAGGCGAATTCAGAGCCCCCTCTGTCCAGAAACCGGGGACGGCTCGGTGGCACCCGCAGTATAAAATCTCACCCCACCTGGCCCTCAGGGCTGTCGAACTCGGGTCCCAACCCCCTCCCGCCTCACCTTCGCCATCCCTTCGCCTCCCAGCCCCTGTCCGGGCCACCCCAGAGGACCTGTCCCTGCCCCACAATCCTCTGCTCATGTGCCCATCACCCAGACAGCCCCTCCCCACACCCCCCTCCCCCCCGCACAGGATCTTAGCTGTCACATACCAGTGACGCGCCGACGTGCGTGTGTGTCACGCTCAGAACTTGTGGGTTAATGAGAATTTAAATTAACCCCAGCCAACCTCCCTCAACCGCCGCGCGCATTTGGCTCGGGCCTGACGGGCCTGATGGGAAGGCAGAACTCCGCACTGGGGCCCTGGAGGGCTCCAGAAAGCATGAAGGAAAACAAAATGGTAAATTAGCAAGAATAAGGGAGAGACACAGAACGCCTTTGGAAGGAGGTAAAGAGCCTGGCTGGCCAGGCTGTGCCGCAGGGGACCTCCTCCAGAAGGCTCGGCCGACCAGAAAGCTGACGCCAGCAGTGCGAGCGGGGGGACGGACACTCGCTGGAGAAAAGCCAGCGTCGGGGTGCCCTGCCTGTCCTTCCCCGCCAAGGAACCCGATGGCGACGCCTTCCGGGAGCACCACTCGCAGACTCGCACCGCTGGGAACCCCAAACGCGACCCTTCCGGCGGCTCCCGAGAGGCACCTGTCACCCAGCAGAGCCCCCGAAAGCAAGGGGTCAGCATTGCTCAGACCCCAAAACACGTTCACCCCCTTGATGAGAGGCTCCACTCCTAAGGGAAGAATCCTAAATTCCAAAAACGGCTTGTGGAGAACCGAAAATCACCAACGGCAAAGGAACAGCGACACACGTTTTGGAACATCCACTGGGCAGAAGTCTAAGCCACTATTAAAAAGAAGACGTACCAGGGGTACCTGGGTGGCTCAGCTGGTCGAGCATCTGACTCTTGATTTCTGCTCAGGTCGGGATTCCCAGGGTGGTGGGATCCAGCTCTGAGTCGGGCTCCGTGTGAGTGTGCAGCCTGCTTGGGATTCTCTCTCCTCTCTCCCCTGCTCATGCTCACTCTCTCTCCCCTCCCCTCTCTCTAAAATTAAAGAAAAAAGAAGCAGCATGTCCGAGGGCTGTGGGAGAACATGGGAATGTGCATGATGGAAACCCAGGAAAGAAATACATCGAGACACAAAGGCGTGTGGTCAGGGAAACCTCAGCCATACTTTTCAAGGTCACAAACTCCCAAACAGAAGTACGTAAGGGAAATTCACCGAAGATCTGGGACAGGGAGTATCCGCACGCCCTACCCAGGGCAATCCCGCTTTCTGCTCTTCTGTATTTTCCAATGAGCATGCTCCGGCTTTTCTATTTTAATTAATAAGTGTCTTCTGGAAAAAAAACAAATTCAGCACGCTGCCAAGTTTCACGGCCGGGCGTGGGCCAACCACGTCTTCCTTGACGGCAGCAGGACCCCTTCTCCGGGAAGACTGGAGACCACCAAGCCAGGCCCCTGGTATGGTGCCCCCCCAAGCTCGGGCAGCCCCGAGGTCGCAGCTGGCGGCAGACACATGTCATTGGCATCCCAAACACCTCCTGACACAACCAGTGGCCCTTGGGCCTCGACTTTTACTAGCTGCTTGGGATATTAGCAGAGAAAACGGGGACTGTGACCTAACACTTCTCCTGCGTGTCCTGAGGACACACGGATCCCCCGCCAGGCCCATCCCAGGGGGCCTGCCTGTCGCCGGGGCCTCACATCCCGCCCTCTGGGTCCTTCCTGTCCCTGGCTCCTACGCACTGGGGTGACTCAGGGAGTGCTGGGCATCACTCAGCCTGCAAGGCGGGTCCAGTGTCCGTCCAAGGCCAGGTCCAGGGGCAGCCCCGAGAGCTGACCTCCCCGCCCACAGGCACGTGGGGACACCGCCTCCCGCACTCCCGGCTCCTGCCCCTCTCCTTGGCCCTGTCCCTCTCCGGGCACCAGGCCTCTGAAAACCCACATGGCCTCCATGTCCACACCGTGGCTCCGTAGGCTGTCAAGTCGGAACCCCAGCGTCATTCTCCGGGCTCTGGGGACGGGCATGTGCAAGGGCCTGTGACGGGGTCGGGGATGCGGGACCTGCAGCGGGCTCTGTTACCCCTTCGTTTCTCTCTCCTCAGAGGCTAATGGGCCCACGGTGACACAGCCCCTCCCCGGGCTCAGCTCGCTGAGCACACGCGCTCACGAGGAGGCGTCTCCACCGCCCCCCGGGCCCCCCGGGAGCCCAGGTCCTCAAGCCCCACTTGACTGTTCTCTCCCAGGAAGGCATCTCCGTGCACCCAGCATCCAGCTGGAAGCCCAGGAGCCGATCTGGAAGCCTCCTCCTTCGTCGGTCCCGAGCTCCTCTGCCTCGCCCCCCTCTCCCCAGCCCTCCCCCCACCCCCCTCC
>NW_027551568.1:3797412-3799336 GCF_008692635.1 Crocuta crocuta
CTCGGGGCTCTAGCCTCCTCTCAGGCTCCTCTTTACCAGTCCTGCATCTCACCACCAGACGGGTCTTATGAAAAGCGAGGCCAATCATATGCCCGTCCAGTGGTTAAAGCCTCTCCAGCCTTCCTCTGTTCCTGCTCAAAAATCCTGACCTACTACGTGGACCTCGTACGCCGCCTGCCCCCTCTCCTGCTCCATCTAAGCCTGTGCCCTGCTTTGTGTTCCAGAGCCTCTGCCTTCAACAGCTGTGCTCGTTCCTACCTCAGGACCTTTGCACATGCTGCTGGTCTGTCTGGAACACTCCTCCAACCTTCACTCAGCCACCGCCTGTCCGTCCTCGGGAGCCGTGCTCAGAGAGGCTGTCCTCGGCACTGGGTGAAACGCTCCCCCAGCGGCCATGCGCCTCCCCAGCAGGGCTCAGCGTTGGTATAATTAAGTCGCTGACCATGAAATTAGATCCTTAATGCCAGGGTCCCCTGCCAAGCAGGCTATGCCTTCCTTGCTTCTTCCTTACCATCTCCTAAGCACCGCCAGGCTCAGAGCAGGCCCTCGACTTTCCTCGGGGAGCAATGAATGAATGAATGAATGAGCAAATGAATGCCACCTTGTGCAATAGCGTCAGTGGTGCAGGGAGCCAGACACTGCCCTCCACTCCCCGACACACATGCGTGCATGCTCACACGTGCGTGCACACGCCTGCACGAGAACATGGAAGGAACCCAGGCTGGGGGTGCACACACCTGGCCTCAAGCCTCCATCTCCCCACAGAGTCCCCGTGGTTCTCGGCAGGTCGTTTTCCGTTCCAGCCTCAACTTCCCCATCCGGCCTACGGGCGAGGCTTGCCTGCGGCGCAGGGAGGGGTGCAAGCCCCGGCGGGGTCAGGTGGCAGCCCGTGGCCCTTCCAGGGGGCGGACCGTGCTCACTGCCTCCCGTCCACACGGCTACCGTCAAGACAGAGGAGCCACACGATGGAAGAGGTCACTGGTCACTCCCTGGTGTCACCTGACATCAAGTCAATGGCTGCTGTGGCTGCTGTGTCAACACACTAAAGTGTGTCTGTGACAGCAGCAAGCGCCCACGTCCTGACCCCACACCTAACACCACAGCCGTAACCCGGCGGGGTCCCTACAGCACGGCCACCACGCTCCGTGGCCCATGCGGTGCGGCCCTCTAGGTTCTCAGCCCTCACACAGCGTTTTCGCATAGAGGCTACGATCTCTGCCGCACACATGGGGAAACTGAGGCTCACAGAGGTAGGCGGCCCCCCATGTCACACGGTAAGCCTGCATCCCGCCCCCGCCACCTGGGTCGGGTAACAGACAACGCTCGAGGAATGAAAGCAAGCACGGATACTCTGCAGTAGGGTCCCGGTTCGCGGATGGACCGTCCATCCGTCCGCGATGCTGGCACGGCTTGGGGCCCAGGGCCGCCAACGCGTGAGCCCCGCGCCGCCCCGGGGGCAATCAGGGCCGGGACCGCTCCAGCCTGGCCGCAGCCCCTCTCCACCACCCCAGCGCCTAAAGTCCTTTGATGACCTGAAGGTCTGGCCCAGTCTTGGGGCCAAAACTCCTTTGGCAGCAAAATGAGACACGTCCCACCCCACGTGGAAAAGGCCTGGAAGGGAGGGAAAGGCCAAGATGTCAACAGAGGTGGCCTCAGCCTATTGAGTCCAGAGGACAGTCACCTGCTTCCTCCTGAGAGGCTGGGCCTCACGGCTTTTCCGCAGGGAGCGGCTGTGATTATCATCATGACAGCAGGAAACTATGGACTTTTTTCAAAATGTCCGTCACGGGAGGGGGGTGTTCTGGGGAGGGGGTAAGTCTTCCAGCTCACGCCCTGGGTCTGCGGGTCTGTGGTCTGGATAATCTTGCCCCCCCCCCACGGCAGCTGGGTCCCCCAGAAAGTCCCACCAAATCCAGACGTCCCG
>NW_027551568.1:3799447-3805386 GCF_008692635.1 Crocuta crocuta
CCGTCTCTATTCAGGATGCACAAATAGCCTGTGTTTGTTCTGCGCACCCGCCCTCTGCAGCCCGCAGCTTTTATCCTTGAAGCGCGGCTGATAAGAGAGTCTGAAAAATGCTAATACGGGAGGAAACTCCCCGCAGAGTTATAATGAAAAGCTTTACATAAACTGTGATATTTTACTAATGCCCCAGGTCTGGGAGGGCTTTATTAACTGCGGCTCCGTCTTTTTGGGGGTTGCCGCTGATCTGCGTTGCCGACTTCAATGAGTTCAATTCCTCAAATGTGTATCGAGTGCCCACGGGGCGTCAGGGGCCGTCCCAGGTGTGGGGGACATGCTTTGTGCCCAACGAATATTTACCGAGCACCCTCTCAGGGGTAGGGCACTGAACGGCAACGGGGAGGAGGGCCAGGCCTCGTCTGCAGGGCACTGAGGACAGCTAGATGGGCTCCAGGCTGCGCATGTGGAAGGCTTCCTGGAGGGCTTCCTGGAGGAGGAAACACCAGGCCAAATCCCAAGGAAGAAGCAGGCCAAAGAGAGGGGAAGACCTGCGTTCCAGGCAGAGACTTGCATCGGCAAAGGCTAGGAGGGCTGGCACCTCCCGGGCCTCCAGAGAATCGCAGAATCAGATCAGTTTGATTGCTGATCCCAAAAGCACCCCAAATCCAGAAACACTCCCCAGACCGCATCGGGTTCCCCCACTGGATGGATGGTGTTTTCCGTTGTCAGCCCCTCCATCAAGTCTAACCTTAGGACCAAGCTCCCAGGGAAAAGTCTAATGGTCCATTACCCAGGGCGGCACAGGGCTCCCCGGAACCTGAGGGGAAAAGGGAAAGCTTCCTGGACGAGGCAGCCCCTGGGCCGGGCAGCAGCTACCTTGGGCAAGAAGGGTCCATGCTAACAACTGCGTGTCCCCCCAAAATTCACGTGTGGAGGCCCTCGCCCCCAATGTGATTGCACAAAGCTACTGAGGCTGAAGAAGTCAGTGCAGGGCAGGTGCTGGGCCGGTGGGCTGTATGTTGATAAGAAGGGAGATCTCTGTCCGCCCGAAAGCGCACAGCAGGGTGTCTGCGGGTCAGGAAGAGGCCCTGGCCGGCCACAGGCTCCCGGGCCCCTTGACCTTGGACCTGCAGCCCCCCGGCCGTCAGAAGGGCGGGTCCGGACCGTAAGNCGCAAGGCTCAAGTTCTCACGGTCCAACGGCCTCTCCCTTCAGGTGCTCGGCTGGGGAATGTGGGTGACGAGGTCGGCTGACTCATCGGGCTTTTCCGCGGATTAACTCGTTAATTAATGTGCTGCTCTTGTGAATCCGTAAGCAGCGCATCCGAACCCCAGGGACGGCTGTCTGGAACCGTCAGATGGCGCCGGACGGCATGAATTGGTTTTCATAAAGGCCCCCTGCCTCCCTGAGCCCGATCAGCGAGGCCCCGGCCTCCTCGCCTCCTCTCCGCGTCCAGCGCGGCTGAACAAAGCCGTCGGGAAAGGCTCAGGGGGGGCGTCTGGCCGGCTTTCACGCAGCCAGTTTAAATACTCTTCTTCAAAATAAGAAACCGTTTTCAAAAATAGCGGGAGAAGCGGCCTTACCGTCAAAGGGAAAAACCGCCTTAAATAAATCTACTGTATTTCGCTCCTTTATTCCCTGAGACAGGAAGGCGACACACCAACCCCTTCCTGCACCACGGGGATCGATACTCCTGAATTCCTAAGAAGCTGTTTTCCCCCCTCTCAGTCAAGTGTCAAATTAAAGGCAGTCAATACGAGTATTGTAGTATCTTTCTTAAAAAAAAAAAAAGACAAATAATCTATTGGATGAACTCTACACCTGTCAGATTAGACTTTCCAGAGGCTGGCGGAAGGCAGTCTGCTCCCACTAGATGCAGGCGGACGTGACTTTGGGGCTCCCGTACCACTATCTCCCCTGAAGCAGCAAAGGCTCAAGTCTAACCACCTGCCCGTGGGCAGTGTGCCCCCAGGACCCCCACCTCCTAAGCACCACCTTCCAGCCAGGAAATGGTTTCCATCCCTGACTTTTCCCTTTCTGGGAGAGAATGGCGGCCAAGAACGCACCAAGAGAAGTATCTGGAAGGGGAGGTGGGGGTTTGGCTGTCCGTGAGCCTCACGGCGTCACAGGGGATCCCATCAACCAGAGGCCTGAGGTCCCCCACCTGGGGCCTCCCATCTAGAGCCTGTTCTTCCCCACTGGGTCCTTGTTGCTTCCCATCTGGAATTTTCCTCTTCTTCTAGGTGGTCGCTCAGTAAGGAGATGTTGCGCCCACCTCTGGGCGAAGCATGAGACCTCCGAGAATACTCCAGTGCCTGCGCTCAAGGAGTGAGCAGCTCAAGTCTGCACAGAGACACAGGCAGCTGGAGACCCAGAGGAGAGAAGGGAAGGCTTCCTGGAGGAGGTGGCCCCCAGGCTGAGCCACAGCTGCCTCAAGCAAGAAGGGCTCGACTCGAGGCCCCAAACTCCTCTCCTTGTCCCCCGACGGACCAGGCTCTCCTCAACCAGACCTGCTTCCAGCCTCCAAGTTCACTTTCCCTAAGCTTGTTCAGAACATTCTGCCCTCACAGCCCGCCACGGCTCCTGATGCCTGAAAAGTAACACCCGGAGTCTGTGGGCTGGGACCCGGGTCCCCCAGTGCGCCGGCAACACCCCCTGCCCCGCCCAGGCCTGCTCTGCTCAGCTGAGGCCTGGGACGTGTGTGAGGCAAAGGCAAGAAGCTGAGTACGAGGCCCCAGTCCAGGAGCTGTGCGCCCGCGAGCGAGGCCCTCTCGGGGCCCCAGTCCTCCAGCGGCTGAACGTGGGGCTGGCCTGGCACCGACAGGCGGCCATTCCCAGCCCCGGGCCAGGCCAGCCTGCCTCGCTCCGTCAGCCCGGCCGTGCGGGCCCCTCGGGCGGAAGAAAGAAACCCACCTGGGCAGACGGCACAGCCCAGACTTCGGGCCCCTCGGGGGGCCCCCCAGGGTCAACCTTTTCTCCGCAGCCCCTTCCTCTGCAGGGCCGCCCTCCCCGGCCTGGCGCCGAGGGGGTGGGCTGCCTCCCTGGTGCCCGGCCTCTGTCCCAGGCCATTTCTGCCGCTCGCACAGGCCTGTGCCCGCCTGCAGTCTCCGTGCCCCCCTCCCCGCTGGCCAGAAGGCAGACTGGGGGGTCTGGGTGGCCCGGCTGGTCACACTGGGAGGCGGTTTACAACCTCACCTGGTGGGGGATGGGCAGGAGGCTGCATGGACGGTAAAGCCCACCCAGGAGGGTGCCAGGCGGATGGACGGGGACGGTGGGGGGGCACAGAGGAGGGCACCGGCTCGTGGTCACGATGAACGGTGGGGCCTCTCCAGGCACCAGGACCCCCTACTCCCCGCCCTGCGCCCTGGGTCCCGGAGGTGCCACCCACACCACCCACGCTCCAAAATCGGGGCTGCGCAGCTCACCTGAGCAATTCTCCACCTCAGCAGGAGAATCTCTAATTTGCTCTCAGCTTCGCTTTAACAGCCAGTGGCGCACGTGCTCCCGGCCCCCTTGGGACTCGCAGCCCGGAGCCAGACCGAACGAAAACGGGATTTGAGCCTGGGAGGGTCTGCTGGAGGCCTGGCATCCCATGCGGAAGGAAGGACGGAGCCCCCAGGTGATGCACCGTCACCCCCAGCCCCCACCCCTGCCTCCACCAACAGGCAAGCAGCCCTCGGCCTCCCCTGCCTCACCCCTCCCCCACTTGGCCAGCCCCCAGGGCCCAGAGCGCTGGCTGCAAAGCACACAGAAAGCACCAGAAAAGGAGGGATGGCTCCCTCCTCCCACCAGGCCCTCCCATAGGCTGTGTGAGCTGGTGCGACCGTGTGGGGCTGAGTGGTGGCCCCCAAAGAGACGTCCACATCTAACAGCTGACCCTGCAACGTGACCTTATTTGGACAAAACATCTTTCGTGTTTGGGGCACGTGGGAGGCTCGGTCCGTTGAGCATCCGACTTCAGCTCGGGTCATGATCTGGCGGTTCATGGGTTCGAGCCCTGCTGTCAGCACAGATCCTCTGTCCCCCTCGCTCTCTGCCCCTCCCCCGCTTGTGATCTCTCAGAAATAAAAATAAAAACATTAAAAATAAACCACCTTTGGGGCACCTGGGAGGCTCAGTTGGTTAAGCATCTGACTGTGGCTCAGGTCATGATCTCACAGTTCGTGGGTTCAAGCCCCGCGTCGGGCTCCATGCTGACAGCTCAGCGCCTGGAGCTGCTTCGGATTCTGTGTCTCCCTCTCTCTCTCTGCCCCTCCCCTACTTGCGCTCTGTCTCTCTGTCTCTCTCTCTCAAAAATAAACATTAAAAAAATTTTAAACCATCGCTGATGTTCAGATGTTATGATCTCGAGGTGGGAGTGTCCGGGTCATCCACGTGGGCCCTAAACCCGACGACAAGGATCTCACAGGAGCAGAGGAGACAGCGGGCAGACAGAGGGCACGGCCAGGAGACCCGGAGCCGCAAGAGGCAGGAAGGACCCTCCCCTGAGCCCCAGATGGAGGGCGGCCCTGCCCACACCTTGATTTCAGCCTCCACTCCGGGGGAGAACCCATTTTCGTGGTTTTAAGCCAGCGAGCCACACAGCCGGGAACCAGAGGACCTGGGCTCGAAAACCATCGGGCGATCTCACCAGGTGGGGCGCTCTCGGGACCCCCGATTCTGCATTCAGTCCTCCGGGCTCTGAAAACCTGCGTCAGAACCTGTCCCTCCCTCCCCGCCACCCACCCGCCAGGCCCCCAAGTCCCTGCAGTGAGAGATCAGCGTCCCCACAGGGCGCCAGGCCCCCGTCCCGCCCGGCCAGCCAGCGCCCACTCCGCTCCCCTTCACGGCAAACCCACTACAGGCTCATCTCCGCCGCCTTCCTGCCCAAGCCGCTCCGCAGGCATTCGTACTCAGACTCCTCATGACCCACGGCTCCCTTACATCATCTCCTACGTGTTCCTGCTCGTTACCGTCTCCCCCTCCTGACCGCAAAGCTCAAAGACGCAAGGACGTTGTCCCGCTCATCAGTCAGCGCAGGCCCGCCTGGAAGGACCCCAGACCACCACCTGCTGCTGGGCGAGCCTGCCCGTGACGGCGTCTGCCTGCCCCCATCTGTACCAGAGACCAGCACACCTCCAGCCAGGGGCCCGAGGCCACCGACGTGACTGGCACTGTGCCCAGCCTGGCACCGCCGCCCTTAACCGCCCACTCGTGCCCAGGCTCGCCTCATAATCAGCGGAGGGGCTGAGAACGGATTCGCAGACCCCGGCTGCCCCAGGGACCCCTGTCGCACAAAGCCGCAACCCCGTTAAGCCAAAATAGTACACGGCACAAACAGCCCAATGATACAGACTGCGTTCACTGAGCCCCCGGGACCCCAGGCTCTCTGCATTAGGAATTAAGAAGGTATCACACGGGCTTAGATACCCAAACACGTATGTTTCCCCCCAAATGCCAGAGTAGGAGCTACTTTTTTTTTTTAATGTCATTTAGTTTTGAGACAGAGAAAGAGAAACAGAGCTCAAGTGGGGGAGGGGCAGAGAGAGGGGGAGATCCAGGACCCGAAGCAGCTCCAGGCTCTGAGCTGTCAGCACAGAGCTCTATGTGCTGGTTTAAACTCAAGAACCGTGAGATCATGACCTGAGCCGAAGTCAGACGTTTAACCGACTGAGCCCCCCAAACGCCCCACGAGTAGGATCTACTTTCTAAGAGAGCGGAGGGGAGATTCTGTGTCGTAAACACGCCCAGCGGGCAGCCAGAGCTCTAAGCCCTCTGGAAAGGGCTTGAATAATTCTATGTTGGCGCTGAAACACGCAATGGGAGTCAGAGGCCCCCCAGGCCAGAGACGGACGTGGCAGTGACCTTCGGTGATCGCATGGCCCCGTCGGCAACATCGCCCTCCAGCCTGGGCTCTCGGAGTCATGAAGGTGGCGGGGCGAGGGGGGCTGAGCGACGAGGGGGCGG
>NW_027551568.1:3805398-3805633 GCF_008692635.1 Crocuta crocuta
GGGGGGCGGGTGGGGGGGGGGGGGGGGGGGGGGGGGGGGGAGCCGTGAAACCAGACTCTGATGAGAACCAGCGTGGAGCACAGGAGGGGCCGGTCGGGGCCAGCTCTGCCCGCGTCCCATCTGCGACAGGCGTGTCTGCGGAAGGGAGGGGGCGCCTCTGGCTCTACAACCAGGACAACCAGACCCACAAGCAGCCGGGGGTAGGGGGAGGCCGGGGCAGGACAGACGGAAGACG
>NW_027551568.1:3805638-3805881 GCF_008692635.1 Crocuta crocuta
CAGGCTGGCAGGCTCCCCTGAAGACACAACACTCTGTCACCAAAGTGCCAGTCCCAGCTCAGGAGCAGAGCCCCGGCTGTCGGGAGAGGGGCCCCCAGGCTCCGACCCCGTCAGCCTGACGGACACGCAGAGCTCTGGGCAGCAGTCATTCTCTGCTGCCCGTCGCCACGGGCGATCCTTCTCAGGGCCGTGTGCAGACTTGGGAGATGGTCTGAGTGGGGCCCGGGGGGGGTGGGTGTGCGG
>NW_027551568.1:3805895-3817589 GCF_008692635.1 Crocuta crocuta
GCTAACGCTAACGCTGACCTAATTAAGCTCCTGCACCCGGGCTGCTTAGAGACGTGGGAGAAAGGGCCTCGATTGTTTGGTCAGAGGTTAATGAATTTACGACGCCCGGTGCACACACCAGGCACGGGGCTGAGCGCTGTATTTGGGTTAAATCATCCCCTCGTCACACAGCATGTCAGGCAGCGGGGAACCTGTTATCTCTGCGTCTTCTGGAAGGGAAGCGAGGCATCGAGCGGGAAGTGACTTCAGCAGGTGGGGCCGGCGCCCCGGACACACCCCAGCGCACTTGCACACGCACGGCCAGGTCCAGCCAGGGCCTAGCATCACACCCTGTGGGCCGTCCCAGAGTGACCAGCAGGTCTCACTCACACACACACACACACACACACACACACACACACACAGTTAGGGCCAGAGACACAATGAAGGGAAGACGCAGTTCTACTGCTTTAAGAAGTAAAAGACGGGAGTAAAAGTCACCCTCGGGGCGCCTGGGCGGCTCAGTCGGTTGAGTGTCTGACTTCAGCTCAGGTCAGGATCTCAGGGTTCGTGGTTTGGAGCCCCGCGTCGGGCTCTAAAGTGCAGAGCCTGTTTGCGACTCTCCCCCTCCTCTCTGCCCCTTCCCTGCTCATATGCATGCACACGCTCTCTCGCGCGCGTGCTCTCTCTCTCTCAAAATAAACAAACTTTAAAAAAAAAAAAAAGGAGTAAAGTCACTCTTTCAGACAAACTCTGGGAATGCCAGACACAGTCCTAGACCCCAGAATCTTCCAAAGGCCGCCTTGGCCCGGCCCCCACGCTCCCCTCCCGAGAACACAGTCATTTTGAAGGATGTGCTTTCAGCACTTGGGAGCCCAGCGTCACACTCTCGCTTCCTGAAGGGGCACAGAAAGTAGAAAGTGTCCCTGCGCACAAGTCCCTTCTCCTGTGGGGGACCCCAGACTGTCCCGCAGCGGAGGGTGTGGCCAGCGGCCCCTTAACTGAGTCTGGACACCGGTGCCCTTGGGGACAATGAGTGACACCCCCAACACGGAGGCTGAATTCCAGACCCGCAACCGCACCCCGTGTAAACGCTCCGGGCGTCAGCAGCTGCCGCAGAGGAGTCCAGCCAGTTCTCAGAAAGAAAGGCCTCAGGTGTGCGGGGGAAGGACTGCGGGCGTGCGGACCTCACCACGGGGATTAAGCCCTTGAGCTGAAGGTTGCGACAACGCAACACGGCGGACTAACTGGGGTGGGGGACAGGGACCCAGAAATCGTTTAAACCAAAGTTTTACTTTGAGTTTCTACACTAACCACAAACACACATGTTGCCACCACAGGGCTCTGTGCGTGCAGAGCGCTCGCCTCATCCGTTTCTCGGAGCGCGGCGGGTCTGGATCCACAGCGCGGGCTTGCTCAGCGCCTGCGTCCCTCCCTCCGTGTGCCTCCTGTGACGCGGGCTGGACAGCTGACACCGACCGCCCCTGGCTGTACGGAGCCGAATGCCTCCTGGCCCCTCGACGACGCAGAGAACCGTGCCCTTGAACTGCTGCCTCCGTTTGGGAGGGAGTCGCGCTAGCGAAGTTTGTTTTGGAGACTAAGCCACCAAACGGCGTTTGCTGCATTCCGGGTCGTAGCTGAATGGACCGACCGTGGACTGAGGCGATGTGGCATCTGTGTCTGCCACTGATGCCAGCGTGCAGTTCAGGAAAGCTCTCCCAAACGGGTTCACCTGCATCTGTTCCACTTGCCCTCTTTGCTCCAGCCGCTAGGAAGCTCAGAGCCACCTTTAGGAAACCCTAAGGAAAATGACGTGGGCGTGTGAGGCCGCTGCCGGGCAGGGGTGGGTGGTAGCCAGGAAAGGTGGCCAACCTCTGACTTCTTGACTGTGGCGCAGTCCCGGGGCCAGGGGGGGGGGGGAANAGTTTCACCTTGGAAATCCAAGCTTCAGCCTGCTGTTCAAGCCTTTCTGTAGTTCCTGAGAGCAGGTGACTCCCGCGAGAGCCCCCTGCCGGAGGGGAGTCCGTCCTCGGCAACGGCATCCTGACTGATCTATTTTGTTTGAAAAGAGGGAGGCTTTGGTGGCACAGCCAAACGCCAGGCTGATCCGTGGGCCCTCGTCGTCCGTCCCGGTCCCCGGTGAGGAGGGCTGCCCCAGAGATGCTGACATGNCATGACCCTGCCTCGGTGCCCCACGGCGAATGAGCAGGAGGGGGTGGCGGGGGGGGGGGGGGGGCCCCTGGATCTATGCAGCAGACAGATTCCGGAACCTCTACCGGCATGAAGCCAGCACCTCGCTCTGGTTAAAACATTATCCAACAGTCAGACTAGACCCTGCGGGAAGGGAGGGCTCGGTGGAGCCCGGGGGGTGGCGCCCCTTGGAAACGGCCTTCCTTGTGAGCAGCCGGCTTGAGGCAGCGCTAGAGTCCTGCCCCCACCCCACCCCCTCTCTAAAAATAGATGCAAAGCCGGCGCGCTGCCTGGGACGGTTATGGTTGTGGTTATGAAGACCCCGTCATGTCCAGGGAATTAATTCCCAACCAGATAAATAGCGGCGTTGGCAGAGCACTGGGGCTCCAGGGAGGGAGGGCGCCACGCGCCCAGGACAGAGCCTCCGGGTGGGAGCCGGGCCCTCCTCTTCTGCACACCCTGCAGGGAAGTGAACTTCACTGAGCGTGCCGCGCGCACACACAGACACACACACACACACACACACACACACCCGTCTGCCACACAGGCGTGCTGAGAAGTATGTGCTCCCTGCAGGGGGCAGACCCAGCCGGGAGGGCGCTGCCCCTCACAGCCCTGACTGAGCCTCAGTCTTCCCACCTGCGCAAAGGGGGCTGTGTGGCCATCCCGGAGGCCACGGTGCGAATGAAAATGACCTAGGGCGTGAGGGTAGGCTCCTAAAGTGCTCCGTAAGTTCAGGGAAGCTTCCAGAGCAGCAGTGGGACAGCTTCCAGAGAAGCGGTGGATCAGGCTGCCTGCCCTTACCACCTGCTTCCTGGTGGTGACCTTGGGCAAAGCTGTGTAAGTCAGGCCCCCGGCCTCCGTGTCCCCATCCCTGCGATAGGGACGGTGCGAGGCTCTCAGGGCGGGGGGGACACAGCCCTGCCAGATTCCCAAGGAGAACAGTAGACCGAAGAGGAACCCTCGCCGAGGAAAGGAGTCTCGGGGAACAGGCTCTTTCAGGGCAGGATCTATTCACCGGGCCCAGGAGGCCAGGGCTGTCAGAGAGCGGCCGCCAGCCCAGGCCAGCACCCGGGGTGGGGTGGGGTCGGGGGACAGCGGGCTGCCTGGCGGGAGCCGGAGGGGACCGTTTCCTCCGAGGGGCTCTGAGCCGGGAGCCGGAGGGAGAAGGCTCTGAAGCAGACAGCGGCCCAGCCTCCAGAGTCACATTCTCCTGGGGCTCCTGGTTACCTGGGGGGCCGTTTCCCTTGCCTTCTTTGCACAGAATGTGTCCCCCGCCAGGCAGGGCTGTCCCCGCAGAAGGCTCTGGCATTAAAGCTGCTCCTTGGGCACAGAGCATCTGCACCAACGAGCATGTGCCCCTCGCCCTCCTCTGCCTCTACTTCCCTCCCCGAGGCCCCCGGCCCGCCCCCTTTCTCAGGGCAGCCAAATCGGAGCGGAGCTTCAGGAAGCAAAAGAAGGTCTCTCCCGACCCGCACACCAACCAGGGACCCTCCCCTACCCGTCCCACACACAGCCAGGCCGCGTGGGGTGGAGGAACCTTCCCCAGAGACGGCAGCCCAGCAGGGTCTGGGCAGAAGCGGTTAACAAACCAGGTGCGTAAGGGCCCAAAGCCGGTACCAGACGGCGGTGGCTGCAGCCTGGGCCACGCAGCCCAGCGGACGTGGGATGCAGAGACACGCAGCTTCCCTTCCAGCCCCGTTCCCGCTACTCACAGGCCAGGCGGTCTGTGGCAGGTTATTTCACTTCCCTGTGCCTTAGTTTCCCCTCCGGTTGTTATAAAAACTAAAGGCATCCACACACATCGACACTCAAAACCGTGCCTGGCACGCCGTGAACGCCGGAGAGAAAGTCCCAGAGGGGGCGCGGACGGATGGCGAGGCCAGCTCTGGGGCACCTTCTCAGCCGCACCCAGGAGCCCGCACTCCATCTGGGAGTCAGGGGGCTGGAAGGTTCCCAGCAGGGAAGGGGTTTGAGGAAGCTCCCTGGGTGCAGATCAAGCTCCGCGAGTGAGGACCAGGCCCATCTGAGTCCCAGATGTGCCTCCGGGGCCGCACAGGAAAGGCCTCCCCAGACGCAGAGGCTTCACCCACAGCCGCGCAAAGGGGCTGGGGTGCGGCAGGCAGCCGTGGATACACAGGAAGTCAGAAGCGACAGACAGAACTTAAACGCCCTCCCAGTAGGTGACAAGACTCATGCACCCGCGTCCACCGGCCCGGGCAGCACGACAGAGGACCCGGGCCTTCCGTGTTCCAGGGCCTTCCACACTCTGCACCTCGAGGGGGGAGGGAAGACTGTCAGGGGCAGCAGAGGATGTCGGAACCCTGGGGTGCATGACGTTAGGACGCGGGCTGTGAGGGCGGGGAGGTCTGTCCTGCCTGGGAGCAGTCGTTCCTGGCCAGGCAGTGTAGACCGGGCTCCCTCCCCAGGCACCGGGCCCACTGTGACCACGCTCCCAGGGGCACCAAACACATCCAATCTTCCCCACCAGCCCAGGAAGGAGGCGCTGTGACTGGGCTCCCTCGGGGCGGGGCAGTGAGGTTCAGAGAGGCTGCGGCTGTGCCCAAAGTCCCACAGCTTTCCGGTGACAGCTGGGTTTTGTCCCAAAGCGTGCACATTCTTGACCCTTTGATAAACGGCTACCTGCTGCCTGTCTGGATATGGGACAGTCTGAGGTCAGCCAGGTGCCAGAGAGGCATGTTGGCGGGATGATTCCGCCCCACCCCCCGCCCCTGTCTCGAGGGGGGGCTTCTGAGTTCTCGGAGCCCCTCGCTTGGCCCCTGCACCGCGCACGCCCTCCTGGCTCTTCCCTGCGGCGGACACACAATGGGGGGCTGCCCCCCCCTTGTTACGAGAAGCCCTCCCCACTCCGCAGGGCACAGTCAGGGTCAGCCCTGCATTGACTCTTTCCATTTCACAGGCGGGGAAGAGGCGAGGCCAGGAGGCCAGGCGGGGACCAGACAGCCAAGCTCTCAGGGTGGAGCAGAGCGTGACGTTCAGCAGCAGAGCCTCACGCTCGCCCCTCGGCAGTCGCGCCAAGAGGCGAGCACTGAGCACGAGGCGGCCGCTGGCGCCACCCGACACGCTGCAGGCACTGGACACACCGGCGGCCCCGGGGGCGTGTTCCTCGCCGACCCCCAGGTCCCCAGAGGGACTGCACCCCCGGCGCCCACAGGGGCCCGGCCGGGCGCTGCGCACACGGGTGCGGCCCTCCTCTCGCGTCTCAGCCCCGAAAACAAACGACACGCGTCCCGATCCTTGTCTCAGTGGAAATAAACCCCGAAGGGGGAAGGACTGTGGGCAGGGACGGGGTGCTGGGCTGGGCTCCATGCAGGTCGCTGAGGCAGGGGAGGGGAGGGCAGGGCAGAAAGGAGGCGTGCTCCCTGCTTGCGGCCTCCCTCTGCACCTGCGGGCCTTTCACGGACCGGCCACTGCTCCTGCCCCGGCGATGTGGCCGCTACTCTGTTTCCAGTGCTGCGTATCTCCTCGTCCTGAGCCTTCCTAAACATCCCGAAGGGACGCGGGAGAGACGCCAGGTGAAGCCTGTCCCCTCCCCGCCCTGACAGCTCGGGTCCTAAAAGCCAGTCAAGACACGCAGGGAGCTCGGCTCACCCCGTGTCCCTGGAAGGGAGCCCACGGCCTCCCTGCTCCCTCCCAGGCCTCTGCTCCACGTGGTTTCCTCCAGCTCTGCACCCTGCAACCCCGGAGAGCCCGGGCTGCAGAGAGGGTGGAGCAGCGTGGCTCCAGAAGGCTCTGGAAACTTCTACAGGCATGTACCGAACATGCAGTCCTGCCACCTCCACGGGGGTTCAGCTTATGCCCCTGAGCACAGGACCCGCCCGCGATGATCACAGGCTGCATCTTTGATGGCCCGTCCCCTGGAAATCCCCGAGCCCCGCTTCCCACTGCGGGGAAGGGGGGCAGCTCCTCCCTGGGAGACCCTCCCCAGCACGCCGTCTGGAATGCGCCGGGAGGGCTCACCTGCGGAAGACGCCTGCCCGCACACGTGCGGGTGATTCATGGCCTGTCCCAGACTGCTCGGTTTGCTTTTCCAGAACGCAGATCTGACTGCATCTACGGAAAGAAACTGGTGCGCTACCCATATACATCTCTACACCCGTTGTTACCATATCTCAGTGACTCTCAGAGCCGTGACTTTTTTTGCGCATTTTAACATCTTTGAAATCGGAATGTGGCTTAAAATCAATGACATTCCTTAGCGGTGAATTAAATAACGATGCCACGTGGAACACATCCGAGAGAGTGTCCAGGGGATGGAATATGGCATCTGAAATTGTTACCAACAGCCAGGCAAAGGCGGCACCTGCTTTCACTGCTGGCACCCTGCCTCTCCTCGTCCAGACCTACTCACAAGGCTCTTGATGTTATCTTGCGGTGGTGCCAGCGGCCTTTAGAGCCGAGACTGGAGACAAGAACCGGGGTTAGTGGTTCATAAAAGGCAGGGGGGATGCGCTGGCAAATCATCGAGATGCCTGCCCTCGCCACCCCCCTCCACGTGGCCTCAGCCATGCACCTGGTCATGCACACACACACACCTGCTCACACATGCACACCTGCTCATGCATGCACACCTGCTCACACACACGTACCTGCTCACACCCACGCACACAGGCAACCCCCACATGCTCAACACCCCCAGAGACCTCCCGTTGCCTCTAGGGAAGGTCATGACTCTATGGCAAGCACGCAGAGCCCATCACCCTCCCTGACCACCCTCTGCACCCTCCCCCACCCAGACCCTTCCCTGTGCACACGCCTGCCCGTCTCCCACCCCCTTCCAGGCCTCAGGCCACCCTTCACGCACGCCTCATTTGCCCAGCCCCGTCCCAGGCACCGAGGACGCGGCAGCAAACGAGACGCACAGAGTCCTGCCTCCTGGAGCCGCGGGTCCGCAGGATGGGGAAGTAAACAGCATGTTAGATAACGTAATCCTAGGCTAGGCTCTGGCGGAAAACAGTCAGGAGGAAGCCTAAGAACGGACAGGGATGTTGACATTTTAGAGTGGCCGGGGAGGCTTCCCTGAGAAGGTGACATCGGAGTACAGACCTGACAGAGGCCGGGGAGGGGAGGCGGGCGGCCTTCTGGGGAAGGGGCATCCCAGGCTCCGGGAACAGCAAGCCCAAGCACATGGTGCCAATTCAAGGAGCTGACAGGAGGCGAGTGCGGTCTGGAGGGAGAGGAGCAAGAGATGAGCCCAAAGAGAAACAGAGACTGATCCCTTGTGGTCCACTGGGATCATCTGAGTCTTCCTCTGTCCATGCTGGGGTGTCCGGGGAGGGCTCAGAGCAGAGGAGTGGCATCCTGGGAGCACGGGACGTTTTCACAGGCTCCCTTTGGCAGCTGAGTACCGAGTAGATGGAAAGGGCCAGGGCAAGAGCAGGGAAAGCAGACAGGAGGCGGACACAGGACCCCCACCTCCACTGCGGCATTTCCTACCGTAGCCTCATAGTTTGGGGCTTGGCCTCTGGTCGCCATGGAAACGCCCAGTCCCCTCGACAAGAACTGCGCTTAACTGTTCCGTGCGTCTGCCCCGTGCGTAGCAGTGTCAGGCACGGCCATGAATGAATGAATGATGAATGACGGAATGGGTGCCGGGGAGGACATCATTCCTGCGAACAGGCTTGGTCCCTCTGTGGCCCCAGGCACGCCCCCCGTGCCCCAGCCGGGTATGCGGCTCGAACCCACAACACAGCCTCGAGGTCCTTAGCTCTGATGCTTCTTTCCACCCCTCCACGTTTGGAGCCACGCCTCACGGAAAGAAATCGAACTCTCTGCTCTGTCTTCGCCCCTGTGGCCGTGACTTTTTCAGGGGAACTGCCCCATCTCCGCAGGATCTGTTTTTAGGGGAAAGGCGCGTGCTGATTTTAGGTTAGGTGTTCTGAGCAGCAACCTTCCTAGCAACAGTCAGTCCCCGGATGTGACTCTGAAAACATCCAACTGGGGCGCCCGGGTGGCTTAGTCGGTTAAGCGTCCGACTTTCAGGCCACCTGGCAGTCCCGTGGCCTCAGTGGGCAGGACAGAGGGCCTGGATGGAGGGCTTCTCAGCAGCCTCCCGTGGGCGTCGGGAGTGAACCCGCTCTGCTCACCCCGCGGTGAAGGTGCCAGGAGGAGCCGGGTTATTTCTGGAACAGGGCGAGTTCCTGGAGCTCCTACCCGCGCCAGTGCCCCCCGGCGCCCATGCCACCTGCCCCCCATTTGCAGGGAGAGCCCTGAGCACCACAGATGCCCCTGGATGAGACTGGGATGTAAAGTCCTCATTAGAGGGGCGCCTGGGGGCTCAGTAAGTTAAGCGTCCGACTTCGGCTCAGGTCATGATCTCAATTTTCGAGTTCGAGCCCTGCGTCAGGCTCTGTGCTGACAGCTCAGAGCCTGGAGCTGCTTCTGATTCTGTGTCTCCCTCTCTCTCTGCCCCTCCCCTGCTCATACTGTCTCCCTCTCTCTCTCTGAAAAATATACATAGGGGCGCCTGGGTGGCTTAGTCGGTTAAGCGTCCGACTTTTGCTTAGGTCGTGATCTCGTGGTTCATTGTTCAAGCCCCGCGTCGGGCTCTGTGCTGACTGCCAGCTCAGAGCCTGGAGCCTGTTTCAGTCTGTGACTCCCTCTCTCACTGACCCTCCCCTGCTCACGCTGTCTCTCTCTCCTAGAAATAAATAAAACATTTAAAAAAAAAAAGAAAAAGAAACAAAAATTTTTTTAAATCAAATCCATATTATATTAGTTTCCTGTGGCTGCCACACAAATGACTACAAACTGGGTGGTTTGGAACAACAGAATTTCTCTTCCTCACAGATCTGGAGGCCGGAAGTCCGAATGAGTGTCACGGGGCTGAAACCCAGGTGTGGGCAGGGCTGGGTCCTCCCGGAGGCTCTGAGGGAGGCACGGTTCCAGGCCCCCGTCTGCTTCTCGGGGCTCCCAGGCTCCTTGGGGCTTCTTGAAGGCGTCTGGACGCAGCCCTGCATCTCTGCTCACCCTCACCTGGCCTCCCCCCTCCACGGGTCGGCGTCTCAGGTCTCTGTTCGACCTCCCGTGAGAACGCCGGCCGTGGGGTTTGGGGACGCTCGGAATCCCGGAATTCCCGAAGCCTGAAGCCCGCATTCCCCGGTACCAGGGGTCAGCGCAGACCCATCTCCCCGGAGGGGCCGCCTACCAACCGACGACACCCGCCATCAGGCCGGCAGCCCCGGGCCCTCGTCAACACCGGGGCCCCCGCCACCCCAAGTCCAGGCCCCTTGCACAATCCCTGAGTCTCCTGCTGCTGCCGGCTACTCGTCCGTGCCACGGACTAAGGACCGTCTTCAGAGACTGACGCTGTCAGGGCCCTGGCCTGGGGCGCTCGCTGGGCCCACACAGGGCTAGTGGGGGCTCCTGGACCTGCCCCCTCCCCCCGCACCTCCACTCCCCTCCACCACCCGCAGCCTCCCTGCCAGGCCGAGCCTCCCTGTCCCCCCAGCACTGCATCTGCCCCTCTGGGAGCCCCGGACTCAGCTCTGCCACCTCTCCCTCCCTCCAGCTCACTGACCCCGCTGCATCCTAACGACCGGGTCACTAGCCTCTCCCCCAGCTGGCCTTCACCCCAGCAGAGATCTGCCACCCCCACACCCCAGCCTGCGGTCTCCTACAGCCTCACACTGCCCCCACCCACTCTGGGATGCCCACCGGCTTCTACCTGCCGCACAGATTTTAACATATGGCGCCAGCATGACCTCCTCCTGGAAGTCCTCCTTGATTCTTCCCCAACACCTAGCCTGGGCCGGCCCCTACTTCATGCTCCCCTCACTGGCAGTCAGTCCACCAGGCACACACCATCAGGGAGACCCCGAGGACAGTGGGCCTCGTTTGGAGCTCGGCCTCACTGAGGGGCAGTGGGGGTGTGCCCAATGCCGGCCCCCGGCGATGCTGGCCTCACTGACGGCGACACCTGACTGTGAGCCACCATGGGCTGACAGCCATGCGGGGTGGGGTGTGACCACAGGAAACAGAAGCTGTTTGGAACACAGAACAGCCTCCGCCCCGAGAAACGCCCCCTGGAGCCCCACGGGGCCAGGGCTGTGAGACAGAGAACTCCACACCCGCGGGTGTCTGCTAAAAAGCACCGAGCCTACTTCTGTTCACCTCCGTTTTTAGCTCCCTTCTGTGGGGCGTGAATTCAGCCCCGTCAAGGGGCCTCCCAGACCACAGACCACATGCCACGGCAGAAGACCTGAGGGGCCCGAGGCGGGTTTGGGGGTGTTCCTGGGGGCAGGCCCCCCGCTCGGCTCGTGTTCCGTGCTGTGCTGACCCCAGGACCCCCCGGAAAGGCCCTCTCCCCGTGGCTGGCGCCAGCTGGCTTCTCACCCATCCACGGGGTCCACACACTCCTGACCATGAAGGTCATCGACCTCAGGGGGCGTCCCACATGCAAGTCCTCTGGTGACTTAATGACGAAGGACCGACAGCCTCAGTGCCCAAGACAAGCTGGCCTGTCCATCCACGGAGAGGAATCCCCTCCTTCATCCAAGCAGCGCTAGTTACCGGGCGGTGATGGGGGAGGGGGCTGCTGGGGAGACACGCATGGGAGCTGGTCCCTAGGCAGGGGGTTGGGGCACAGACCCCCCCAACCCTGGCCTCCCCCACCCTGGGGGGCTTCTCCAAGGAGCCCTGCTCTGCCCGTGACCAGCAGGTGTTCTGTGCAAAGACCTGAAGACACACACCCATGAATCGAATCTACTGCTCTCAGGTGAAAACGGGGGCCGTTAGCAAGTGTAAGAATATACTGGAAGAACAAGGACTCTGAGCAGGGTGGGGGCACGTCCGGGGCTCAGTCTGTTAAGTGTCCAACTCTTGATTGCAGCTCAGGTCGTGACCTCACGGTTCAAGAGACCGAGCCCCGCGTCGGGCTCTGCGCTGACAGCTGGGAGCCTGCCTGGGATCCTCTCTCTCTCCCTCTGTCTGTCCCTCCCCTGCACGCACACTCTCTGTCTCTCAAAATAAACAAACAAGCATATTCTGAGGCAGAACCAGGAGGGCGGAGCTTGCTCAGGCCCTCCTCTCCCTCGGTGCACACGTGTTAAGAAGCCGTCAGGGGTGTCATGGGGGCCGGAAGACCCCTGCCCGCACTCACCAGGCCTCCCTGCATGGACCAGCGGGTCGCGCCTCCTCCTCCCAGCTGGCCACAGTGTCTGCCTCAGGGCGGGGGCGTGTCAGGACCTGGGCTGAGGCCCCACCACAAGGGCTCAAGCCCAGGACTCGGGAGCCTGGCCCCAGAGAGATACCCCTCCAGCGAAGGCAGAAGCCGGAAGGGTCCTCACTGAGACCCCGAGCACAGAGCGGGAGGGAGCACTCCCCCCCACCTGACATCAGGGGAGGCCCCCTGGAGGAGGCGGCATCTGAGTGTTAGGGGAGCGAGGGACGAGCACAGCAGACTGGCGGGGAGGGAGGGAGGGCGGAGGGCAAGCCTGGCGTTGGGCAGGAACTGTGTTCGCATCCTCTCTAGATGCACCGAGGAGGGTGTGCGAGGGCACGGAG
>NW_027551568.1:3817789-3824145 GCF_008692635.1 Crocuta crocuta
CAAAGGGCTCTGGGAAGAAGGACAGGGTAGGAGGAAGGACACCTCTGCCTCCCGGTTCATTCATTCCCAGCTGGTCCCAAAACCGAAGCCAGACCTCGGACAGGAAGGTCCTCAGACACTTCAGCCCAGGGGCCCGCAGCCTCCCCACCCCTGACTCCCACTGAGGAACCGAGAGCCAGCCCCCCCCAACCCAGGCCAGGCCCCCAGCTCCTCCCGGCCCTGGGCTCCAGCAAAGGGGAGAAACGCAGGCTGGGTCCCCGGGACCAGGCCGAGGGGCAGGGGTGAGTGTGGGGGAAGGGGGGGCTCTGTTTCCACAACTTCAGCCTCACCCCGCCCCCCGCCCGTCCTGGGCTGAACTGGGAAGTGCAAATGTACAGCGGCACCAGCGCACCCCCGGGGGAGGCAGCGGGGGCCCCAGACGGGCGAACGGCCCCCAAACGACAAACGTCTGCCTCCCGGTGCCCAGCGCCTGCCAGGCGGCCTCACGTGGGAAGACTGTTTGCAGAAACGAGTAAGGGTCCCGAGGGGGGGCACCCTGGGTGCCCTGGACAGACCCCTAAATCCAACGACAAGCGTCCCCGTCAGAGACGCACAGAGGAGAGGACGAGGGGGTCACACAGAGTGGAGGGCTGGCTTCCGCGGCGCGGCCACAAGCCGGGAGGACCCTCCCCTGGGGGTGGGGAGCACGCGTCCCCGCACCTGATTTCCTCTCTGGCTCCAGGCTGACAGCGAAGGTCCGCCACGTTGGCATTTGCTCCCGGAGCCCCAGGGGTGGGGACGTCCCCGGCGCAGGGACGCAGCCCAGAGCCACACCAGGCTGAGCGGCAGGCTTTGAGAATGAGGCCGGCCCCTGGCGTGGGACAGCAGGATAGCAGACCCCGGAGCGGCCATCGCCGGGAGGTGGGGCTCCCCTGTGGGCCCGGGGTCTCCTGTCCCCCAGGCGGCAGTGACTGGTGGTCCCCACTCGGGGTCGCGGAAAGCAGACACCGGCCTGCTGAGGTCTCCGTGTGGGAAGGGGTCCGCTGCCCCCGCCCCTGCCCGCTCCCCACCCCGAGTGTCCGCGTGTGGGGAGCCTCCAGCCGACCTCCGGCCGCGGGAGACCAACACCCTGCACCCAGTGCGTCACACGGCACTTCACGAGAATTGCACCCCTCGCCCTCCGTAAGCACAGACTGTGCCCGCTGCCCAGGGGAGCCCTCGGGGCGCAGCATCAGCACAGGACCCAGCCAAGGGCCAGAGGTGACGGCGGAGGGGTCCCGGTGACAGACGCCTGCACTGTCACACCCGCGCCCCTGGGCAAGCACCTGGGGGGGCCGTGGGTCAGCGCCTCCTCCCGGATGGGCAGATGGGCCTCTCCCCGGGCACTGAGGAGCCGCAGGGCCCTTTCCTGATGGAGAAACAGCCGCTCGCTCAAAGCAGTGTGGGCAGAGGGCCCGCTGGCCTTCCTCCAGCTCTCGCAGCCCCTTTATGCCGGCCTCCTGACCCGGGGTCAGCTGTTGCCTTGACTGTCCCCCGGGACCTGGCTTCCCCGAGGACCCTACATGCCACCTGCCACATGCCGGGTCCTCAGGAATGAACAGGCGCACAAGTTCCTGAAGGGAGTGCTTGCCCATCCTCGGACATCCCTGATCGGCAGTGGGAATGAGCCAGAACGAGGCCGGGCAGGCTCTGTGAATGTCCTGTAGCCACATCCAGGTGGGACTGGACCATGAGGCCCTTCATCCAGCCCTGGAGGCAGGGAGCGAGGGAGGGAGGGAGGGAGCGAGGGAGGGAGGGAGGGAGGGAGAACCCTCAGCATCTACCGCTCTCGGCCAAGATGAACAACAGAGGTTTCAAAAGGAAGAGTCCTTCTTGGAGGAGGTGGCCCCGAGCTGTGCCCTGAAAGTTGGGCGCCGACGGGCTGGGTGCAGAGGGGACGGTGCGTCTGACCCTGCATGTCCGCCGGGCTCCGGGCGTCTTCGACATCACCTTTCCGCTGCGTTAACACCATGTTTATGAAGCTAATTCCCTCACGCACACCCCTCCACTCCCGGGACACCTATATCTTGCTCCAAGCTATTTCGTAGACACGTAAAATGTATTTATCAATATTGTTTGTGTGTGTGTGTGTGTTTTTCCTGGAATAGAATGCAAATCGCCTTCATACATAATGCAAATCCTCCAATCCACACAAATCACATGAAAAGGACCTTGGTCGGCCGGTTCATCAATTTCTCTACAACATCAGGTCCGGCGCAGGGCCATGTCCACAGGGACCCTGGCTTGGACACGGCCTCCGCGCCGTCTGTCACCACCAGGAATGCTGCCGTGGACACAGGCTCAATGGGTGTTTTCTTCCTTTCATTATTTCTCAGCCCAGTGTCTCAGGCAGTTCGCTGAGGAGCCTGATTCCTGATCCGCTGTAATTGAATAATCAATTGCTCTTTCCTTAATAGCTGAATTTATTAAATGCAGAATATATACAGCTGATCACTCAAGGAACTAATTTGCAAGTCAGAGCTTTTGAGGGATTGTTTAAAGAGAAGGTCCATATGTTTCATAAATCTGGGGCGTAGGGAAAGGTGAGAGAGCAGCAAGACAGGGAAATAAATTTTTCTGGCGTGATTTGCATTCGATAAATACAGTCTCGCCCCGGCCGCGGCGGCCACGGCAGACAAGTGGCACATTTAGGGACAAGGCATGCAGTCTGCCTGGGCCAGAGCGAGCTATGGGGTACGTCGCGGCCCCCACGGAGCCCCGTCCTAGCTGCCCTGGGACTCAGCTCCTTAAATTCCACTTGAAGTCGCCTGCGTAGGAGATGCCAGCACCCTGGCCTCATGGGCCTGACCAAATGCAGGTCCCGTTTGCCAATTACGTGGAATTACAAGGTGACAATGCAAGAGAACCCCCGGCTGGTCCCAGCACCCGTCACGGGGCCACCCAGGGGGACATGGGCAGTGAAGGGACGTTGGGCCTCTCTTCTGGAAGTGGCTTTACCCAAATATGGTGCTGACAGATGTTAATAGGTGCCCCGAGGAAAACAAACAAACAAAAACAGAGTTCCGTGACCAAATAAGTTTGGGAAGACTCTGTTAAAGTAAGTCGATTTCTTTCCTACAGGACTTGTCAGAGCCTTTCAATGCTGCTGGGCAAGCTGAGGCTAAGAGACACTCCTCCCGCCTCTCCTCTTCCCTCCCCAACCTTGAACACACCTATTGGGAGATGCCGGACCCCCTGCTCCCCGGAGCTCGGCTCAGGGAAAACCGCTGAAGCCAGAAGTCACCAAACACCCACCTCGCGATGGCCTCTGCTTTCTGCTTGGGGCACAAGCCATGCCGGTGAGCGGTCAGCGCTGGCTGGTTCCAGCACACGTGAGGAGGAAGGCCCTGGTGGCAGAGCCAAGCCGGGAAGCTCTCCGGGGCCCTGGGGGCAGGTCTGGGCAGCCCACGGCTGATGTGAGCTGGGGGCTGGGGGGAGGGGTCAGGGGGAGGGTCACACGTGAGGCCACGAGGGAGGGAAGGACCCTCGACGGGCACAGAAATGCACGGTCAGCCCAGGGCTCCTCCACTGGGAAGGCCACACTCTGGACAAATCAAGGGAGCCCAGTGAGGCCCGGCCTGGGCGGGACGCTGCCAACACCACGGCGAGGTACCCCGCAACCTCCCCCATGGGATTCCCGGCGTGAGGGGTGCTGGACAGGCTCAGGGGCAGCGACCACACTCATAGAGCTGTGAGCGGGGCTGGGACGGGGGAAGGAGGCAGAGACAGAGGCTGGGGGAGCTCAGAGGTGGGGCCTGACCCAGGCGTATAACCCAGGGAGGCTTCCTGGAGGCTGTGTCGTGGGCAGAGGCGAGGAGCCCGCGGCCCAGTCGAGGACACACAAAAGGAACACGAAAGTCAGTCCCTGGGAATTCTGGGGCCTGTTGCCTTGAGCTTCTGCCAGATGAGCAGCCTGTCCCTGTACGCAGGGGCTCCGGGGCCTGACGCCGGTGCCTCGTCCCCCCCGCACGCCCGAGACGGGGGCCCAGCCAGGCCCAGGCTGGCAGAGGCCCCCGGCTTTACTGCCCCGCTCTGCTGCAGCCTTGGCCAGCCCCAGTTCCTGCTGTGCCCACCTGTGCCCTGCACACACCGCAGCCAAACCAAGCCGCCTGCCGCTCCCCACCCCCCACCGCGCACTCGCCCTGCCATCGCCGCAGCCGGGAGTGCAGGTCCACACCCTCAAGGCTTCAAGGCCCTGCTGGAATGCCACCTCCCCTGCCTGGTCCCACCCTCCCCACCAGCCTGCCTCCTCCCTCTGAGCGGGAATGATCTCCCCTAAACCCTCCTGATTCTCCCTCTCTATACCTCTCTTTGGGGTCAGAGTGCTTTTCTGCTGGGTGTGGGGTTGCCATATTGGTGCACTGACTCCAGAACAGCCCGTGAGCATTTGGGTGGACATTATCCTAGCTCCCAGCCACCCACTTATCCGCCCATCCATCCACCCATCTACCCATCTTCCATCCATCTACCCATCCATCCATCCATCTACCCATCCATCCATCCATCCATCCATCTACCCATCCATCCATCCATCTATCCATCTATCTACCCATCTTCCATCCATCCACCCATCCGCCATCCATCCATCCACCCATCCAACTACCTATCCATCCACCCATCTGCCCATCCATCCATCCATCCGCCATCCATCCATCCGCCATCCATCCATCCACCCATCCATCCATCTATCTATCTACCCATCTTCCATCCATCTACCCATCCATCCATCCACACACCCATCCACTCATTCCACAAACACCTGTGACAAACCCACTGGGCTGGGACACAGTGGTGAAAGCCAAGCAGGTGACACACTTTCCACACCTCGCTCCTTCCACGTCACCCCGGGGCCGGATCTGTGATCCTTCTCACAGCAGTGGAGGGTGGGACCCAGAGGGAGAACTCCACCTCGCAGCCCTTCGGGTGCTGACCCGGGGTCAGCAAAGCAAGTGGAAGGTTTGCTGAGCGGCTGCTACACCAGCCCATCAATTGACCCACGGACGCCAAGGCCGTCTGTCCTTCACAGTTCTGGGGAGTGGGGCCGGGACAGCCGGAGGAGCCCCCACGGCCCGTGTGTGACAGACCCTCACCCAGCCCTCCTCGAGCAGCTGCACGGAGGAAGAAAGCCAAGCTCCCGAGGGGCGGCTGGCTCAGAGATCCTGTGGCATCCGGAGAGGCGAGCCCTCCCCCACCCTTGGGGAGGGGCGGGGGGGCTGGGACGCAGCAGCACTGAGCACAAATGGGGGTCTTCTGATTTCCCCCAAATACCCCTCAACCCCCGTCAGCTCTAGTCCGGGCCCTCAGGGAAACCCTGTCCCGTCCGACAAGCTGTAGCACAACGGTGAGCACACAGGAGGGGGAGTCATCCCCACCCAGAGCAAATCTCCGCCCCATCCTCAGCGATGTGGACGCTGGCTGCTCCTGGGTCCCCGTCTGCAAGGTGGGGAAGAGACCGTAAAGCCCAAGGGGGCAAGAATAGTGCAGGAGAGGAGTCCGGAGCACAGAGATCGTGGGGCAGGGACGCCGGGGGAGGAGCCGGGAGCACGAGGATCGTGGGGCAGGGACACTGGGGAGGAGCCCGGGAGCACGGAGATCGTGGGGCAGGGACGCCGGGGGAGGAGCCGGGAGCACGGGGATCGTGGGGCAGGGACGCCGGGGGAGGAGCCGGGAGCACGGGGATCGTGGGGCAGGGATGCACACAAACCCACCTCCTCCGCCCAGGGGCTCCTGGCGGCCCCGCGGGACCGAAGCGTCCATCTCAAGGACGGACAGGCCCGGGCGGGGCTCCGGGCGCAAGAGTGCTCCAGGGAGGAGCAGGCCGGGGGGCACAGGGTCCGGGTGCGGGGACAGCGACTCACATAAAGCAGACGCGTCCAGAGCCTCACGGGAGCCTCCCACACCCGTCCTTATCACGTCCGCGTGCAGGTGACAGACCCAACGATCGGGGGGCGGGGGGGGGGGAAGAGGCCACAGCCCCCGCGGTCGGCGAGGGCAGGGCACCACCACAGGCCTCTCTGACTCACAGGCCAGCGCCCTCCCGCTCTTCCAGACCAGCTTCCNACCTGAGTAGCATGCTTCTAGAATAGTCCTCAGCCTTGGCACTACGGACATCGTGACGTGGGTAAAGCCTTGGCGTGGGGGTGCGTGTCAGGTACTCAGCGGCACCCAGGCCCGTACACACTGGAGGCCAGAATCACTCCACTCCACGCAATGACCCAAAACCACCCTTGACTGAGAACCCTTCTGATGTAGTGGAAGACAGACTTGTGTGTCTCTCTTCCGGGGGACAAGGCGAGGGGGAGGAGAGAGGAGGGGGGAGAGAGGGGGGAGAGGAAGAG
>NW_027551568.1:3824793-3826482 GCF_008692635.1 Crocuta crocuta
GGGGGGGAGGGGACAGGTTCCAGGACTAGAATTCCATTCTCAAAAGCCAAGGTGGAGCCCTGCAGCCGTCCTGGGGGTGGGGATTCTCCGCTGGGGATGTGAGGGACCCCATACGGAAGGGGCTTGGCTCTGCCGGACCTGGTGTCCGCCTCCAGGAACGGTTTACGTCACACAGTTTGAACTCACGGGGAAGCTGCGACGACAGCGGGGGGCCCGTGCGCCCCACCCGGGGACCCGCCAGCGTCTCACAGCCCGGGTGTGCTCATCAGCACTAATGAAGCAAGACAGGTGCCTCAGTCTTCACGAAGTCCCCTGATGTCCCCTCCCGGCCCCAGGAGCCCGGCCAGGACACCGCGTGACGTGTGTCCGCCCGTCCCCCCAGGCTCCTCTGGGCTGTGACAGGCCCCCAGACTTGCCACGTTGCGAGGATTCCTTCGAGGGGCGCTGGTCGGGCGCTCTGAGCGAGGTCCCTCAGGCGGGACTTGCCTGAGCATTTCTCGTGATTGGACAGGGATCGCGGGTCCCCGGGAGGAAGACCACGGCGGTGCAGTGCCCTCCCCCCGTCACGTCAAGGGCACCTGCCGTCACTGTGATGACGACCTTGACCCCCTGGCCGAGGTCGGGTTTGCCGGGCTTCCCCGCCGCACGGCCCCCTCCCTGCCCTCCCGCACTGTGCGCTCAGCGCAGCCTGAGGCCTGGGGAGGGGGCTCCCTCCTCGGACAAGGAGAAGGGGTACATAGGCCACTGGGGAATCTGCAGGTAGGTTCGCCTCTTCCCTGGACCCGCCTGACCAAGTATTCGCCCACCGTGCCCCACACCGTGACCCCGGGGCACTCCTGACGAGGACAGAGCAACGCGCAGCCCAAGGAGCCCCCGGGGAAAGAAATCGGACATCGGGGCGCCCGGGGGCTCAGTCGGTTGAGCATCTGACTTCGGCTCAGGTCACGATCTTGTGGTTCGCGAGTTCAAGCCCCAAGCTGGGCTCTGTGCTGACAGCTCGGAGCCTGCTTGGGATTCTCCGCGCGCGAGCGTGCGTGTGTGTGTGTGTGTGTGTGTGTGTGTGTGGCGCTCCCTCTCTGTCCCTCCCCTACTCACATTCTCTCTCCCTCCCTCTCAATAATAAATTATAAAAAAACAGAACCCACGCCCTCTGACCCCTCTCACCCTGATTCCTGCCTTGCTGTGGCGCCTGCCACGTGGCCGGGGAGGGAGCCGGTGCTGTCCTCACTGGGGGCCCTCCTCTGCCTCCAGCGCTCAGTGGGGGCTCAACACACACCCCCTCCTCGGGGGAGGACCCGACAGCCAGCGCCACAGCTCAATGCAAACGGAAAGTGCCATTTCCAGGGGGCGGCAGGCAGGACCACAGATCCAGGATGGAACCCGGAGTCCCCACCCCAGACCGGACCCTCCCCAGCCCCAGGCCCACGCATCTGCCCACGCCTGGGGGCAGGGCCCCGGGGGGCGGGAGTTGGATTTGGGGCTGGTAACGGAAGCTGCTCAGGAAAGCTCACAAAGCAGCAAGGCCAAGGGTGTGGCTATTTAAACGCTTCATTACAGTCACAACCTCTGTCTTCCAAGTGGCTCTCGGACTCAGAAAAACCTGGACATGGGGGTCTGAGCCCAGCTGGCTGAATCCAGGCAGGGCGGGGCGGGGGGGCCCACGCTGGGGTCTGCACCCCCCATCCCAGC
>NW_027551568.1:3826516-3838170 GCF_008692635.1 Crocuta crocuta
CGCGCCGCCTCCCCAGGCCCCATCTGGGAAACAGATAATACGGGCCCACGATCTGCTGGAGGGGATTTTCCGTTCCGCCGTCTCCAAACTTTCGGACTGTAATCCTGCAACTACTTTGGCTCGTCCCCCTGGGAGCGCCAGGCGGGCTGGAGACTTCTGTCTGTGACAAAGTTCAGAAACCGCATCTGTTTGGGGTTTAGTGGGGGGAGGACCACCCGTGTCTGCAGGGGCCCCCGTTTACGCCTGTCGTCCCCCCCACACCCCGACCTTCCTCAGACGTGTCCTGGTTCAGGCAGGACACAGAGCGGTGGCCGCGCTTCACGAACGCGGGAGCTGACGGGGGTGGGGGTGTCTGGCAACAGCTAAGGGAAGTATTTAGAGCCCTGGGGTTGACTTTTTAAAAATAAAACTCGGGGCGCCTGGGGGGCTCAGTCGGTTAAGCGTCTGACTTCGGCTCAGGGCGTGATCTCTCGTTTCGTGGGTTCGAGCCCCGCGTCGGGCTCCGTGCTGACAGCTCAGAGCCTGGAGCTGCTTCAGATTCTGTGTCTCCCTCTCTCTCTGCCCCTCCCCCGCTCACACTCTGTCTCTCTCTCAAAACTGAATAATTTTTTTTTTAATTTTTAAAAAATAAAATAAAACTCAATTTTATTGGTGTTTTCATTCTAAAATATACGTTCAATGAAAAATTCCACCAATGGAGGACTATTTCACAAAGGAAGGGGGGGTGACGAACGCCCTCCTGACCCAGACCCCAGAGCGGGGCGCGCTCCCACANGCTTCACCCCAAAACAGCAGAGGCCCCGCGATGGGGCTCGAGGCCCGCGCACCCCACCGCTCTGCCAGACCACGGTGGCGGCTCGCCGGAGCCCAGGCGTCGTGTCTGCCTCGCTTACTGCTGATCTTTCCAGGACTGGGCACGGTGCCGGCCCCGGGGCTCAGCAAACACCTGCAGACCGGGGCAGGTACTGTGACCGCACCTCTCAGCGCGCGTCCCACAGCAACGAGCCAGGTGACAGAAAGGGTCCTGCCCTCCCAGCACTCTAGGAGACAGAGTGCCAAGCGGAAGTGAGCAGTTTCTTTACAGGACTTCTCAGGGCCTTCAGTGCGGATCGCAAAGGGGCCACAGGACACAATCCCCACACATGCGTGAGCACGGATCCCATTTTACACACAGCAGCTTGTCGGGTTCTTGTCCCCAGGGGCTCTCTGCTTGCAGGGCTCATTCACCCCTCACACACGCGCTCACACACGCTCACACTCACAGGCTCACACACACTCACACCCGCTCACACATGTGCTCACACGCGCTCACACGCACAGAGATGCCAGTTTACATCCAAGAACGAAGCTGCCCAGCAGCTCCCCGAGGTGTGTCCCCTGCACAGAGCGCCCCCCACCCGCATCCGTGGTTACAGGGCGAGCCCAGGGGCATCAGTTTCTCCACCGGAAACCGTTGTGGGAAGTGTCTTCGATGGATACCTGGTCACAGGCCCAACTATCGGGCTGCTTTTTCAAGACCTCCGTGACACTGAGAAGTTGTGACCTTGCACGGCTGGCGGGTCAGGACACAAACCCATTGCACCGCGTGCCCTGCAGCCCCGGGTCCCCACACTGTGTGCAGAGCCTCGAGAGGGAATAAGGGAGCCAGGGGCCCCCCCGCGAGGACAGCCCGCCCGCCCGTTCCCTGCCCTGCTTCTGCTTGGCCACCAGGCCACCAGCCGGTCCCCGCAGACAACAGTGGCCCGTGACCCGGGCTGCGTGCGCCGTCTGTCAGCTCAGAGAAACGGGTCCCGGGGGGCGCATGCCCCGCCCTCTGGTCCTTGCTGCTGGGCACCGCTCGGGTCGGGGTCTTATCCCGCCCTAGCTGCTTCTCCTCCTCCCCGCTCTGCCCCCGACGACGACAAAGCTGACCTTGGAGGGGGCCCTGTGCCCTCCTCATCGGCGGCTGGCTGTGGCAGCGCCCAGGGGGGACCTTCCGGAGGCGTTCGGGCTTCTGGGGGCTTATACAGGGCTCAAGACCGGAGCCCCGGCCCCTGCACGGCCTCCGGGCCCCACGTCGGAGGCTTGGCGACAGGCTGATCCGCACACACTCCCCCAAACCTTTCCCGCTGGACACGTGCTCAGGCTCACTCGGCCGGCGCAGTGCAGAGCCCTGCTCACTCCGGGGTGCTGCGTCCCCTCCCAGGGAGGCCGAGGAAGGCCTGGGGCGGGGGCATCATGGCCGCGCCCCCACAGCATCCAGCAAAGACCAGGGGCCCGTGCCCACGGCCTCCACAGGAGCAAGGGTCTCAGCTCTGAAAGGCGGCCTGGAGTCAGGGAGGGGGTGCACTGCCGAGGACAGTGTTGTGGGGACAGATGTCGTGGGGGGTGACCCAAGGCCTCTCCCGCCCCGCTTCCGGCCTCACCAGTGAGAAGATTTGCATATTTGCGTGGGCAACGCCTGGCCGGCAGAACAGGTTGGAGAGACACATTATCTGCCCCCAGAATGCGGGCCACTCAGTACCCACTCTCCCCTACCTCGGCTCTCTGAAGCCTTCCTTCTGTTCCTCGTCTCTCTATCCCCTCCTGCCTATCTGGAATACAGATGTGATGGCTGGAGGCACGGCAGCCACTCTGCAAACTGAGGATGAAGTCATACATTGAGGACAGCAGAGCAGGAAGGCACAGGGAGGCTGGGACAAAGCTGCCACACCAGCGCTGGCTGGGCCACCCCCCCCCCAATGTCCCCTGCTGTGGGACAAACACATGCTTAACCTGTTAAACCATCACAGCAAGGGGCTGAAGCGAATTCCAATCAGGGGAGCAAGAGGCAGCTGGAAAACGATGCCAAAGGGCCCAAGAGGGCCTCCCAGGCACACCACTGCGGCCACACCCGCCATGCTGCAGACACCAGCCGCGGTTCTCCAGACGCTCGCGCCGACCCGCCCAGGCACCGGGGGACACTGCTCTGCTCAGTTATGGAGAACAGACACTCGTCCACGCAGTCCCAGAAGAGGACCCTGAGGCTGAGGGCGGGGAGGACTCCCACCTGGAGTCACTGGAGGTGGGAACGAACCAGAGCCAGGCTCGACACGCTGGTCCTCTTGGCCCACAACTTCCTTCCCGCAGCCTCGTGCTCACCCCGGTCCTGAGAACAGACGTTACGACTCACGGTGCCGAGGACGAGGCAAAGTCCTTGACCCCCAGCCCGCGCTCTACGCAATTAATACAGGTGTGCGTATTCCTTTAGAAAAAACAAAAAACTGGGGTGTCTGGGGGCTCAGTTGGTTGAGCATCCAACTTCAGCTCAGGTCATGATCTCACAGTTTGTGGGTTCGAGCCCCGCGTTGGGCTCTGTGCTGACAGCTCAGAGCCTGGAGCCTCTTTCAGACTCTGTGTCTCCCTCTCTCTCTGACCCTCCCCTGCTCACACTGTCTCCCTCCCTCCCTCCCTCTCTCTCTCTCTCCAAAATAAATAAAACATTAAAAATTAAAAAAACAACAACAACCTCGTTTCTCCAATTCCCCAGGGACATTTTAGGCTGACTCCTCACAGAACAAATTCCTGCACTTAGCAGAGCCCAGAGATAGAGCAAGAGAAAAGGACAGGATTCAGAAGACGTTGTTTGAGCCCCTGGATCGAGCCATGCCTGAAGTCAACATTCTGTCCCTATAACCTTCCGTTGTACAGAGTCACAGGTACCTTTCTGTTTCCTTATGCGCGTTCCCACCGGGCTTCCATCATCTGCAAATGACAGGCTATTCCCCTGATGCACCCATTTCACAGAGGACAAAACTGGGGTCTAAAGAGCTCCGTCTCACCCCTGGTCACTCAGCCTTTTGGCGACCGAGCAGGGACAAGGACTCCTGCTCCACGACCTCACCGCCCGCGGCAGCCGCTCACAGCCAAGCCGCCAGCCTGCCCCGGTGCCAGGCCGGATCGGGCTACACGTCCGCATTAAAAGGCCCCGTTCTTGGGGCGCCTGGGTGGCTTAGTCGGTTAAGTGTCCGACTTTCGCTTAGGTCATGATCTCGTGGTTCGTGGGTTCGAGCCCCGCGTCGGGCTCTGTGCTGACTGCCGGCTCAGAGCCTGGAGCCTGTTTCAGTCTGTGACTCCCTCTCTCTCTGACCCTCCCCTGCTCACGCTGTCTCTCTCTCTCTCTCCTACAAATAAATAAAAATATTTAAAAAATAAAAAAATAAAAGGCCCTGTTCTTTCTGCCTCCAGGGTAAAAGGCCTGAACTTCTTTTAACGGGCGGCACAGCAAAAGGAACCGCTGTTCTTGACGGACATGCATCAGCCCCAAGCAGCCCAGTCACAGCCGCGACAGCACCGTGTGCCCAGACGCTTCCCGGCCTCGCCTCCGTGAGCCCAGGCGCCTCGCACCCCGCGAGCACACGCAAGGCCTCGGGCCGGCTGCTTCCATCCTGCCTGGATTTCATTCACAAATATCCCCAACATCTGCCTGCGGCCGGGGACACCTGCAAAATATCAGCGGACACTGGGAAGATAATTATTCCGTGGGATCCAAAGATACGTCTCGGGGACATAAATCTCGGGAAGTCTCTAGGGAAACCCACAGGAACGCGTGTGGTTTTTGTTAATACTCACAGCAAAGCATCTCGGGAACGAGCCGGCTTGCTCGCACCCACAGCTGAAGAACCAGTGGGGTGCCCGCTAGAGAGGATCCGTGGGGCTTTTCCTCACGGCTGGAGCAGCTACAGAAAGGAACCTTCAAAGTCAAGGAGGCCCGGGTGATGGGATCATTGCTGGGTTCGAACAGACCCTCGCCCGCTTTCTGACCTAAGAGGCGTCCCTGCCTGAGCCTGCCGCGGCCGCCGGGCGCATGGGCACGTGCCCAGGAAACAGCTGGTTCACCCAGCGCCATCTTTCTGGCCGTGGCTCACACACAGCTCGCCACAGCGGAGGGGAGTCCTGGGTTCGAATTCGGATCCCCACGCACTCCCGGCGAGGCCCTGAGCAAGACCCTTCCCCTCCCCACCTGACTTCCCCGCCTGTGAAATGGGTCTGTGACTTCTCTGACCCGAGAGTCCAGGGAAGTAACCCCGTGCTGGTGTGTCGGTCCAGGTCTCAGGCAGCCGGTGGCTTCTAGAACACTTGCTCTTGAGGCGGCCATGCTGGGAGGAAGCACACAGCACACGCGGAGAGCGCGGCACCGGCCAGCCCCGCACCCGGGCTCCAGCGCGGGACTGAAGAAACCGCTGTCACGGACGGCCAGCCTGGCACAGGCTCCAGACGACTCTGTGCCACCCTCTGCCTGCGGGCAAGCGTGTCAAGCCCCGAGCTGCAGCTCGTCACCGCAGCGTCCCCTGGATATCCTGGCTGATAAGCCCCTCATCCCACACGCCGCTGCCGGGACCTTCAGCAACACGCAAGGGACCCGGGAAGTTCGGGAAGAGAGGCCATCGAGCCGCCGTCCCTCGGGTCTGGTCGGGACACAGCCCGCGCGGCCGCCCCCGTACTCCACGGCCTGGCCAGACGCCATCCATCACTGTCACCTCCGCCCTCACTGCCGCGGACAAGGGGCTTCTGCAAAACTGTGAGGGGAGTGCAGGGCTTCAAATAGCATAAGCCCCACGGAAGAATGATCCGCCCGGAAAGAGGAGGCAAATTAAACGGAGGACAGGGGCTGAGTCCTGTCCTCTGACGGGTGAGAAAACAGAACGGGACAAGCCAGGCATCCGCCCGCGGCCGCACAGCCAGTGACGCCGCTCACAGCCTTGCTCACCAGACGCCACCCTCCCGCGGGGCGCTCGGAGAGCATCTTCAGGTGTCGCACCGAGTCGCTGAGGAAGGGTCACCTTTCGCGCAGGCACCACACTCAAGGCCCAGATCGGTCGAGTCGCTTGCACGCCGCAGCACAGCTGGGCCTCACTCCTGCTGCTGCGGCCGTCGAATCTGCACGGGCCCCACTGTCCCAGCCTGTGGGCCACCCGGACGGGGCGCAGGCTCCACGCTCATGGGCGGCGCTGAGTGCTCCCCGCTGGTGGGGCCCCCTGCGCACAGCCTGTCCCGTCCAGCCCTGCCGCGGCCTGTGCGGTCACAGGTCCCCCGGGCTCTGGGAGGCTCAGGCCCCTGCAGCCGCTGACAGAGACAGGGGCTCCCGACACCCTGCACGGGCTCCCCCTTCCTGGTGAGGCCTCTCCATGCAGCCCCGGGACCGAGCAGGGGACTCTTTAGGTGATGGGGGGGGGAGGTTGCAGATACAGAATGCAGTCGAGTAAATACGGCAGGTTCTAGGTCAACAATAAAAGCCATCAACAGAGCATCCGGAGCACCCCCCCCCCAGGGCCACCGTCTCGACCCCCAACAGCCCTGGGGGTCCCCGCTGACGTCTCTGGTACCTCCAAGTTTAAGATGAGGACACTGAGCCCCAGCAGAGGAGGGACGCCGGCCGTGACCCCTGGCCGCCGTGACGCCAAGGCCCTCCCTCGGCCCGGACCTGGCGCCCCTGCCTCTGGGCCTGACTTGTCTGTCCTCACAGAGAGGGGGCGGCCTCGCCGGGCCCCCCGACGCTCTCTGCCCACGCCCCAAACCCTCCACGGAAAACAGACAGGAAGCCTCTCCATGAAGACTCACACATCAGCTTCCGCGTTCCGTCTGGGGTGGACCAAACGCCCAGCGCCTCGTGCGCGGAAGGAATGGTTCTCACCACGTTTTAAAGGAACGTTTGAGGGGCGCCTGGGGGCTCAGTCAGTTAAGCATCTGACTTCGGCTCAGGTCACGATCTCACAGTCTGTGAGTTCAAGCCCCACGTCGGGCTCTGCGCTGACAGCTCGGAGCCTGAAGCTGCTTCCGATTCTGTGTCTCCCTCTCTCTCTGCCCCTCCCCCCACTCACTCTGTGTCTGTCTCTCGAAATAAAATAAAGACATTAAAAGGCGAAAGATTTATACGATCTGAAGAGAAACCAGAGTATAAAAAATAAAGACATTTAAAAAATAAATAAACAAAGGAACGTTTGGGCGCAAATACCGCACTGTTCATTCATTACGCTCATTTTCTTTCCTGAGTATTCCGCCAAAAAGCAGATCATGGCTTTCATCACCCAGAAACGTTACAGCTTCCAATAAACGCAAGAAACAATGAAGACGGAGAGGCCAGTGCACAGCGTGGAATTCTCAGCCACAGCGGGGCCCGTGGGGGACCCGCACGAGGAAGCCTCCGGGACTGCCCGTCCAGGCCACACAGCGCCCACCACCTCACGGCCGGTGCTCCCGCAGAGAAGGGGGAGCCTGCAGGCAGACGTGGGGCCAGGGCAGGCATGCTGCCCTCCCCTGCTGAACATCCCCGGCTTTGGGAGCAAGGTTCTTGCCAGCGCTCGTGGGCGCACACGTGCTGGGTGCCGGCTGTGTGTCCCGCAGAGAAGGGACAGGAGGTAACCAGAGCAGGCTTCCTGGAGGAAGAGGGCAGAGCCTGGAGGGCAGGAAGGGCCCTGCCTGGGGCGGACAGTGGGGTCGGGGGTGGACAGCACCGCCGGCAGGAAGGAGTGCCAGGTGCCCACTCTGGGGACCACGTGGAGGCGGCGTGCACAGCCCCACACGCCTAGGCTGGGGGCACGCGGGGCGATACCCCACCTCTCGGAGGAGGCAGGCTCCCCTCCCTCCCCAAGCAGCCCTGGCCCCAGGCACCCGCACCTTGGCTTCCGGCCACTGGTGGAGCCTGTGGCTCATTTTCTAACAACACCCGGAGGGACCCAGACGTACTTGGGCAGAGCAGGAAAGAGCGGGGGCTACACATGACCTTTAACCTCTGGACCCTGAAATCTACAGATCGACACAAGAATGTGGGTTAGAGGACAGGAAGGGGGTGGGGATTTCCTGAACTGATGTGGCCACGGGCCTGGAACACAGACCTAGGGGGGCGGGTGCGTGTGCTAGGGCACAAGGGGGTCCGGCCACGGAACCTTCCAGCACTTTCTTTACCTTGGCGTTTTCCACACAGCTGTGGCCGCTACCTGCATCTGCCCAGGCCTGAGACTGCACAGCGTGGAATCTTTAACAGGGAGTTTCGGGGATCGTGGTCGATCCCGGGGAGTCGGTGCAACCCAGGCTGATGGAGCCAGGTGGCCGGTTACCCGGGCGTTGGCTGCGAGGTCCGAGGTCCCAGGTCCGCATTGCGTTCGCCCGCTGGAGCCCCCTGCCCCCCGTGTGTAGAGAAGCCAGGCTGGGGAGTCACGTAACTTCATCAGGGCTCGCTCCCCTCCTCTGTGACCCGGGACGGGGTCGCCCGCCACCGGCCCCTCTGGGCAGCCGCGGTAGGGCCCTCGCAGGGCCTGCCCGCTGGCACGAGGGCCTAGCCCGCACTTCGCGGGTGCCACACCCCAGCCCCTGTGCCCATCACCCCCTCCGCCGGACAAAGATGGGGTCCCAGACACAGCAGGACTCGAACCCTGGTCCCTCGGACCCTGAGAGTGGCCTCTCTCTCCGTGGCATGGCTGGACTCGCTTCTGGTCCCCTGATGTTGGGGACCCCTTGACTGTGGCCACGTTGGCCTTCAGTGCCCTCCGTTCAACAGCCCCGAGGCCCTGGCGGGGTCGCCTGGGGACACGGGTCTCCCCAGTAGCCAGAGGTCACGACCCGGGGCCCACAGGCCAAACTGGACCCACAGCTCGGTGTTATGTTTGGCCAATACAGGTCTCAACGCGTTAAATTTGGGTTTGAAATCTCAGCAGGGCGCGCTCCCTCCGGTCTGGCCCATCCCCACCCCTCCCTACAGCCTCCCCAGTGCCCGTCACTGGGTCTCCTCCCCTGCCTGGCCCCTGCTGGCACCGCACGGGCGACCCCACAAGTCTGGCCCGTGCCAGATGCTGGCATCTCCTCAGAGGCCCGCTGGGGGCTGGGGGCGAGGGCCCCGGGCCTTCAGGAGCTGGGGAGCCAGGCAGCCACAGGGTCCCTCTCCCCAACATGCTGCTGGGTGGTTTCACTTTGCGCTCATCGCTCAGGGGACAGGGAGGTCCCTCTATATCCTCTGCACATCTTCCAAGCCAGGGAAGACAGCCTGATCGTGTCCCGAGGTCAAGTCCTGTCTCCACCACTTACCATTTTCAATTTTAAGCAAGTGGGCCTCGGTTTCCACATCTGTAAAATGGGCACGGTACTGGTTCCTGGCGCTTTGAGCTGCTGTGAGAATAAATGAGCCTAATGCTTCTGTTGTTCCTGGATTCACACTTGGCACAGAGGGAGCACCAGGTAAGCGTCCTCTCTGACCCTTTGATGTTTGTGGCAATACCGCACCGGGGCGCATGTGCCAGGAGAATCCTGGTACCGTGCACCTCAGGATGTCAGGAAGGCCTCCGTGGTTGCCCCAGCCCTTCCTGACGTCCACGGAATGTGGATTGTGTGACCCTGACGTGGGGCCTCGCCTCTTAGAGCCTCAGCCTCTCCATCAGTAAGTGGGGGCCACCCATCCCCGGCGTCCCTGAGGATTAGCTGAGATCCTGTGTCAGTGTTTACGGGCTGTGCTGAGCGCACAAGTGGCAATCAGAGCACATTTCCCGGGAGACTTTGCAAAGTCCTTGTTAAAGAAGGGCTGGCTTGCAATGAGGAGCGTGAAGCCCCCCCCCCTCCCCAGAGCCCCCAGGCGCTTGCCATGAAGCCTCAGGAGGTCCTTGGTCTCGGCCAAGGCCGAGATGGGCCACACCTGGGAGGGAACGGCAAAGCCTGAGGTCAAGGCTGGGCTCCGGGAGCTTGCCTGACATCATTCCCGGGCCCCGTTGGGCATCAGGGACCCAGGACCAGGCAGCCCAGCCCATGCTGCAGAAGCATCAGGGCCACGTCCTGCTACCCACTGGCGCCCTCAGCAACACATCCGAGCCTCTTGAACCCATTATTCCCCTTGAGTATAGTCGCCCCAGGTCCCCAGAACCGGGTCCGTGTGTGGTGGGCCCCGCACTGGGGAGCACAGCGGGCACTGCCCCGGCCCCGACCTCCAGAACGAGTCGTGTCGTTCTGGAGCTGAGAGGACGCCCCCAGAGAGAGCCCCCTCCCAGGCTACCCGCCCCGATCCCTCTGCCCCCCGCGCTCCAGGGCCCCCAGAGGCACCCAAAGCCTGAGTCTCATCTTTTTTTGCTGCCAAGCATGTAAGCCAGGGGCCTTTGGATGCATTCTCTGTGGCAACTGAAGGAAAATGTGCACACAAGCTGGGGCTCTCCAGCCTCTGGGATTTGAGGACACCCTCAGAAAGGAGGGCTCGGGGGACCATCAGGGCTGCAGGCAGACGGGGGGAGGTCACCGCAAAATTCCCTGAGCTCCCAGAAGGCCCTAAGGGATCCTCTATCTTAAAGATGGGCCGCTTCCAAGCCGAATCCCAGCCCCAGGCCTGGCCCCGTGGCCCCATGGCCTCCTGCCCAGCACCTTCTATGCACCCCCCATACAGCTGCCTGGATCACAGCCGGCCCTCTGGCCTCCATGCAGCTCCCAGGCCTCTCTCAACCGCACAGGCTGGGGCCCGGACACCCCCACCCAGGAGACCGCCAGCCCACACCCTTCTGAGTGTGGAAAATGCTGGAGCCCACATGCAGGCCACACACAGACCGCTGGTCCCGGCCGCACTGACGGGGGTTGTGGATGGTTTCCGAGAGGCAGGAAGAGGGCATTCTGGGCCACCCTTCGCCCAGTTTCTGGAGGGAAAGTCTGAGCCGTCTCCAAAGAATTGCCGTTGGGGATCCCAACTAAGCGGCTTCGAACACGCATCATCCGTGATCACTAAACTGGGAAGCTGTCACACAGCCGGGCAGCAGTAACCAATGAGAACGAGAACAGTCGGCTCCTTGTTCATTGGCTGTCGCCGAGCGCACATTCTGCGCGCCCCACCGCGTACCTCCCCTCGCATGGCGCTCAGCCCTGGGAGCCGCGCGCTGTGACCGTGAACAGGTGACTCACTGCCTCTGAGCATCCGTTTCCTCATCTGTAGAGTCGAGGGGTCCTGACCCGAACCTCCCCATCCCCCCACCCCCAGCTAGAACAAGCCGCTCAGGCCAGCCCCGCATCTCCGAGCACTGCCCACCCCCTGCTCTGGGCACGGGGGCAGGGGCGGGGGTGGGAGGGACGCCAGTGGCAACCACAGTGGCCCTCGCTGCTTGCAGCCAGGCGCTCACGCACGCCAAGCTCGTGTGCAATCCTCCCCACGACTGAGGGGGCCTCTGCTGACATCATTCCCACTTTACAGATGAAGAAATGGAGGCTCGAGGGGGAGAGCGGGTACACTGAGGCCCCGTATGGGGTGAGAGCCAGAGCTGATTCCAGTCTTTCTGAGTCCAAAGCCTGAGTTGTTTCAGAGAGAAGTGAAATCAGATAGAGATAATGATTGTTTTACACCAGAAATCTCTGGTCANGCCCAAGGCAATAGCCACTTTGGGCTCCCACGGCTGCCTCCTCCCCTCCCCCACTTCCCACCCAGCTGGCCAAGAAGGAGGCCAAGGGCCTGGCTGGGCTCCGTGTCCCCGGACTTGCTGACTTGCATATTAAGGCACACGGGTTCTCTCCCCAACATTCTGGAAACCTTCCGCTCGGCAGAACAAAAGCGGCTGGAGGGGCCTGTTTGGGCTGCAAGTGCATTTCCTAATTGCCCAAAAAGGATTTCCCCTAATTGTTTCAACAAGGGTTTGGGGAGGCAGTGGGGGCGGGGGGGACCCAGGCAGAGGGGGTGGGTCTGC
>NW_027551568.1:3838357-3853363 GCF_008692635.1 Crocuta crocuta
ACGCCTTTCTCCCCCTTCCCTCCCCCCCCCCCCAAGAACGCAGGGGCCTGAAAAGCACCCTGCACTTAACATGCAGCAGCAGGCAGCCCCCGGGGGCAGGGAGAGAACGGCCAGGACGCGCGCCAAGTGAGGGATGTCATCGACTCCTAGAGGAACGGCGTGGCGTTAAAGCACCGGCCGGCGGCAAGGAAGGCGAGGGGCCGCTTCAAGCCTCCGCACGAATCCTGAAGACCACCTTGGAGATAAATCACCGTGTGGTTTGCTCCTGGGTTTGGAAAAACACTCATTCCCCCCAGACTCACTCCTCTGTGCTGGGGTTTCAGCCAAGCCGGGGCACTATGGGGTCNAAAAAATAAAAAATAAAAAAAAAATTAAAAAAAAAACAAAAACGGGAACTCTGCGGGGCGCCTGGGTGGCTTCCTCGGTTAAGCGTCCGACTTTCGCTCAGGTCATGATCTCGCGGTTCGTGGGTTCGAGCCCCGCGTCGGGCTCTGTGCTGACTGCCAGCTCAGAGCCTGGAGCCTGTTTCAGAGTCTGTGTCTCCCTCTCTCTCTGACCCTCCCCTGCTCACGCTGTCTCTCTCTCTCCTAGAAGTTAAAAAAAAAAAAAAGGGAACTCTGCTTTCTGTTCTGTGCAGGGAAGGGGGAGCCGGTCAGGGATAGAGGCGAGAGGGCAGTGGTGACCCAGCAGGGCAGGGAGGTGATGAATCCGCCCAAGGAAGATGAGCGCTTTCCACCCGGCCCGCCCGCTCCACCCCTACCCCCAGAAGCCCATGCGCAGTCACTTCCTGTGCACCCGTGAAAGGGGAGCACGTCGCAAGAGGGAGGACCTGGGTCTGCTAATCTGGGGGTGCGAACGCAGCAGGCTGCCGGCTGTCCTTAGAGAGAGAGGCCCCACCTGCCGGATGGCATCTGTGAACTTGGCCGTGGAGGAGGTTCCCACCACCCGAGCCTAGAAGAGCGGCTCACGGGGCCTAAGCTCTGTGTGGACTGTGCTCCAGGCCGGCACCCACCCCTCCTCCTAGGAGTGTGACGTTTTAGAAAGTCCCAGGCGGAAGGGACCCATGTGGCCAGTCCCCAGTAAAACCCGGGGCACCGAGCCTCAGCGGGCTTTCCTGTGGACACTTCACATGGTGTCATAACCCGTGTCAGCACCAGGAGGAAACCCTGGGAGCCTGCAGCCTCCCTTCTCCCAACTGCACCCCACACACCTCGACCCTTCGCGTGGGGGCCTTCCCTGCAGTAGATACTGAGCAAGACTATGTGCCCAGGCCCCGGGGCCATTTCAGGGGGCCACCAAGCCTGGGCGTGGTCTCAGGGACCCCACCCCCCCCAGCCAGACCTAGCAAGGAGGGGGATGCCCGGGGTTTCCTTACTCCTGGCTGCACCTTCGCCCGAAGTCCAAGACCTACATCCGAAATCTAGCTTTGCCCATGTCTATAGCTCCGGGAGCAGCCTGAGTGCTGGTGGGACCAGAACATTCTACACGATGATCAAGAGGGCAGTTCCCCAGGACTTGTGCAGGAGGGCGAGAGAGCCGAGGGGCCCCTCCCACCTGAGAGAAAATCCCTAGGGAGCAGACCCAGAGCTCCAAAGTCAAAGTTGGGAACCCCAAGGTCAGCCCCCAGAACCACCGGCGGGGACCGCGGCCTGCCTGCCGCTGGGCTCCCCGGGAGTGTCCCACGCGGCCAACGCGTTCCGGGCACCGGGAGGCAGGGGTGACAACCAGCCGGGCACACAGACACATTCACAGCTAAGTCTGGTACCAGGTCCACCAAGGGCCACCTGACATTCGGGGGGAAATAACAAGAAGCAGAATCTGGTGGGTGCAGTGGGCGGGGAAAGCGGTTCACAAGAGTCTTGTGGGTCTTGAAGTATGAGTAGGCTTTGGAAATCAGGGTGGAGGTGGAGAAATTCATGCCAGAGGGAGGGAACAAAGGATGGGGGAGCCCACTGGGCTGGCCAAGGTGGAGAGGAAAGCCGGATCGGGGCCAGCGGGTCTGGACGACTCACAAGGAGCTGAAGACTCGGGGGCTGATTCAGAAGGTCACGGGGCCTCCAAGGCCCCAGAGCAGAGCACCCAGACACCCCCACTCAGCCCTTTCCACAAGGACAAGTCTGACTCCGGCTCCCCACAGAGGGTGGGCGGAGAGCCGGGCCGAACCAATATGGTGGCCAGTGGGTCTGGGGGGGGCTGAAGCCCAAACCAATATGGCGGCCAGTGGGTCTGGGGGGGCTGAAGCCCAAACCAATATGGCGGCCGGGCGGGTCTGGGGGGCTGACGCCCGCCAGGTGATGTAGCCACCGAGGGAGATGTCCCCAGTAGGTAACCTCCTTGTCAACCAAGGTGGCGGCCCCTCCCCCGCACCACTGCTGTCCAGCTGCCCCTGGCCACAGCCCGCGTGCCCGGCGCCTGGCACGGAGAGGACGCCTGGCGTCTGCCAACCAAAGAACCAAACAGCCAAGCGTGAGTGTCACCGATGTGGCCTACACACTCCCTCCGTCCACTCCCCACCCCTCACAGCCCTTCGGCAAGGCGCCCCGGAGTATTCAGACAGGTGCATCCGCGTGCCGGGTGGAAGGTAGAATAAAACCACAGCCAGCGGGGAAGGGGGAAGGGCCAGGAAGTCGCACCGCGGGCTGGGACTTTCAGTCTCTGGCAAATCTGACCAGGCTATGCACACCAGCAGGGAGGGAATGAGCCGGCTGGGTGGTCACCACGGGGGCCAAACACACATCAAACAGCGTTTAGTATAAGTATATCCCAAATGTTCCCTGGGCTATACTTATGTTAAAAAATTATTCATTGCTTATTTGAGATTAACATTTAACCGAGCGTCCTGGATTTTGCCGGCAACCCCACCCCAGGTCCTGCCCAAGGGCACCCCTGAGCGCGGGGCCTCACGAGGTCACCACCTCAGTCATTCTCTCTGCCTGGGCATGAGAAGCTGATACCAGTCGTGGCTTCGCGGGTCTAAGAGGACCCAGGGCTGAGGAGGTAAGGCCACTTGGAAGGGCAGGGCCTCCGGGTCGCACCGGGGTCCAGCGCCAGAAGAGCGTCAGGGCCGAGCGGGGGCAGGGCTCTGTGCTTCCCACCTCTGCTCCCTCTGCCCTCGGGAGCCAGGAAGGGAGAGTGATTTGGCAGAATCAGAAGCAGATAATCGCTTCTAATTACCATCCCTCCAGCCTCCGTGCTCCCCAGCAAATTAGAGTATATCTTTCATTCCAGCTGACATCCCGGATGGTGCTGCGTTAGGCATCAAACAAATTATGAATCCCCAGGAAGGGCTCCTCACGGGAATTTGCTGGTAAAACGTTTTTGCAGAAGGAAAACCCGACTCGAAGGAATGGTTCCCCCAAAGCAGGCGAAACATCAGGGCTGCCGTCGGGGCCCCCGTGCTGGGGGGCCAGGGCCCCGGGGACAGGGACGCAGAGGCCTCCTGTCCCGCCAAAGAGGACGATGCACAGAGATACCTGAAGGCACCCAGTCCGCACGCCCAGTGCTTTGCTCATGGCTTGACGTCGAGCGCACCATGACGCTCCCTCCTGCAGTGCTCACGACAGTCCTATGGCACCGGGAGGCTTATCGCAGCCCACCCGTCCAGTCCCCACACCCTGCAGGGGCTGGAGCTGAAATCAGAGCCCACTCCCAGAGCGCGGAGCCCGGCCCCTTCCCCAACACCCGTCCTGCCCACAGCTGAGGCCACCAATATGGCGGCCCTTGGACCCGGCGACCCGAGAAAGAGCGCCCGTCTTCCCAAAGCAGCGCGGCAAGGCGGATGAAGGCAGCGCCCGGCCGTTAACCCTCTTTGACAAATTCCTAGGCTTCTACCTTCAAAGACCGGGAAATCAAAGAGCTGCTTCTTTTCTTTTTTATTCCCTTTGCCAACATCCAAAAGGGCAAAGTGGTCTTTGGAGAATTTCTGATGCAGAACCTCTGCTTTCTACTTCATAGGAAGGACACGGCAGGCGGAGGGCGCAACCTGCTACCAAGTTCAGGTCTCGTCTACAGACCGCTCGGGCCGGGCCCAGCTCCTGGACCGCCCTGCTTACGGCCGGCTTCGTCCCCTTTACGTCCCTTGACCAGATCCCACGCCCGGGGTCAGAAGCTGCGACCAAGAGAGTCACCGAGGACATCCCGCAGGGGGACAGCCGCCTGGGGCCGACTCGCATGTGCAGAAGGGCACGGAGGTCAGGAAAACTCAAAATGAAAAACCGCAGCCGTCCAGGAAAATGGTCAGGAGAGAGACAGAAAGAGAAGTGCTATTTTGTGCCAGNAGCCCTGCCGCTCCCGCGTCGCCGGCCTCCGTGCCCTGAACTAGCAGATGTCCATGCCGGCCCCTGAGGTGGGGAAGAGCAGGGCCCCCTAACTGACCACAGCAGGTGGAGCACCAAGAACCCCCCCACCCCACCCCAGAGAGCAGAAGTCAGAGCGGGAGGGAAGAAAGGAAGGGCCTGAGTTCAAAAGACCCTCCAGGAAGCAAGAGAAAGGGCCGCCACAGGGGAGAGGATGATGAGAAGAAACTGCGGAGGAAGGAGCGGAATCGCGTCCCGGCTCCGCGGTGAGCCCAACATGGATGTGACAGCAGTCCCCCTCACTCCCAACGGCAACCAACAGCGCCCCTCGGCGCCCAGTTGAAGGGCTGTCTGACCTGACGCCTCTCTGAGCCCAGTCGTCTCCCTACCCAAGGGCCTGAGAAATCTAACAGCAGTACAGGCTGCAGGCGTACAATTTTTTTTAATGTTTATTTTTGAGAGAGAGATAGAGTCAAGTGGGGGAGGGGCAGAGGGAGAGGGAGATACAGAATCTGAAACGGGCTCCAGGCTCCAAGCTGTCAGCACAGAGCCCGACGCGGGGCTTGAACCCACGAACCGCGAGATCACGACCTGAGCCGTCAGACGCTGACCCGACTGAGCCCCCCTGGCAGGTCTAGGCACCTACAGCTTTAAACAGGAGGGACTCCGTCTGGACGTGCTCTTATCCGCAGCAAAGAAGAGCACTGGCAGCACCTGAGCCTTGCGTGGTACCCAGGGGTCCCTTTGCAAAGCCCCCTTCCACCGCCACAGCCTCTTCCAATTAAATCTGGATTTCTCCTCAAGCACCAGCTTCCGAAATTGATAAAATCGTTGTTTATTCTTCTGAGCGCATCTGGCTCATTGAAAGTCATATTACGGTCCTTTCATTCCACCTCTGCAAACATAGCCTCCCCGCCCCCTCCACGAGTTAGAGCGAGCCTTGTTCGTCTCTTGCCCACACATCCGAAAGAACAGCTTTCTGAAAGCAAATGCACGTTGCGTCTCAGATGACAGACATCCAACACCACCCTCCGTCTGCAAGCCATTAGGACCTTTAAAACTCCAGAACGTTCCGGCACCCTGTTCTCTCACTTGTTCGTTCTATAGAAGTAAAAGAGACCAAGAAGGAAAAAATCACATTTCAGGTGGATCGTGGCGCCAACCTGAGCGACACACAGACTACAGATCGTCCACCAGGCAGTACACACAGGAAGAGGAGGGCGAAGCCCCCTCCTGGGGACCCAGCGCTTTCCTGCGCGGGATTTGACGCGAACTCTCGCAGCACCCCGAGCCAGGTGTTTCATTCCACTTTACAGATGGGACAATAGAGGCTCGGAGAGAACGAGACATAGGACCGCGCTCTCCGGGACGCGGAGCCACGCCTGCTCTCCTCGCAGCCACAAGCACCACACGAGGCGTACAGCATGTGCTCAAGAGAATGGCTGAATAATCAATGAATGTGTGAACGAGAGAATTATCAAATGCCAGAGTCCCATGCGGGGGGTCACGCCAGCAGCTCCCAGGCTGCAACCCTGTTTGAGACAGACAGGGGTGGGGTCCCCTCTGAGGATGCCCAGGGTCACTGCTGATGCCCGAGAGTCAAGAGGTGCCCCCTTCTAGGGCGGCTCCGTCTGTTGAGCGTCCGACTCTAAGTGTGGGCTCAGGCCACGATCTCACGGTGCGTGAGTTCGAGCCCTGCATCAGGTTTTGAGCTGGCAGTGCACAGCCTACTTGGCATTCTCTCTCTCCCTCTCTCTCTCTGCCGCTCCTCTGCTCGCTCTCTCTCAAAATAAATAAATAAACTCTAAAAATATTAAAAAAAAAAAAAAGAGGTGTCTGCTTCCTAAGGAGAGTTCCGTACACGTGAGTAAAGCCCGCGGAAGGATGCGGACTTTCTCCAGTAACAGGATAAAAGCTGTTCTAAGCAGGAGCCCCCGTGGATGACAAGCATTCACCGGGCACTCGGAAAAGGCCCTCTATTTTTACCGCAATCAATTTTGTTAACGTTGGATTTCCTACCGGAGAAAATGAAAACTGCCCACGCTACCTGCCGCTTGTCAGAACCTTCACATTCTGTTTCCGTTCTCGGCCGGACCCGAGGCCCCAACTCCTCCCACGCCTGCATCAATGACTGAAAATAGCCACCACGACCGAGGGGACTGCCGTGGAGGCCGGCGTGGTCACCACCACCCTCCGCGGAAGCTGAGGGGCCTTGGGTACCCAAGCGCGTCTCTCATCTTCCCCGTGAGGGGCCCCCATCCACCCCACACTGGGGTCACAGCACCGGAGTCTTCTCTGGGCCCGTCCCTCCAGCTCCCCAGGCCGACCTCCGTCCGCTCCGGCACATTCCAGCCCTTCGCCACACCGCTCCTACTGCCTGCGGTGCTGGGGGGTGGGGGTGGGGGGTTTCCCCTCACCCCCGGGGTCTGGGACCACACCTATCTCCGGCCTGTCCATCTGCACCGGGGGGGCGGCCGTCAAGTGCAAGTCTGACACCGGACGCTTGCGTCCGAGTCCCGGCCCTGCTGCTGCCCCCCGGATGTGGCGCCTCGGGGCAGATCCTCCCTCCCAGGTCCTCAGTTTCCCCACGTGCACACAGCTGACCGCAGCAATCGTGCCGATCTCACGGGGTCGTCGTGCGGATGAACTGATCTCCCAGGGCGCTCACCGCCAGCAACCCCGGCACTCTGCCTCACCAGGCCACACGGCCGTGTCCCCGCGGGACCCACCGCTCCCCAGGGGCAGAGCTGTTGACAGCCTTGCCCAGCCCCTGCCCCGGACGCCCGGCCCCCGGCCCCCACTGGTGCTGACAGTCCTCCATTAAGTGGGACCGAGCTGAGTCGCTGCCCACAGATGGGGGTGGGGGCTGCAGATGGGGGCCCCGCAGCGACCCCCCAGCAGGATGAAGGAAGGGCCCGGCCTCTGCGCGGCATGGGGCCTCCCGCAGAAATGGCAGCAGCTGGCGCGGGAAGGGTCCCCCCCCACCATTATGCAAAGCCCTGCCGCCGCCGAGGGCTCAGATTGAAATGTCGGAGCTGAGCGGGAGTCTAAAGGTCACGGACCACAAGGCTTGGCAGGGAAGCAAATTAAGAGCTCGGGACCAGCGCCCTGGGGGGCCGTGGAGATGATGAAAAGAATAAATCCGCCATCCCGGCTGCCATGGGGAGTGACATAATGAGGCCAGCACACCACGCCCGCCTCACTGACTGGTGCTCTCGGGGGCCCGGGCGTCCGGCCGCGGGGCCCCGGAGGCCTGGACGGCACCCGAGGGAGCTCACCTGGGAAGGGGCAGCGCGCTGGCTCAGGCCTCTCCACGCTGTGCTCTCGCCTCCCTCTCCAAAGGCCGCCCAAAGCACCGCTTCCCAAATTTAACATTTGGGGGTGTCGGGAGGGTGTGGAAGGGCCCAGCACCCGCATCCCGAACAACACTGGCTAATGCAGACCCCCTGTGAATGGTGGGGACCCACGTGCCCCGGCTGCGTGCCATCCAGCCCAGCTGCCCTCCAGCATCATGGGCCGCCCCAAAGAGCCCTGCACGCCCACACTCTGCCGGCCCAGGTCACCTCCCATCCCCAGGCGCCGCTCGTAGCTCCCCACCATCACCCGTGCTGTGCACCCAGCCTGCAGCACCTTCTCTGCTGACCACCCCAACGATGCGAGTCACGCTCGCTCTAAAGATGGAAAGGCCACCTCCACAATGAAGCCTTCGGATCCTCTCCCACTAGAAGGAACGGAGCTCTCCCTCTTCTTGTCCCCACCAGATGCTGGCTGGCCACTTTTGCAGGACAATTCGCTATCTGCATTGTCACGCTGGGCCTTTCGCCTTCGCCAGGCTGTCCTGGTCACCTGGATATCCCCAGCGCACGATACGGGATGCGGGTTCCATGAATGTTTCCTGAGTGAGTGAACAGAGGGGTGGGTGGATGAATGAATGAAGGAGCACGAGAACAGATGGAGAGATAGGAGAGTAGATGGACGGATGCATGAATGGACGGGTAAATGGACGGATGAATGAGAGAGGGATGGATAGATAAACAGGTAGATGATGGATGGCAGAAGGATGAAAGGTTAGATGGACAGATGTTGGATAAATGGATGGATAGATGTTGAATAGAGGATGGATGGATGACGGGTGGATGGATTTTGGATAGAGGATGGATGGATAGATGGAGAATGGATGGATGAATGGAAGGAAAGAAGGAAGGATAGATAGATGGGTGCATGGATGATGGATGGATGGATGAGTGGAAGAATGGATGGATAGATGGATGGATGAATGGATTTTGGATAGAGGATGAATTAATGGATAGATGGATGGGTGGATGGATGGATGGATGGATGACAGATGGATGGATTTTGGATAGAGGATGGCTGGATGGACAGATGGATGGATGATGGATGGATGTGGCATAAATGGAGGGAGGGAGGATGGGTAGCTGGGTGGATAGAGAGATAGATGAGTGGAGCAGGTGTGTTTCCTTCCTACATGAGCATGATGACCCTGCCCCTGACCATAGCCGTCACACACTTGACCATGAGAACATCGTGTAAATGTAACGCTCACAGCCTTGGCAGAAGCTCTTAGTACATTTCTCAGCCCCTGAGTGACCAGCAGCTGTGCTCTGTGCCCCGAAGTTGAGCCAAGTAAGGCTTGGGTTGGATTCTGACAGGAGGGACTCGGGGCAAGTTATCAGAAAAGGAACTTACAGACATCAGTGCCGGGAGGTGGTGAACTCCATCACCAGGGACGTTCTCTGGGAAGAAAGTCCAATTTTTTTTCCTTTTCTTTTTTTAGAAAGAGAGAGAGAACAGAGCAGAGGGGCAGAGGGAAAGAGAAAGAGAGAATCCCAAACAGGCTCCGTGCTCAGTGCAGAGCCCGACACGGGGCTGGATCCCACGACCCTGGGATCATGACCTGAGCTGAAATCAAGAGTCGGACAGATGCTCAACTGACTGAGCCACCCAGGTGCCCAGGAAGGCCAAGTCTAACAAGATGGCAGCTCTCTTTCCAGAAAGGCCCTAGAGCCACTTGGGTAAGAGGGTGGATGCCTCGAGGTCCTGCTGATTCTGAGATGGGGGGGTGGCGCTGACGTCTCTAAGCTTCCAGGTTTGGGGGGCCCTGTCAGCTGGGTGCAGGCACGGTGGGGTGGGAAGGATTTTGTTGTGTGAGAATAAGGAGAGCGTGTTCCGGAGAGAGAACATGGTGCAAGAAGAAAACAGGGCCGTCCTGGGACGAGAGGGTCTGAGCCGGACAAAACACCCCCGACACCCTGAAAGCATCAGGGATGCCCCACGGCAGGCCCAGCACGGGTCTGGAAGAAACAGAAAGGGACAAAACTATGGAGCCGCAGGGTCTAAGGAGCTCTGACACGGATACGGCCACCGCGAGGGGCGGGCCTCACCGGGGAGCCCACTCAGGGGCGGGGCAGGCAGCCTGGACTGCAGCAGTCGTGACACCTGGCACTAAGCAGGGCAGTGCTTTCCGTGTCTGAGCTCTCGTGACAGCCCTGTGCGGTGGGGACTGGGTGGGGGCTGGGACCTCACCCTGAGGACGAGAGGAGGGAGAAGGCCAGCCACGGGCCCCAGTGACAGTACGTGGGAGAGAATCTGAGCCAGTTCTGGGCTTCCCCAAGCCAGGGGCTCCCCATGGCACGTGCGATGGCCAAGCGTGTCCCCCTAAACTCACGGGTGGGAGCCCCACCCCTCGGCAGCCCAGAACACGACTGCATTTGGAGACGGGGCCTTAACGTGGTAATTACGGTAAGTGAGGTCACACGGGTGGGTGCTGATCCAATCTGCCCGGGGTCCTACAGGAAGGGCAGATCAGGACAGGTCACCCAGGGATGACCACGTGAGGACACAGGGACGAGACGGCCGTCGACACACCACGGAGGGAGGCCTCTGCCCACGCCCGGCAGTCTCCAACGCCCCCCGTCACCCCGCGTCCCCGCAGCACTGGGGCCCCCAGAAAATGAGAAAATGAAAGTGTCAGGGCCTCCCCACCGGCCCCGCCCACGAGCCACGGGTCCCTCCAGGAGCTCAGGCAAATCCCTGCACCAGTGCGGTCTCAGCCAAGAGCCCACGGCAACAAAAGGGTGGCTCAGGCCGCCGCGTGGGGACACGGGGGTCCTGTTGGCTGCGGAGGCGCCAGGGGAAGACTCGGGATGGGGGACGGGCGTGGGGGGACTGCCAGGAAGTCCCACGCCTGAGGCCATACCGCCAAGGGGGCGCCCGGCCACAGCACGTCCGCAGGAGGGGACACGGGGCCTCTGCCACCTCTCACCGGCGGCCCACTTCACCCTCACCCCCCCCAAAAGTGTGGCTTTCTAGAGGGATCGAGAACCGAGTGGAGTTCGTATTTTAATTTCTTACATTTATTTGTTTACTTGTATTATTTATCTTGAGAGAGACAGTGAGTGAGAGCACGGGAGGGGCGGGGGGTGGGGGGGAGAGAATCCCAAGCAGGCTCCACGCTGTCAGCACAGGGCCCGACGTGGGGCTCGAACCCACGAACCAGGAGATCAGGACCTGCACTGAAGTCAGACGCTTAACCAACTGAGCCCCCAGAGCCCCCCCCAAAGTGGTGTTTCCCGTCCTACCTCATGCAAAGGGAAGCAAAGCCAGAGCACAGAGATGCGGGAGCCCAGCGCCCGCAGCGGCCAGGGGGCCAGGGCCCTGCCCGGACCCAGAAATCACGAGCAGGTCCTCAAATGCAGGGCGGTGGGATCAGGAGCCCGGGCCCATCTTATTATCTGGATGTCAGGAGGCGGGAAGCCCCCCACTCCCGTCTCAGGACGGCTCCCGCTGACATGGAGGCCTGGGAGCATGCGAGTGTGTGCACAGGCGGCAGGCTGTGCGTGCAAAAGACAAGGGCACGCCCATCACGGCGGGCCGCTACCCAGCACACGCAAGGTGCCCCTGCCCCCCGGACGACTCCCATGCTGGCCGGGCCACGCTGGTCCCAACAGCCAAGACAGGGGACGCCGCAAGGGGGTCGAGGAGACAATGCCTGTGTGGGGCCAGACGCTGTGGTCGGTACTGCTTCCAACAGCAGACAGTGGTCACGGCCCATCCTGGGCCAAGGGCAGCAGCGGGCGTGGGGCAGACGAAGATGAAGACCTCGGTCCCACCTCCCGGAGCTCCCCAGCCTGATGGGCTAGACGCGGTTGGGCAGCACCGACCCCCGATTAAAATGTGTGTGCACAAAGCACCAGGGTGAGCAGTCGGTATGAGCAACTCTTGATTGGGGCAATCAAGAAAGGCTTCTCGGAGGAGGCAATACTTTCAGTAGGGTTTTAAAGGATGAACAGGAGTCTGCCAACATATTGTGTATAATTGGATCATATTCTCCTTCTCTCCCTGCCTCCTTATCTTCGAATCAATTTAAGGAACAGAGCACTCGAACATCATTCCCCACAAGGTGGAGGGAACACCGGTCTGTTTACCATCATTTCGAGGAAACTGCAAAGCAAAAGGGTCAAACGTCTCGCTCGAGATAAAGACGCCACGGATGAAGTCGACGTGAAGAAGCTCAGGGCCCTGGGATCTGCCCGTGGCCCCGCTGACCGGGACTCTCAGAAAACCTCAAAACGCCAGAGCCAACAGCGTGAAGGCCCGCCTGGGCGAGTCCAAAAGCCTTAGTTAAGCAAAGATTCCTGGATTTCTGTTTTACCTTTTCAGTAAAACTCTGGCCAAGACGCAGGCAGGAATAAGGATCCCACAGCCGCTGTGAGATCCCAGAAGCCTCTCCGGGCTCTGTCGTTCCCTAAAGAATGGCCTCTTGGGCTGCCCGGGGGGTCAATCAGTGAAGCGTCCAACTTCAGCTCAGGTCACGAGCTCATGATTTGTGAGTTCAAGCCCCGCATCAGGCTCTGTGCTGACAGCTCAGAGCCTGGAGCTGCTTCAGTTTCTGTGTCTCCCTCTCTCTCTGCCCCTCCCCTGCTCACGCTCTGTCTCTTTCTCTCTCTCAAAAATATACATCAAAAAAACCTTTTTTTTAAGAACGGCTTCTAACACATGGGGGCTGCGGCTCAACTGCTTCGCCCACACACAGAAATTGTGTAGATTGGGGCCTCAGGAGCCAGAGGTCGGCTTCTGCGGGCTGCCTGACCCCCCTGGGGGACCACTCAGGTCCCCCACCTCCCCAGAAAGTGTCTGCCTGCTTTCCAGCCACTGAGGCTTTGCACGAGCTGCCCTCCCCCCAGCATTCCCGTGCGGGCCACGGGCCATGCACACATCCTCCAGAAAGTTCTTCCAAGCCCAGCCCTTCCTGGGAAGGGCCCATGTGATGCCTGCCCTTGTCACTTAATCACACGCTCGGCACGCTGTGGTTCTGGGATGCACGGTGGATCTTTCTGGAAAACATCCACATAACTAGTACGTTGGAGGGTCATGCCCTTTGACCTGGGGACTCGCTTTCGGCCAGTTTGTCCTGGAAAACCATCAGTTACATCAGAGGGTGCTGATTTGGTGACTGCGTAAAAATGTAATCATTTATGGTAAAAAACGAGCATCCTTTCAGAGATATGATTGGAAAATGGTAACTGATGGTACAGGCACCCCTAGTTTTTTTTCTTTAATGTTTATTTTTGAGAGAGAGAGAGAGAGAGAGAAAGAGCAGGGAGGGGCAGAGAGACAGGGACAGAGATCTGCGCTGTCAGCACAGAGCCCGACGCGGGGCTTGAACTCACAAACTGTGAGATCATGACCTGAGCAAACTCGGACGCTCAACTGGGCCCCCCAGGTGCCCGTAGGCACCTCTAGACTTTAAAGGACCTTCGCCGACATAGGCAAATGCTTGCCATGTCAGGTCAGGTGCAGCGAGAGCTCCCGACTTCACGGCCTGGCTCTCTCCTCACACAGAAGCAGCGTGGGAAGGGAATGACCAAAACGTTGCACACTTACGTCTGAAATAGGGGATTATTGATCATTTGGGTTTTCTTTCTCCTTAGACCTCTCTTCTCGCAAAGTCAAAAATGAGCCTGGGCTCCGTCCTGAATCCGAATACATGCTCCCTGTGTCTGGCTCGGCTCCCCGAGCACCACGGTCCCAACAGCCATCCACGGGGGACCCTGGGCCAGGGACCCCTTCCTTTCCAGGACCCAGCTGCATCCGTCTGTGTGGGCGTGACCCAGGCGGCGTCTAGCGATAGACATTTGGGTGGCTTCACTTCAGGAAGTCATGAATCACGGCACACACGTCCGGGTGCCACGTGTGTGCGGGGACAGAGGTGTTCCTTTCCCCGGTGTGTGCCGATCCCAGGAGTGAGGGGGCTGGGTCACGTGGCGCTGCCCTCCCCTGCCCCCCCCATGCCACCTTCATTCCCGGCCCAGACCCACACGGCCCCCCCAGGTCTTGCCCAGCAATGTGCCAAGCATCCCTGACCTCCCCCAAATCCCCATCTCCTGCAGGTCACTCCTCCTTTGAGGTTCTCCGCAGCACTTAGCACCGTCTGAATTTATTGAGCTGTTTTTTAGGTTTTGTGTCCCTCTCTCTCCTGCTAAAATATAAGCTCCATGAAGGCAGTGATGACACTCACCACCGCCTAGCAAAGGTCCGGACACTCAGAGGATACGTAACACAGATGTGCTTAGTGCTTAATTTAATCTGACTTCATTCCCCAAGTCTCAGTGAGATGCCTCCTCTTCCAGGACGCCTGTCCTGCCTGACCCTCGTACGCGCCTCTGCTCCGGCAGCCCTGGTGGGTGTCTACCTACCCGCCTGCTCCCTGGTCTGGAGGCTTCTGGAAGGCAGGGCCCGTGACTCTCTGTGCCCCACATGCCCACACGGGCCTGGTACACCGTGGATGCCCAGTGAGCTTCGCCCAGTGTCACTGCTCCGCCTTCTAACAGTTCACACACACGCTCACAGACATCAGGTGCTTCTCGCCTGGCCTGAGTGTAATTCGCGCTCTTGCACACCTTAACTGGAGAGGCACTGAGGTGGCTCCAGGTGCACGGGAGGTCCCTGTGGGGCTCCCCGGGCCCCACGGCCTGACAGTGACACAGGACTCTCCCACGGAGGTGCAGACGCCAGGCCGGCCGCACCAAACCCCCGGGGCACGGGAGGCGGGGTCCCGCCTGTCTTCACACCAAGCCTCCCAGGAGAGGCTCAGAGACACCAAAGGGTGGGAGTAACTCTTCAAGGACATGAGTTCAGCAACTCAGAGAAAACCAGAAAGGTGGCCGCAGGTGCCCCTAAGGGCCTGGAGACATGAGGTCGACCCCAGGGGGACACCCAGCTCTGCAGCGCCTGGGAGAAAGTCCGCGTGACCAGATGTGTCGCCGGGCGCCCCAGTCGAGCTGACGCATTTGCCCACGTAAGTAATTATGATTTATTGAACGGCATTCTGTTTATTAAAGCTTTCTTCTTCTTCTTCTTCTTCTCCTTCTTCTTCTTCTTCTCTCTCTCTCTCTCTCTGACAAATCACTGGGGCATGACTCTGTTTTGAAAAATCAGTCCTTTTAAAAAAAAAACCGTGTGGGCGCTGCTTAATTAATCATTTACTTTCTAGAGCAACTTGGAAACATAAAAGAAATTAAATGTGCAGTGTGCCGAAACGGTTTGTCGGAAATTTCACGCCAACCCACCCCTAAATCACTTCCCACAGCATCCAAACGAGCACTTGGGAAGGAGCCCAAAAACAGAGCGGCGTCCGGGCTCCAGAGAGGCCATGGAGCATGAAACTCGAGTGTCTGCATAGGGACACACC
>NW_027551568.1:3853474-3858404 GCF_008692635.1 Crocuta crocuta
CACGGGGCCCTCTCCTCCTGAGCCAGCCAGCAGCCCACCCTTGCCAGAATCGGTCCCTCAGTCTCTTCCTGGGAGGGGCTGGGCTTGGGAAGGGCTTTTTGGATGCTTGGCCCCTGGGCCACTCCGGAGTGGGGATTTCTGGGGGGTGGGGGGAGAGGGCGGATGGTGTTTCACGGACTCAAACGTGGGCAGACACCTCCCTATCAGAGAGGCAGCGTGACATTTCTATCAGGATTCATAGTCACAGGATTCAAGGGTTGCCTTCTCGACCCTCACCATCGAGTCCCCACCAGTTTCAGAGATTTGGAAACACACACGGAGTCTGGAATCACCCTTCAGTTAAAGACGGAAAAGGCATCAAATCCTCCGTACATTCCCCAATCTCATATTTCCATCCCATGCACCGAGCAGCAGCGTCGAGGAAAGAATCCGCGTTATGTTTAACAAGGGACAGCGTTTTAAAAGTCTTCAGTCTCTTGAGAGAGGAATTCTGTCAGCGGGCTGAGGCCGGTATCTATAATTAATACCCACAAAAAGTTGAACCCAAGGAAAAAAAAATTTTTTTTTTCAGGCTAAAAATCCTCATGTGATTTCTAGGTAATTAACAGTTTGGTCTCCACCATGGTAAAAATAGGCTTCCACCTGAAACTAATTTCCTTTCTGGCTACCAAGGCCATTCTTTGAGGGAGGGAGGAGAAAGCTATTAGAATCCATTTCACCGAGTGCAGATGGAGGGGAGACAGGGCCGAACGGGAGGTGAAGGCGCCGGGCACGGGATCCCCTTGCTCGGATTTCCTTAATTGTTTAATCCGACCCCCTGCCTCAGCCAAGTGCGGTTCGAGAACCTGCAAAGGTGAACTTCAGCTTCCGGGGGGCCCGGCCACGCCCGCCATTTGCACACGTGCAGGTGGGGAAGCCAGGCGTCCGAGTGATGCCGCGGCCCGCCCGACATCTCTGCGCTGACCAGCGGGACAGGCAGGCGGGGAAACCCTGTTCACCACGACCCCTGCTCGGCTGAGCTGTCCACTCTGCAGGGCCTGCGCCCCCCCCAGATCCCCCACGCCCCATCATCGGAAATCCTGTAACCACTAAACAGCCTGGGCCCCCTCATGCCCAGGGGGCCCTGCCTGTGTCCCCCACACACCCGCGCACGACTAATAATAAGTCACCTGTGAGCAGAAGCCACAGGCCCTGGGCAATTCTGTCATGGGTGTGCAGGGCTCCCCTACCCCCCTCCCCCCCTGAGCAGCCCCCGTCCATTTGCACCTGCTCAGTAGACATTCACTGATGTGATACCGTTCGAAGTTGGCCAAATTTTGCATCCAAGTGGATTAAAACCTTGTCGTAAGTAAAAGCACGTAGACTCGGCCACATGGGACACCACCCCCCCAAACAGATCTACGGACAGAAGGATGGGCCGAGAGGGCCAGCATCGGGCCACCTGGTTAGACGCGCTTTAAAAGTTGCCTTCCTCTCGTTTATCTGCACCGCAAGTATGGACGCCTCTGCTCACCCGTCCGGTCCACAGACATTCACTGACACTCGCTCCACCCCAGGGCCGTGGCGTGAGCGAGGCTGCAGGGTCCCCTGGGCCCCCGAGTGGGTGCCCTGGGAAGACGACAGAGGGCAGAATATTATGATCTCCAGTGCACATCGTGGTGGGGCCAAAGCAGCAGAGGCCCGTGGTTAGGAGGCTGTGCTGGAAGGTTCCAGGCCAGGTAGAGACGGTTCCAGGTGCAAAGGGCAGAGACTGATGGGGAGGGGGCCCAAGAACAGTTGGTCAGGGCTGCTGCGTAAGGGCCAGGGGGGCTGAGGGGAGAGGAAGGCAGTGGCAGCTGACGCCAGCCCCGAAAGGGGACCCTGAACCCAGAAACCGTACATGTTGACAGACGGTGCCGAGCACCTCGAGTTGGGAGGTTATCCTGTGTCACTGCAGGTCCGATGAGAGGGAGGCCGTGCGCCGTGCGACCCAGAGGGCCGTGCGGCGGAAGCAGAGCTCAGCGTGGGGGGAGGGAGAGCAGCCGTGTGCCAAGAAACACCAGACAGAGTCAGAGTCGTGGATATGTGACCACAGAGCAGAGGCCACGGGACACCAGGAAGGGGCCACCAGCTAAGGAGAGTAGGGACCTCCAGAAGCTGAGAAGCACAAGGGATCAGATCCACCACCCTGGAGCCTCCAGAAGGAACCAGCCCCACGGACACCCTGCCTGCGGCCGGTGACACTGACCTTGGACTTGTGAACTCCAGAACCATAAGAGAATATATCTGTGTTCTCAGCCACCAAGTGTGGGCTCTCCTGTTACAGCAGCCACAGAAGCTTATACAGAGGGGCGTGGCCTTGAGCTCAGGGCCCCAGCCGTGGACCCCGGCCCTCTGTCCCCCACCCACCGCCAGCCGCCCGACTGACCCGTCCTGGGCTGGACAATTTCCCCTGCGTGGCCCAAGTGTCCCTCACCCCTGCTTTCCAGCATCTTCCGTCAAATGGAGGCAAAGCCGGGCCCCTGGGCAGGCCGGCCCCACCCCTACTCTTGGAGTAGAACAGGCTCGCAGCCCAGAAACCCAGCCAGCAAAGACAGGCGTCCTCACGTCCATCAGACAACCCGCCCCGCCTGGGGCAGCGCCAGCTCCTTACTGCAACCCCAGCGTGGTGCTGACCTCAGCCACGCTCAGCAGCAACCAGACACCCTGGAATGTGCAGTCTCAACAAGGGGTGAGCCTCCCGTCACTGGAGGGATCCCAAGCACCCTGGAAATGCTGAGACCCCTTGAGTCTATCCCAGGGCTCCTCCTTGGCAAGATCCTGTTCACAGCGGGTGCCCTCGTGGATGGATGGATGGATGGATGGATGGATGGATGGATGGATGGATGGGTGGATGGGTGGGTGGGTGGATGGATCCACACGAGAGCCTTCCCACCCAACAGCTGTCTTCTCAGCAGACGAGCCGTGAGCAGGGCTGGCTTCCTTCTTGGAAGACCAGACACCATCTGTGACTCACCTTCTCCTGCGGCTGCTGTCAGACACCCAGGGCTGGAGGCCTCAAAGCAAAGACACGCAGCCAACTCCCAAGCAGAGGGAACAGGAGCACAGGCGGCCCCGCTCCCTCCCCCTGCGGGACTCCACAGCTCAGGGAGCAATGTGAACCAAGAGCCCTAGAAGCCTGCGCCAGCAACCCCAAGTCCTGAGATTGCAGCCAGGGCTGGCTCGGGCGTCCGCCGGCCTTTCCCAGGGTCAGGCCCCGGGCTCCTGGGCTCTCCATTCGGAAAGGGCGCAGGCCTGAGAGTACACAGATGCCACTCTGCCACTCACAGCTTTGGACTCTGTTCCAACCGCCCAGGCCTCGGTTTGTTCATCTGTAAAATGGGGCCACCGGGCTCTAAGACTGGGTGAATTTAACTCCGTGGCTCTTGACTTGTCTGGGACGAGACTTTGGTGGCACATCCAAAGGGCCAGAAGGGCTGAGATCACCGCTAAGGGTCGAGAGTGCCAGAGCCCGCGTCTCCAGGCCAGGACGACCATGCTGTTCAGACACCATCTCCCTGGCTGCATTCAGTCTGCCACATCAGCATCGGGCGCAGCCGCCTCCGGCCCTGCTCAGGCCGTCCGTGGCCCATGTCCAGGGCTCAGAGGCCCCTGCTGCGTGGCGTCCGCCTGCCCCTGCGTTTCACCCTGCGACCTGTCACCACAAAGCTCCACCCACCAGCCTCACCACAGTGAATCCATGGGGCACGATGGCCATTGTGCGCAATGACGCATCCCCACAGAGGAGCAGCACAGGCCATGGTCAGATGCAGCGGGGCGGGGGGGGCTCTCCTCGTCACGAGCTCTGTGGAGGTGGACATGGCCCCAGGCAGGGCCGAGCGACCCCAGCCCGCCAGATCTGGGGCGTCAACAGACAGCAAACCATAGAGAGCGAGGTGAGGGGGCTGTCTCGGCCTTGCCCGTGTGAACAGAGACGGCTCTGTCACCTTTTCCAGTGGACATCACGCTGCCCAGAAGGGACCCCTCGAGCGACCTCCCGAGGTGGGGGGAGGCCCCCTGCTGACAAAGCCAGTCAAGACCCAAGGCTGCAGCTCGGCCCCTTCACATGCCCTCCGTAGGGTCCCACCCAGCGCTGCTCCCCCCGGGTCTCGGGCTGTGCGGGCCGAGGGCCGGGCACGGGTCTGGGCCTGGCACTCAGCATCTCAGCCCTCCGACCAGGGTGATGGTACAGGGTGGGCACGGGGCTCCTGAGCGCCGGCAGCCTCGGTCTCCCGCGGAGCCACGGCCTGAGTGGGCTGTCGGAGAAGGAGGCGGCCACACGGGGAAGCAGAGCCCAGAGACAGAGCCGGAGCCGGAGCCGGGGAGACTGCGCCTGGCGCCGGCGTCAGGGGCCCCCGAGCCAGAAGTCGGCTCCCTGGGCTTCCTGCCTCTGTGAGCCTTCAAGTCTATTTTTCACTTAAGCTTCTTGGAGTCAGGTTACCAGGACTTGGAATCAGGAATTCTGCTTAACACACTCCCTTCCGTGCGCAGCATCACGGGAGCTACGGGAAGGGCAGCAAACGCAAAAACGACGCTCGCAGACCCTTGAAGCCAAGCAGGAAGGTCTGACCAGTCGCAGCCAGAACAGAACAGTCAGGTGGGACCCCGTGGTGTGGACAGTCCAGGGCCAGGAAGAAAGGAAGTCCTGGACGGCCAAGGGTAAGAAGCAAAGACCGGAAAGCTGTCACCCCTGGAGCCCCTGCACAGCCCCCGCCTTCTACCTCCCCCTTGGAGGTCCGGGGGATGGGGGAGCAGGACGGAGATTCGGGCCACCGCACACAGAAGACCCGGAATGTTCCTGATGGAATGACACAGACACCCTTCACTGTCCACTGGCACCATGAAAACGACGCGTCCTTACACTTTCTTCCAGGGAAGGAGAACAAAAGGGATTAAGGATTAGCCGACAGAG
>NW_027551568.1:3858484-3866053 GCF_008692635.1 Crocuta crocuta
AACCTCAGCCCCCGCCGTGAAACAGGCACCACCACAAACGGGAAATGACCTACGGAGCTGCGGCCCTGCAGGCTTCTAGACTCTTCCTCCCACTCCCAAAACCACCTGGACGCCCTCCCTCCCTCTTCCCTCCCTCCTCTCCTCCCCCCCCCACCACCTCTGGGAAGCTCTCCAAACTTTCTCCAGGTGGGGAGCCTGGGGGGGAGGGGGGAGGTTTGCTCTGCTCAGGAGGAGGCAAACACAGAATTTATTAACTTGAGAAAAGAAATGCAGACGCGAGAAATTTCCTGAACAGGTGAGTCTGTGGCCCTGACTCAGCCCTGCTATGAACCCCGGGGCCTCTGAGGAGACGCAGGTGCTCCCAGAGGGGTCTGGGGGCACCAAGGTGCTGGCGGTGAGCTGGCCGCCCCCCAGCGCCCCAGGATGCCGATACGGTCAGCAGGCGGCGGGCCCTGGGGCCCCCTTCCTGGAACAGACAGGCACTGGGTGCCAGGCTTGGTGACCAGCACTTGCTCCACGTGGACCCTGTACCCTGTCTAATGGGGGGACTCGCCTGGGAGGGACAGGCAGCCACCAGCAGTACAGCCACCTTCCCCGGCACCCCTTCAAGGTGCAGAACAGGACACGGGTCCCTGGCCACAGAGAAGTCAGCGGATAAGCACCCAGAAGGACGGGCCGGCCAGGGAGTCCTCCCCAAGCACCCCTGCCCCGCACAGCCGTGCACAGCACCGCAGCGGTCCCCGGACAGGCCTCCGGGAAAATGCCACCCTCCTCCAGGATGCCCTCCCTGACCACCAAGTCACATGAGCCCTTGCTTCCCCTGCCCCAGTTAGGGAGTCCCTCACCACGCATCCCACCCACCCACTCCTGCCCTGGGTCCCCAACTCACCGTCTGTCCCTCTCACCAGGCAGGGACCAGGCTTCATTCAGCCACATATCTCTCTCTCTCTCTCTCACACACACACACACACACACACCAGCACAGGCAGGGCCCAGCACAGACTCTCAGTTCCTCGTTGTTGAAGGAGCAAATCAACCCTAAAACCACTCTCTCAAACGCCCTGCACAGGAAGTACAAATTCAGGCCAAGCCCCACGGGTGTCGATGAAACTCTGAGATTCGATGACGAGCGGGGGGGTCATCCTGGCGTCCTGCCCTCCCCCCTCACACTGGAAACAAAGTGTGCCGGCATCTGCGTCGCCACCGCCAACTCGGGAATCCAGCAAACCCCGGACTGGAAGTGATCCGAACTCGCGGATCAGCGCCACACACCAGCGNCCTCCAAACACACAGCCGATCGGGCCGAGCCTGGGCCTGTGTCGGCACCGCGAGCCGGCCTCAAGCTGACCCCACTCTCTCTAGGGCTTGCTGCTCTGCCTGGCTCACCAGACACCCCTGCCCAGAGGACACCCCAGAACGGACCAGCCGAGCTCAGAGCTGGGAAGGGGTTAGAGGCCCCGGGGAAGGACGCCAGTGCGGTCCAGGGTGAGGGAATGTGTCCCTGGAGGGTGGGGCACTGGGGCAGGGGTGAGGAGGGCCACCCTGAGCAGAAGCTGGGGGTCCACCACCCACCCCAGCCCTTTAATGGGCGCCGGGCCTCTGTCCACAACAAGGTCACGGACAGTCTTGTGGCCCCTTGAGGATGAGAAAGACAAAATTCCGTGAGGTTAGCAGCGGGCCTGGGCCACTCAGCCAGGAGGTGGCAGAGCAGAGGGGACACCCCAGGGCCACGGGCGTGAAGCGGGCCTGAGTATGTTGGGGGCAGGTGGGGACCATGAGGGGGGAGGGCTGGTGAGCCGTCCGTGTTGGAGGGCAGGCCCCCCTCCACCCTGCCCTTCCCAAGCCAGGGCAGGCGGGCCCGCGGCCTCACACAGCCGATCAGCCTCTCAGAGCTCTCGGGGCCACCAGATTCCAGCCTGGGGGACCAGAGACAGGCCGTCAACGAGCAGCGTGACACGGCATGAGATCAAGCCCAGGGCCAGGGTCTTGCTGGGCCCCAGGCTGAGGCAGAGTGAGGGGCCTCCTGGGCCCCGCTGACGCACACGCAGGCTCCGCNTCAGGCGCCTCGGCGTGGTCAGCGTGCTGGGGCTTCCCGGAGGAGGCGCCTGAGCCTGGAGGCCAGCGGCCAGCCTCTGATGGCCGGGTCAGGGGGGCGGCGGCCTGGGCGCATAGGGAGCGGGGCAGGTGGGCGCACGCGCCGGCGGCGAAGAAGCTTTATCCCAAGGTAGGGGGCTCTGAGGACCCCAGGCTGTGGGCGCGCCCCTGCGCCGGCCCCTCCCCAGCCGCCCTATTCCCATGGCTGCCATCTTTGCCCGCGCCCCTGGGAGGCTCTGGGCCTGTAGGCCTAGAACAAAGCCTGGCACGCAGGGAGGGGCCCAGGAAACGCATCCGCAGGGCCGAGAAGAGGGGCAGGGGGCAGACCAGCCAGCCTCTAGCCCCGGTCTGCCAAGGCCCTGCCCTGACGATAACTCCCCGAACCTCTCAGTGGACGGTGGAATATTCCAGAAGGCAGAGCTCTCCTGTGGCCTGGGGTGCTGAGGGCAACTCGCTTCCTTCCCAACACGCCGTGTGGACGGTCCCGGCGTCCCCTTCTCCCTCAGCTCAGAGTCCAAGGAGGCCTGGCAGGTCCCCCCTCCATACCCCAGAGGAGAGAGGCGGCCGGGCTGGGCAGGCAGGGACAAGGCCGCCTCCGTGTCCGGGGCTCCTTCTGGATTCTTCTGTGCCACAGCGGACACTGGTGAGTGTCCAGGGCCGGCCAGCGCGGGGACGGGAAGCAGCGATCTTAGGGAAGAGGGCCTACGACTCCCTTCGGCTAGACCAGCCCCGAGGGCCGCAGGGTTCAGATTTCCCAGTGCGGCCAGGCCTCTGCCCACCTGGGGCGGGATGGAAGGGGATGGAAGGAAAGTCTGCCTTGCCCCACGGGGGGGAGCGTTCCAGGCACTAGTTCACATCCAGAACCTGGTGAGAAACCAGCCGTCGTCAAGAAATACCCTCGGTACGAGCAGAGACCCCCGGAGCCGAATGCTGCGTGGACACTGCTGTGTGGCGGACCGTGCGGTCCCCGCGCAGCCTTCCAGGGAAACGTCGCCGCTGGCCACGGAGCTGGTGGCTCAGTGGGCTCCAGGGCCACCGCGCCGGGCATGGGGATGTGGCCCTCCAGCCTGCTCTCCGGTTGTGCCCCAGGGCAGGGGCGGTCCTGGCAGCCCACAAGGACCCCGGGGCCCACAGAGGCGCCTGTCCCCAGCCCAGGCCCCCTCGTGAGGGCGGGGGGCACACCCCAGCTGGCCCCCAAAGACGGCACCTTCTAGAAGCCGAGCCACGACACAGAATGAGGGTGACGCGGACAGGCCACTGCTCCAGGAGGCCGGCCCGAGGGCTCCCACAGACGACCAGACCCTGCGGGCCCCCGAGAAGGGTGTGGTGCCTCAGCCCCACCCAGTCGTCNGAAATGGGGCTGGAAGCAGGGGTCCTATTTAAAAGCCCAGCCTCATTTTGGAGCAGGTGTTTTCTTACCACCGAGTGCGCTGGCTCCTGGCTGGAGGCGTGAGTCAGAAGCTTCTGGATGGTTCCCGTCTCTGACACAGACCTCTCCTCTCTCCAGGGAGACGCACGACCCTCTCCGCTCAGTAGTTCGTGCTTCAAAGAGCGGGCAGCTGGACAGGGGACCGCGCTCTGTCGTTCCCCAGCCACATGGCCCGCGGGGGGCGATGTTCTGGGCCTTCCCACACCCCAGCGGACGTGGGGGGGGGCACAGAGAGAGCCAGGAACCCCCGTGGCGGGTTGGGAGGGCCCCTGGGGCCAGGGGACCCCTCGGTGCGCGTCCCTGGGCGGGGGTGGCCTGCAGCGCCCGACACGGAGCAGCCACCTCGAATCACAGAGGAGGAGGAAGCGCTACAGGATTCAAACACCCAGAGGCCCCGTTCGACGGTCAAACGATAAATCAGAAAATAAACCTGGACGGGGTTAAGTGGTATTGATAGGAATAAATTGAGAAAACCATGAGATTTTTTATGGAGTGCTTTACTTTTTACAGAGGGAAAATTGAATTACTTGACTGGTCAATGAGGTGGTCAATAGGGAAAAGGTGCCTAAAAGCAGGGAGGAAGCGAAACGGACTTGAACTTGAAAGGCGCACGCCGCCAGCCGGAGGGGGTGCGGCCGCTCCAGCACCGCGTCCCCCTGGATGGGGGTCCCTCCCACCCATGGCCGGGCATCAGACCAGCCGGCCTCCTCTGGCTGCCCACGGGCAGACCTGGATTTCCCGGGCTCCGAGCCACAGCCCCTCCCTGGGGTCAGCCTGGCAGCACGCAGGATTGTCGGAAGAAAGCAGGAACAAAAGCCGCTCCCTTGCACGGCCTCGCCGCCGCGTCCTCTCTCGACTCGGGATCGCCTCTGACGCTGTCACTATCTCTCCTCCAAAGCCACAGGGCAGTGGATTCCTTCTGGGAATGCAAGCTACTATTTGGCAAGCCGGCAAAACTCCAGGCGGACGCAAGCGCAATTTCTGCGGTAGTTAAGACCTCAGGCTCAACCGAAAACTCAACACAGCGTTCCCACATGACTCAGCAGCCCTGCTTCTGGGTACACACCCAAAGGCACTTGAACAGGTATGCGGTCGCCCGCGTTCACAGCGGCATGAGCCACGACGGAGCAACCCAAGGGTCCGTGGGCGGACGGATGGGTAAAGAGGATGTGGTCCGTCCAGACAACAGAAGATTATTCAGCCGTAAAAAGGAAGGATGTTCTGACACCTGCTACCACACGGATGAACCTTCAGGGCACTGTGCTCAGTTGAAAAAGCCAGTCACAAAAAGACACTTCTGTATAATTCCGCTTATACGAGGTCCCCAGAGAAGTCAAATTCAGAGCCAGAAAGGAGAATGGTGGATGGGAGCCAGGGCTGGGGGGGGGGGGGGGGGCGGGGGNCTGAGCCTCCCAGTGCCCCTGAGAGTTAGTGTTTAACGGGGCAGAGTTTCCATTTGACAAGCAAGTTCCGGAGATGGCTGGATTTTATGTTACTTGGATTATCACAATTCCAAAACAATAATAAGGGAAAGAGAAAAATACTTCTTGCCCCAAATTAAAAAACACTCAGGCCTAAGAGCAAAAGAAGTCGAATCTCAACAAGGACCCCTTATCAGCCATGTGGCTTCGGGCAAGCCCCCCGTGCTGCCGTGAACCTCACTCTTCTCATCTGTAAAGTGGATGTAATCACCGTGTGGATTTTGCAGGACTGTTTCCAAGGGTTAATGCCCACGAGGTGCCCCGTGCCGTAACGGGCATAAGAAATGAGGACCGCGCTTATTAACTTTATCATTACTCAATAGCAGCGCTATGTAAATGACAACGAGTTGTTTTCATAAGATAAAGTGACATCAGAAGTGGTCCTCACCCACGGATGCCGGCTCCCAGCTGAAGCCCCTGAGATGCTATCTCTGCCTCTCGACGCTTCGGAAAATGTATGCACGGCGCGGAAGCCTCATAAAGCACCCTTTCTGAATTAAAATTGATCTGAATAGAAGCAGCCACACTCAGCCTGGCTCTTTTCTTCCTTTAATTTGAACTTAATTTATCTCTGAGCATCGGGACGCGGCGCTGTGCAGGAGCTGTACCCCGTCGAAGTCAAGGCGAGCTCGACATTGCAGGAAATTATCTGCTTTGCAAGAAAATTACCGAGGAAGGACAGTGGTGTTATTTTAAGATCTTCGAGGTGGTGTGAGAAGAAACTAATTAAAAGATTGTCATTTTCTGTGCAAATGCAGTAACCGACTACTACAGAAATGCACAACGAGACGGAACTTTCCTACCTCCAAAGAGCATCTGACATTTCATTTTCCTCCAGTCCTCCCATGGAAGTTCACATTCAAGTACCTCTATTAATGTTTTAAGACCGCAAAGGGAACTTAATCGGGATCCAGATGATGGGCACGAGCCACGTGCCATGAAGCCTCCCCGAGCCACATGGAGATCAGTTAAAAGGACTCGGCTGCCATCCACGGGTGCGTGGCAAAGGGCACCCCCAATCCTCACCATCCACGTCCCGCTGCCCCGGGACCGAGCGGGCCACGGGTCCAGGAAAGTGTCCGCGTGCAAGCCAGCAGGGCATCCTTACGGGCACGCCGACCCTGGGCACAGCTCACATTTACACAGCGTGTCTTCGACGTGCGGCATCTGAGCTCCCACCCAGCACGGGGCTTCTGCAAGGTTGCCGCAGCGACGACGGGCTGGGGACAGATCTGCACACATGAATTCGACCCTTCAAACGCAGCGGGTGGAGGCCCGGTGGCCCGGCCTCCGGAACCAGGCTCCCTTGCTCCCGGGAGGCTTCCGAAGCCCGGGAAAGCGGGTGGCGTGGCATCTCCGGTCGTCAACCTCCCTTTGTGCTCCTTGAAGCCCCCACACAACCTCTGGGCGTTGGCAGGGGTGAGGCTGACATAGGCCATTTGTAAGAATCTATAAATAACTGGGACTTTGGAGGCTGAAGAAAGGAAGCAGAGGCCGTCCCCGAACACAGGGCGATTTGCAAGCCCTTCTCAGGGTCTTCCGAGCCGGAAAAGGGCACCGAGAAGCCTGGTGTTATCCAAGCCCATTTCCCAACCACTCCAACCCCGTTCTCCCTGGCGATGCCCTCCAGGGTCTCAAGGCTGCCTCTGACAAATATAAGAAACAAAAATTTTAAACAACAGCAATGCTGCGCGAGGCCTGGGCGTTGGGCGGCCTGCTTCTGTGAGGGACGTGCAGAAGGGTGGAGTTAATTTACGAGCTCTTTAAAATACTCTCAGGAACGCTGAGGCAACTACAAATTAAAGAGCCACTTTATTAAAGTACAAGTAGATTTGTGCACTGCGTTCAGGAACTTTATTAACAGGGCTGCTTTTCTGCCTTCGAGCCAGGCTTCTTGACTGGCGGATGTCCTTTCTCTGTCCTGGTATTCCGGGCTTTTCAGGCCCCCGCGCCTCTCCTTGGGCCTCCATATTCCCACCATCCCACTCTCCTCCTCAGCCCAGAGGATGCTGACTACTGGCCATCTCATTACCACCTCCTCCAGAAAGTCCTCCCTGACCTCCTCAGGGCAGGTTTTCACGGTGCCAGGATGCCTTACGATGAATTCCTGTCCAGAGCAGACATCTCACTGGGGGGCCATGTTTGATCTTGCTCGTCGTTGTATCCCCAGAACAGTATCTAACCGTCTGGAGAAAGCTGCTAATTTAAGGGCTAACGTGGAGCCTCCTTTTCCTCGGGCTCTCAAACTCATGGGGTCTCCCCCCGCACAGCGAGAATGCAGAAGACCCCGCGTCCCCCTGGGCCACCGTGGGCAAAGGGCGGGTAGCCCCCTACGGATGGCGCTTCCCCCGACTCTGCGTAGCCCGTGCATACGGCTCCGTTTCCCGTCACCTGCCCTAACACACGCTTCCCTCACTCCCTCCTTGTTCTCGGCCTGGACACCAGGCCCGCGGTCCCTGCCGGGTCTGTGCAGCCCTCGCCCTGACAGCAAATGTGACGGGCACTCAGCACTGGTCACCGTGGCCCCTGACCTCTGTGTGCCGGGGCCTCCCCCTAGGTGGCCAT